>NW_011887741.1:1411507-1414493 GCF_000806365.1 Fopius arisanus | reverse complement strand
GAGGTGAAAATTTATATTTTCCCCAGAGGTTTAGGAAATTCTTCAAGTCTAGTCAAGTTGAAAGTCAGTACTTTTTTTTTGCATGGATATTTGCAAAGTACGCGTGTTTCAGCGGCATAACCGCGGTCATGTAATCGTTCATAGTTAATTCAATGCGGTGGAAAGAGGGAGTCAGCGGTTGGATACGAAACGCGCCCTAATTGAGACATTAGCAGACAAGTCGTGACTAATTAACAGAACGCGAGAAATTTTCATCGTCTGGTGAATCGCGGGAATTTCCACTTTTTACCCGTGAATACGTTCGAAATATGTATTCATGAAGTGTGTTTACGCATTCATAAAATCACTGGTTCGTACTAATCTTCAGTATTCGTGAATAAACTGATTTTTCAGTTATTATGCACATTCTTGATTTACCACATAAATATTAAATTGCCTTTTTCGTCTTGCTCCCGGGTGAATTATTTCATACTGAATATTCCGATGGATTTTCATGTGTCATTGCTCGGGGATGAGATTTTTTATGGAGACACATCAATGTAATTCCGAACGACAATTTAATGCAGTCGAGAATTGAGAGCCGATTAAAATTTAGGTGGAATCTCCGCTTTGGCCCGTGCTACCGATTTTTAAATGGAGATCGAAATAAGGGAAATAGGGACATGAGAAAGAACCATTGACAGTTATCCGACGATACTTTCAAGACACTTTGCAATTAGGATCGTTAATTATGCCGCAGAACTTATGGGAATTATTTATTCATATCGATTTCATTACATTAAATGTTACTTGTAATGAGGATACTGCATCGTCCCCGATATTCAATAAAACTCGGTATCTTCTGATTTAGTTTCTCCGAAGTCGAATTAATCATCGCTCTCCTTTTCCTTTAATATTAATGAAAATTTATATTTTGAAAAATTAGTCTTTAAATTTTATGAATTAACCACATAATTATTATTATAATTTGAAGAATTTAAGGAATTGAAAGAAGGTATGAAGTACGTGGGACTGTTTTTCCTTTAGAAATCAAAATTTTATAATATTTTTTCGACGGGTGGAGGTCGAACGAAGGTTTTACGCAGGTCATGTAGGCTGTACGTGAGCCCATACGAAGGTCTTGCGATGGTTATAAATCCATGTGAGCAAATAAAAAATACTGAATAATAAAAGATTCATTAACTGCACTTCGTGTCCTCCCACCAATCAAATATCGTCATTTATCACGATACATGACCCACATCAAGACCTAATGATAGCACTAAATCACCGTAATTTGGCCGTGAGCCACGAGGAAATGTCACGAAATCCCTGGAAGTTTGCCTGATGACTGGTATAAATGAATGATAAATTTTTCACCGTCCCTCTTCTAAGGAATGAACCTCTATTCAGAGAAATCCAAAAAATTCCGACCAGCCAGCCAAAATATCCAATTACCCCAAAAGCGTGCAATGAAAATTGCGACAACTCTTCATTTGAGTTTAACAGACTTTATTTGATCTAAATAAACAACCTGTTCAAATTTAATCCATTCTTATAGAAGGTATTTTATAGGTGCAATTTAAACTGATTTTAAATCACTCATTAAAAATGAAGGATTTAGTAATGGGTTTTTGCCCTGGAATTTAATTCTGATTCTCGTCAGGATCGGTACGATACTATACATAGTCTACACTATTTTTTATGTTATTCCTAATCATGATTAATCATGAGGAAATTAGCCCTCGTGGAGCGATTTTTAATTTTTTCATTTTTTGAAAAATTTTCACTTTAAAATTTTTCAAAAAAAATTCACCACTCTCGCAATAATGGGAATTCCCGAGAGAAGTGAATAGATCTAAGTTGCGTATCGACCGTAGATTCGAAATGATGGAGAATGGGCCCTCGTGGAGGGAATTTTCATTTTTTCATTTTTTGAAAAATTTTCACTTGAAAAATTTTCAAAAAAAATTCACAACTCTCGCAATAATGGGAATTCCCAGGCGAAGTGAACAGATCTGAGCTGCGTATCGACCGTAGATTCGAAATGAGGGAGAATGGGCCCTCGTGGAGCGATTTTTAATTTTTTCATTTTTTGGAAAATCGGCACTTGAAAATTTTTTAAAAAACCTCCCCAATCTCGCAATAATGGAAATTCCCCTGCAATAATAGTTATGATAAATGCGCTTGGGGTATGAAAATACTCGATCGAGAGTTGAAATTTCTCGTTGCAATGATCCCACACCCCGTGAATATAACGAAAAGCCCTCCGGTGGCGACCGGTGCCTGGGAATCACAGGTGTCGACGGAGATAATCGGTTTCACCATTTCTTCGTTTCAACCTAGTCCCATTTACCACAGAACACGAGGGTTTGGGTAACTAGAGCAAAACGAGCATCGGAGCCACCGATTGGCCTCACCCAATTGCCAGTAATTATTTTGCTGTGCTGTTGAAACAATTTACCATTGAATTCTTCATTTAGCTCAACGAAACGATTCGGTTGATTCCAAATTTAACGATTTTATCAATTTCTGTGATTGCCGATCTTTCGGTGTAGGTGGTAAAAGTGAATTATCGGCGGTCAATTGAATTTACCTGGAATAATCAATAGTTTTGCGGGATGAGTGGGAGAGGGTGAGGGAGAAGAGGGGAAACTTGAGGCTACTTTGACGATCAAACAAACCGTTTCCATAAAGTCTGAATACCCAACGCAAACGTGAAACTCAAATAGATTTTGGATGTAACGTATAATGCACGACACGGTTGGCAAATTCCAAAGTGAATAGCTGGGGGTAACGCCGTTTCATTTTACCAAAACATACGGGTCTCCTCGGACATAAACTGTCGGCGACGACCTGGCAAACACTCAAATCCCGACATTCTTATTGTAAATTTAGGCGGCTAAGGCGAACGTTAGTCCGATCGTTTGTTTATCATTAGTGTTTCGTTATTCTCATCAGCGTAGTCGCAATTCTTATGGTCTAGAATTAGTCGTTGAATTTTGAT
>NW_011887741.1:1410040-1410832 GCF_000806365.1 Fopius arisanus | reverse complement strand
AAATAAAAAGATTTCTATCCGAATATAAATTAAATTACTGACACTATTTGTTTATAAACAACTTCTGGATTTTTCGAGCCAATAAAAAAATTAATGCGCAGAGAATTCACGGATATTAATTTTTTACTTAAATATTTTTTTGATTATTAAAAAAAATTTAATTAAATTATTTTCAGAATATTTTCCAATTATTTATAGTTCTTCATTTAATTTCGGGCAATAAATAAAAATGGAAAATTCAAATTTAGTAGAAATTCGGATTTTTGAAGGAAATGGAAAAATCGGGTGAAATTATTTAATCAGCGAAAGGAAGTAAAACTCACGGTAGAAATAACCGAAGGAATCAGCTCATTCTGAACGCTCGATCAGCTTCAAGCCGGAGAACAAATAAGAGACTCATCAGATGAGTTTTCCCCTGATAATCCATGAGAGCATCTCCGATTCGATTGGGCATCATCAAGTCGCCCATAAACGCATGAGCAATCAAAAGATCACAGCACTTTTAAAAGATTACACTTGCAATTTTCCACAGCGAAAAACATCACATTAGATTCCCATAAAATTCTTCAATTTTCAAATCACCCAGTAACCATTGCAGCAATTATTAATTTCCCAGTTCATTTATCCTGCAAGTCACTGTCACTGAAAAATGTTCAAATTACCGGAGATCAATCTGTTGAGAATTTAATTGTTTATCTTCAATTTTCAATTGACAAATTCAATTTGATACTATTTTAGAAAGGAATAATAGAGATAGTGACAGTTTTCAATTGGAAATTGAAAAATTAATTG
>NW_011887741.1:1406259-1409120 GCF_000806365.1 Fopius arisanus | reverse complement strand
TCCTCGAATGTTAAAATACCCACCCCCAAAGAGATCCGAACCAACTGAATTTTTCTCTCCACGAGTTTCTATAAATTGGTAATTAAACCCGAGAAAATTGGTTGAATCGATTCACCTGAGGTGAACAATTGGGTCAGAGAGGAATAAATAGATCCATCGGAAACGAAATAACTAGAAAACTTGGGGGAATTGATGATATCAGGTGGAGGGCCAAAAATAAAGGAATGATCCATCGAAGGAGATGAAGCAATTCCGTGATATTGTGCTCAAGCTGTTTTGAAAAGTACGGCATGAAGCCGTTTGAGAGAATAGAGACGACGAAGAAGACGGGGAAGGGATAAAAAAGTGGATAAAAAAAAAGTGGATAAAAAAGGAGGACACGGTACCGTGTGAGCGGTGAGACGGAAATACATCGTCAGAGTGTAGTTCACCCACGTCAGAGAGTACCAGAAGAGTTTGCAGAGTGAGAAGAGATGAGAAACGAGATCCAAAGTGGTTTGGAGTCGTGTTGGTCCGACAGAGAGCCTTTGTCTTTCGATTCACAAGTATCAAACTATATTTGTCTCCATTTCTACCACTGGCAATGGAGATAAGTCGAGTCCCTAAGTACTATTTTCGTCAGATTCAACTGCCAGATTACCCTGTTTACTTCGTATTTATTGCCTTGCAAAGTCGTACGGAGAACAATAACACGGCATTTTATATTCATAAACACCTTGGGGCTGAATATTCTCGATGAATTACAGGGGAATCCCTTTTTCACCTACTTTTATCACCTTGAAATCGTATTTTATGAGTTTCAAAATGTATTTTCTTACTGGAGCTTGAGCTGAAATTTTTTTTTCAGATCATTGAGAATTATTATAATTATCATTTATTAATTTGTAAATTAACATTATTATTATTTAGGCTGTTAGTATTTAAATCATGGAGGAATCGTTTTTTAAATTAAAAAATTGATGAAATGGTGAAATTCTGGAGAATTGCGTCAATATTCCTGGAGATATTTGTCACGAATTTTGAAGAGGTATGAACTGGCGGAAATTTTCACAGCGAATATTCATCATCACAGCCAGATGACGTTATTTGCGCCGTATTTATGGCCTTGTGATGTCTTAAAGAGGTTAATAACTCGTGTTTTATATTCATAAAGCGCTCGGTGAGACATGGCTGTGCGATTCAACCCTATTCCGCCTGATTTTGGCTTTTTAGATGCGCCTGGAACGCCTGGAAAGCGAGCTTTTAACCTTCCCCCGTCGCACTTAGGACCTCAAAGGATCACTCTTTAAATGATATCAGTGTCGGAAGAGTTAATAAACCTTTTAGAGGATCAACTGTATCAAAGGGAACAGATGAATTTCAAATTCAAGCGAATTAGGGGTGATCAGTAATATTCTCATTATCAGAAGTTCCGATCGGAGCACTATCAATCTTTTTTAGCAATCTATTTCCATTCAAAAAAAATATCGATTATACATCGATTACAAAAATAAATATTTTTTCTCATTACCAATGCTCATTACTAATATGTAAAAAAATACAAAGGACACATGACAATTAAAAAACACTTGAACAAAGTGCAAGCATTCCTGGAGTACCTTGCGCTTATCTTATTACCGCGCATGTAGCATTTACACCGATTACATCGGGCTCATGTAGCCCGTGTGTACTCGAGTCCAATCTACCATGTGAAGAAAGTGGGATATAGAGAGAGTGAGATGGAGTATGTAATCGGGTGTACGTTGTATGTACGCCTAGGGTACGTCCAAGCACGACAAGAGCGTTCCATTCTCACCGGGGCTGGCACTGGAATACGTACACCAGGGATGGATGGGGTGAGAAGGGGGGTACCCGGGGGTGGTAGAGGGTGACTAGAGGGTGACTGGAGGGGTGGCTTTCAGTCTGGTTCAGTGGTGGACGTTAGGTGCAGGTGGTGCAGCATATTTATAGCCAAGCCGTGACTCCTCTTCCTGCTCAGTTTCCTTTTCCTCTTCCTAGGGAATCCTCAGGGCGACACAGCCTTGCCTTTTCCACCTTGTCTGGACTTTTCGTACTCTTCCAAGGAAGACTCTAGCTACTTCCGCAGCAACTGCCGAGGGTACGGAACAGTCAGGAGAGTACGCTGGAAAAAAAATGTAAATAACTTCTGAATGGAACGACCCCCGCAACTTTTGTCAGAGCTCCGAGCCTTTCTTCAGCTCGCAATTTTTTTTTGTCGGGGTAGATTCACCTTTTTTTCACTGTGATGAGGTTAATTACTGTTTAATTAGACGAGGGAGAGTGGAGAAAGTGGTTGTTTGGGGGATAATTTGAGTAGTTATCATGAGCTGGCTTCAGGAATTGAACTGCATTCAATACGAGGTTATAAATATTTGAGATTATCCGAGTGCATCATCTTTATGAATAACCCGAGCGACATTATCGGGGATTATCTCCAGGTGATGCTGCTTGTTTAACGAGTTGTTGAAGCCAGTTATGGAGACCGCTCAGCTGTTCCTTTCAACTTGTAGATTAAAAACTAGGTGGTGGCTTCAAAGGAGATTAACTGATAAGATAACTGCTGTAAGTGTGCGCTGACGCGGGAGATAGGGGAATTCATGGGATGACACTTTGTGAATGAAGAGGTGACAGTCGAGTCTTCTGAGTGGTAATTTTCCTCAGGTCACCTCAGGGTCAATCAAGTTCGGGTCTTATTGATCAGGGGAAATCTCATGGAAAACTGGGGGATTTTATCCAATTGCTTTAACAGTTCGGTTTAGCGCGAAAACGACACGATTTTTGAAGGGCAAGACTTTATTACGTTCAATCCCAATTTAATTTGTAATTGACCTCACGAAATCTTATAAATTTCGCTGAGAAAG
>NW_011887741.1:1364548-1405104 GCF_000806365.1 Fopius arisanus | reverse complement strand
TCGGATGTTGAATTTTCGATGGGAATCCCCTGATAAATATTTTTCCCGCGATTATCGTGACAACTAATACCGTACGTTCAGCCGTGTCAGAGAGATTTGTGATGCCCTCACCATTTCAATATTAACAAAAGCAACACAGGTGAGCCTGTAGGCAGTGTGTAAACAAAGCATCAGTTACTGTTTACTGTGCTAAATGCATGGCACGCGTGGCAAACTCTCGGGTTGGCCGAGAATTTCCTCGTGTTACCACGTTTCCTCGTCCTCACAATCCATTAAATGCTAACAGAATTTATGCAAAATAAGCATCACACGGGGGCTGTGGAGTTAATTACATTTGGCGGATAATGATCAGACAAAAAAATTTAATTCTCGGGTAATTGACGGAAAACGTATCTTCTGGAGGTAATTAATAGGAGAATAAAGATGGCTGTGATGTCCGCTGTTTTGGAATTTTCTGGGGAAAATTCGAGATTCTGGGGATTTGGCAGGAATAGATATTTTACATTCCTCGTGATGGTTTCGATTTTCTCCGGCAATTTTAGTTTGCTTGGGAATTTCGAAGGAATTTTTCAAGCTCGTACAGAATCGCAGCTGTTTAAAATTCACTGTTAAAATCAATAGCTGAATTTTTTTTCTTGAGAGGAAATTCCTGAATTTGAGGTTTTCCAGGATTTACAGGAACCGAAAATTCAAGGAAATTTAAAAATCTGCAAAAGATGTATAATTCAGTGGAATTCTCGAACGGCGAATTTTCGCGAAGATAAATTATTGTGACAATTCATCCCTTACAAGAGCAAAAATTTCAGAAAATTTATAACTAATTTGTAAAAATCCAGGGAATCGAGAATTTATAAGATGTTCCCGTCACATTCTGTGAAATTCTATGAAAAAAATTTGAAGACTAGATTTTGTTGAAAAATTCATCAATTCGCGGAAAAAGGTCTCATGAAATTTCGAGTTTTCTATAAATTCCCAGGAATTGCGAATTCCCTAATATTCGAAGTTCACAATCAGTAAAGGTCATTAAAAAATTTGAGTGATCGAAGAGCAGAGAGAGATGGTGATGATAAATTTTTGAAATCGTCGAACAGCCGTAGGAGTGGGAATTAAATTTTCCGAATGATCCGCGAAAATTCACAGCCCGACGAATCCTCGCCAGGAATTCGAGGGACCGGTGCGGATTACCTCGGCCTCACAGTCACCATCGGGTACCCCAGGATCTCCGGTTTCCCTCATTCTGGAGGTCTTCCCGGAGGTACGCGCGAGACACCGTTTACCCGCGTCTTACTTACGAAACTGGCAATCCTCGGGTCCGAGAATGCAACCCCCCATGGAATGTAACTCTAAGACTCACAGGAGCCAAACGGGTTCGCGCGAATGGAATTTCACACTCGAGTACAGCCTCTCCCTGAGGTACCTTCCCAGAGTCCCTCTTTACGCTCCCCAGGTCGACCGACATTTCGAAGTAAACGACATTCCGGTACCAGTGCAATGGGGTAAAGAAGCCCCGGGGGTTGGCATTCTTGACAGTTTCAAAATCCATGCGCATTGCAATACAATTCCAAAGCCACCCTATTTCAAACTCCAAGGGGTATTTTTCCCGCTCAAAATAACTGGCCAAACACCGAAATATCAATACTGAAAAAAAAATAATTTACCAATTTTTTGACAGAACGTGATCTTGACAAGGATTTAATAATATTAATTACATGTCATTATTTATAGAGTGGCTATATTAGTTGTTATAAATAAACGACCAATAATTATCGAAAGTAAAGAATTCCGCCAATTTCTTCTCCTAAAGCAATTCGGTATTTATTTAATCTATTTAATAATTTTTTTCTGCGATTTGAGTCCTTATCGTTTTATCTGGAATCACCGTAGGTGTTCTGGCGGTACAATTGCATTAATTGGAGGGAATAATTTCAATTGAACAATTCGAGGTTCGATCAGGACAGAAATTCATAATAATTAGTGGAATTTATCCCAGAACATTTCCCACATAATCATCATCAAACGCAATAAGCGATGATTACCGAAAGATAATCAGAATTACCATGAACATATTTTTATTTAATTATCCCAGTGGCAATTAACACCGTTGCCTTCCAAAAATCGTAATGACAAATCTGAAAATAATGTGACCATTCGAGCTCTGCGAAGTTGTAGAACGCGGAGGGTCGGTTTTTCCGTTGAAAACCAGAATTCCAGTGAGAATGTTTTTCCAATGTTAATGATTTCCCCCTAAAAACCTCTCTGGCACCCCAACCCACTGAAAAGTGTCGGTAACAGCGAGTGGAGAAAATGAGTAGAGAGGTTACAGCAGTATAGCTGCAAGTCTCGGAGACACGGTGAGAGGGTTTCGATGTTGGCCATGTTTTGAAAGAATGGAAAAAGGCGTGAAACTTCCAATAAATCACGGAAGAATGAAACAAAAAAAAAACAGAAGAGAGGAAAGAAAGAAACGAGGTAACGGCCGTTATAGTATGAACAACTTGGACAAGGACGAATTACTCCCTCGAGGAAGAGAGTAGAGCCCAGTGTGGTATCGGGCAATATTTTTGCCAACTAAAAGATATAAATATATATGCCAACTGCCATGAGGCCGAAGTGGGGGAATAGATGATTTACATTAATGCACATCGCCCGGGGCTGGGCGCACATTTGTGGAACGTGCTAATTGAATTTTGATAGAATTGAAAGAGTGGGAGTGGAATAAAGTTGTCTCTGGATCGAAGAGCTTTATGGCTCAAGTTTTCAGCACGCGCCCTATTTTTAACGAATTTGCACTGGAGTTTGGATTTGGGCACACCAATAAATTTATTTCTCAAAATATAACACACATTAGATACATTTTTCATTATTAAAAAACTTCTATTTTATATAAATATTATGGAATGGTATTTAATATGAAATGATTAGTTATTGAAATTTTTAAGACAAATTTTGATTAATAATAATTGATATTATTGGTGATAATAAAATTGTAGTAAATTGTAGCAATTCATCGATATTCTACACACATTTTTTCAATGATTCCGGGGAATCCCGTAAATACCTCTGAGCCTCAAGGGCTGTCTGAAATAAAAAAAGCTGATGCTTAGCACGTGTCCTCCATGAATTTTTATTCCTCCACACAACCTATCTCCACAATTTTTTTCTATTCTCCATTTTCCGGACAGTACCTACGAGCAATCTTGTATTAATGTCATTCGATTACCGAACAAGTACGCCCCGTGAAAAGTTTTGAGTAAGAACGTGCAACACCTCCAACGAGAAAGAATTGAATCCATTCGAAGGCAGAATGTTTCTTTCATCGCTCCCCCAAAATAAATATTTATTCTGAATATTTTTGGATTTACGTCGGTGCCATCTTTGAATACATCCAATTTACAGTAGACGTTGTATTCGTGCGCATGGGGCTGTAGGGGAAGCGAATTTGAAAAATATGTCATGCTACCCCCACCACGCACTCGCTGTGACTGAATTTTTTCATAAATTCGAAAACGAGAGAAATATATTTGCATTACGATATTCTAAAAATATTATTCGCAACTCGTGCAGAAAGTTGTTTTTGACACTAGATCACTTTTCCGCACTTGTTAAAAAATATACTATTTTTCGGAGCAATAGATTGTTTACATCTCGATGCTCGTCTGGAAAACGAAAAAAAATCACGGAAAAAAATAGGGGAGAGATGCGACTTAACGAAATTCCGCTGTATTTACTCGAGAAAATTTTAATTTTCCGGAGAATGAATCTCCAGGCCACAAATGATAATTAATCAACAATTAAAAATGTTCCTCGAATGCTGAAATGTTCCTCCAAGACAGAATAATTCCAACTCCGACAAAAAATCATGTCAATCACAAATTTCATTCTCACCTCGTCGATGAAATCGAATTCCCATTAAAAAAACTATCAATTCCCGTCAAGAAAACGACTTCATTGCTTCATCAGGCCGTGGAGAAGATGAGGTTTACCTTTGGAATTGATTTTTCCTCCGAGTCCCAATTTTTTTCTTACATTTTATTTTTACAACAAAGTCCTCAAATGCATAGGTCTGATATTCCAGGCACGCACAATCCATATCGTAATTCTTGACGGTTTGCCGAGGTTGCAGGCAAATGCATGACAGAGAGAGGATGGAGAGTGGGTGGTAGGTGAAAATGGGAAATAGAGGGGGGAGACAAGCCACTAGGAAGGATTCAGGCCAGTTCTCAGTGTGGTAATCAAATCTAATCCTAGGAAGCTTCTGCGTGCTAACTGGTAGCCAATGTTATGTCGGCTTAACGTGTTATACGATCCTCCTAGGTGGAACCAAGACCCCACCCTCACAGCCATACGGATGCTGGAATCTGCGTGGATCCAGACAAGAGTCATATTTGCATACATATCTTGGGTTAATTTGGACGTGAGAACAACAGGATTTTCTCCCTAAGTGATGGCTTAGTTTGCAACAGTCAGTATTTCCCACGATTTAATACACTTTTCGCTGATGACACCACCGAACTTTTCAAATTTTTTAACAATTAACCATTGTTTTTATTGGAATTGTTGTAGTGGCTATCAAAACCGCCGCATGCCTCTCGAGGATCACACGATAACTATATAAAATTCTAAGCCACTCGTTGACAATTATTTAATTATTATCAAATTTAAAATTGATTTTTTGGAAAAGATTCTTTTTTCATCGTTTAATCACCCGAATTTTTGGCCCGTTCAATCATTTTTGGATTAGTTGCATCTTTTTATGTTTGATTGATCAACTAATTGCTCAATACTGAATTTATCTAATTATCATTTTTTAAATGTGTAACAATTTTTTATGGGTGTCCATATTACCCCAGTGTAATTGCTCTCTGATTTGTTAACTCCAAAGAAGAATTAATTTCGTTTAATTATCAACGAGACTGATCACCCGGAAGGCTGAATTAAAATTCAAAATTCCCGCCTCGAATTTGAAAATCATTCTGACGGATTGACGGATGACGGATTCTCGGTTCGATATATTTTCGATAGATTTTTCCACCGTTAAAATGTCTGTATTCGAATTTCAATTTCATTCCATTTTCCATTTGCATAAACACATATGATATATATTAATAAAATTATTCATAACTATTCCCCGGAAAATTGTAGCTAAAAATTCCAGTGATGATAGGAAAATACTGACGTCGTGGAAAATTAAAAAAAATTAGAAATCATTGCCGTGGGAAATATCTCAAATATCTCATGGGAAATGTCAGTCATCAAATTCAGCCGACACATGACACGATTGGCATCGTAAACTGGATTCCCAATCTCGGGGAAGATTTTTACGATGCCAAAGTGGGTTGAAGGCCGATTCGAAAAATAGAGTGAAGTTAGGGTATACGTGCCGCAAGGCGGGAGAATCTCTCGCGTAATCTCGCATGCAAATCAGCTTGTCGTAGGCGGGGATATGGCTTCGCTCTTTGCTTCGAGCTCCACCTCAGTTTCAACCACCCCTTTTCCACCTCTCCCTCGTCCCCCTCTCACTCCCTTTCCACCCCCTTTCCACCCCCTTTCCACCTCCTGATGCTTCGAGGTTGCAAATGTACTTTCAGAAAAATTTGTTTCGACCCAGCGCGATATCGGCCGACATACATGCAAATAAGTATCTGGTTTTCCACATTTCCAATTCTATTTTCCATTTGTATTTCATTCCCTCGTCTTCCTTCTCCCGTTGCTTCTTTTTTTTTTCGAGTGGAGTAAACTGTAATTGAGGGAAAGTACAGCTCAATTCGTTTTATTTTTGGATTTTACGGGCCATAAAAAATTGAATTTCTACGATTTTTTGAAAGAGAAACTTGTGCCATAAAGGGCTGAGTCGATTTGGTTAATAGTAGGTTAGTTTTCCGGGAATATTGCGCAATCTAAAAGGAGTACTGATTTTTTTGTAAAGAGATTTTTTGTTCCTGTTTTTTCACTCTGCAGAAGAGGTCTGCACAAAAATTTCGGTATTCCCGTCAGATTTCAAGATATTCCTTGAAACGCGCATGTTCAAATTATCAGCACTTGCCAGAATGTTCTGCAAATTGCGTAAATTTTGTTAAAACTGAATGAATTTTCTATGAAAATCAAATGATTCACTCGTCTCATCGAAACTTTATTGAATTCATCTGAAAAAATGTTCACCCCGCAGTACGTGAACTCTGGATCACGAAAAATATTGGAAAAACGGTGTAAAAAAAAATCTGCAAGTAAAGTGTAAAGCGGGTTGGAATAGTAGTGGAGTAATACGATTTTCTCCGTCGATGGAAAAGCTAATCCCCCCCCATTTCAAAAGTTCCCATCGAACTGCCTCCAACCCCCGGCTACTGGGATAAACTCCCGCCTTTTTGCCCTCACCCCATGTTGCACGTTCCACTTGCGTCAGCTCTTATCTTTAAATTAACAAACCGGATAAGATTACGCCGCGGTAAGAACGATAATGAGTGGCTTAAATACCCGATCCAACGGTTCCCCCTCAAAATCCTCCCCGCTCCCCTATTTATCCCCCTCCCTGCCATTTTTCATCCCAACAAAACTGTTGCACTCGCGATCAAATGAACCAACAAATACCCCCGACCGAAATAATTCCCCCGAGGGAAATTAATCGATAGAAAATTGCGAATTGGGAATCGCAGTTGACTATTTTCCATCAGCTGTAAACCGGAAATTGTAGGCAGACGTTTTTACAGAATTAAAACCACTTTCCACTGGATATTCCCTACCCCCTCGACCGGTGGAGAATCGATCAATTCATGTACGTTTATTGGCTCCTGTAAAAATGAAATGAAGTCACCAACAACTCCTCCTCCCCCCAGCCTACCCCCCCAGCCTACCCCCCCAGCCTACCCCTCAGTCGCCACCCACCGCCCAGTCAATTTTGGAATCGTTGATTGCCACTTTCAGTCGCTCCATCTTTCCGGTATTTTATTTGATCATCTCTAGACTCTTCACAAACGCAGTAAAACACAGTTCATCCCTTCGGGCTACAATTCAAAAGGAGTGAGGGGCGAGGGGGTGGAATGAGGGGTGAAACTATTTCTCTTCCAGAGCCCAACGGTGTGATTTGAATACATGCAGTTAGTGGCGCGTGTCTTGACTCACGAATTCGCTTTCATGCCTCAATGTTGGGGGGCAAGGGGGGTGCCGGGGTACCGAGGACGGTTTAAGGGAGGCACTCATTACGTCGCTTTTCACGGAGTGTAAAGGCGAACGGAGGACGGGATTTCGAGGGATCGATGGGAAGGAGGATATCGGGCGAGGTAAATACGGGCGGATCAGGATCTGTGGAAAATATATAAAAATTATATACCCAGTAATTTAAAGTGTTTTACTCTTTTATGGGGAATCTGGGGAGAATTTATCGTTTTTTTAGGCAAATTTGGATAATTTTTATTATTACGAATATTAATAATATTAATCATTATTATATTATGAAAATTATTATTATTAGATTGAAGAATTAAATATGAATTTTAAAGGTGACATTGGTGCTATTTATGCGGAAAATATGTAAATGGTAATTTATGCAAAGAGAAGAATAGGTTGTTTGACATAAATAAAATGGATGGATAAAATCGATCTGAGGAAAAGATAAATGCTCATCACAAAATTATCTTGTCTCAAGATTATTATTCCTACGATAAAATATTCAGCTGGGAATAATTGATTCATTCCCCTTGAAGATAGAAAAATGGCGGGTGAATACATATTCTTTCGAGTGGAATACCAAGATTCAAATATCATGATGAATAATAATATGTTTGACTGCAAAGCAAAAAATTCTCCCCGAAGCAGACGTTTGAGCTGATTTTTTTTTTCGTCTGATGATATTCTTGTTGAATTAGCAGACGAACCATTCTCTCAGTTAAAATACCACTGTACAATCTCCACTGCGACTCTCACTATTATTTACTATATTATTCATTTGTTTCCCGGCCATTGATAATTATCGAGTGAGGAATCAAAGAAATTTTTAAGCAACAAATTATTTATCTAAGTGCATCAAACTACAGGTTGAGTCTACACATCATCAATTCGCCAGGCGAAATAATCAAGATATTTTTAACCAGAATGATTAGATTTTCGGTGGAGGTAATTTTTTCTCTCAGTTCATGACTGGGAGGGATTAATCCACGTTTGGAGGTGTTGATGGGAGGGTCGATTGGAAGAGCCAGATGACATCCCAGTGGTGCCCTATGTTCCCGAAGGGTCCTAGTGTCCCAGCCAGTCTAGGTCCTCAGATAATTTGATATTTAAATGAAGTTTAAATAGTTTGCAACAGCAATTTGTCTTGCAAAGTTACCGAGAAGAGAGGGAACACCATCATCGTTTGGGGGAGGGCGTTGAGGACCTACATTACACCATCCATGCCCTATGAGGGACTGAATAAACGACATTAGTCGACAAGAGAGAGAGAGGGAGAGAGAGAGAGACTCACAAGTGCCATTCTCATCCTATTTCTATTCGTATCCCTATCCTTCGTTATTCCTTTTGAGTTTATTCTCGTCTATCCAGGGCCTAATACCCGTGAATATATTTGCATTTTCTATTTTCGACAATTCCGTCACAATTACCCACAAACCCACAAAAAACTCTTGGAAAAATTCCACCAACTTCTACTAAAAAAAAAAACTACTTTTTTCTATTAGTAATGGTTATTTAAATTCCACAAGTTATCGATCATTGGAAATTATTGGTGCTGGGAAATTTTAAGGGTCACAAAAAAATGGGTAATAATTGGAAAATAGTTTTTTGTGGATAGGAATGTCAAATGGCGTGTTAGCATTATTTTTTTCTGGGTTACTTGAAATTCATAATCGAGTAATTATAAGTTGTATCTCCACTTGATACTTATCATGACTAACAACGTCCATTTAACGGGATTTCCAAAGTTCTGGCAACAAGACGCATATATACAAATGCAAAAGGCTCGAAGAAGCTCTCATTCAGGTATATACCAATATCAGCAGTAATTTCAGCATGTACTGAAGCGCAAAAGCCCGTGGAATAGTGAAAACTTTGCCTCAGACCCAAGAACCATCGTGCGAGCTTAAATTCGTACGAATTCGCCCGTGTAAAATAGTAACTAGAGGGGAAAACTTAATGTCTTCAGACACATTGGCGTGAAGCTACGTCTCGCCGAAACATATTTTCGAGTTTGTAGTTTGCAGTGGAGTCTCTCGTTGTGCATCACCCCTTATCCATCACCGAGATGATGAAAATTCGCCGCAGTGGGTGGGAAATATTCCGTAAGCATAACAGAATAATTCACGCTAGTAATAATAATAATCTTTTTTCGGCAAATTTTTGTGATTAAAATCATTTATTTCAAAAAAATATCCGAATAAAAAAAATGAAGAGTTGAGGGTTAAAAAAAAGTGTATAAATAATTGATTAATCAATGAACATAATTGAAGATGAAAAGTGATGGGTCGACGATAAAGAAAAATTAAATAAAAAATAGGGAAAAAAATGAAAGGTCAGATTATGGATATAGCCAAAAAATTAAGGGACAAAAAGGGTGATATAATTATTTTTCAATTAAATTACTTAAGGGGGAAGATGAACGGTTTAATATTTGTTTTATAATTTTTTTTGAATTTTTCTCTCCATGAAGGAAATGACGGAGAAATGATTTTTAATAACTTTGTAAAAGCATTGGAAGACGTTTTCAGGAATAACAATGGGGGAATCCCCGGTTTTTTTCGGTCGAGTTGAACCGTTCACCTCGTTTTTTTAGAGTGAAACCCTCCTGAAAACCCACCACGCCACGACGGAATGCAAATCGCAAGACTGAACTTGACTAAACTTCAATATAGTGAGAGCTGCTAGGGGCCAAAGGGGCCCTTAAGGTTACAAACTCAGTCGAACTCTGCGTCAAACTATCGAATTGATTTTAATATCAACTTTGTTCTCAAGCTCGACTACTCTGGCACTCTCAATCCCCGGCACACCTCATTCCCAAACGCCGGGGATTCTCTTTATTTATTTTTTATTTTATTTTTTTTTTGCATTTCTCACACTACAGAGTACCCCAGTAATCTGATCAATTTTTCGTGTCTGCAAGTTTGTATTGAATTTATATTGCATTTTCTTGTAGTTCAATGCAGAAAAAACTTTAATCCTCGTACTTATTTGGGATTTACGGAATCGTAATTTTTATTTCAACGAGTGAGAGGTCATTTTTAATATCCGGGTAAAAAAACAATTGTAATCGGAATATTTTTTCCAAATTTTCAAAAAATTTCTAGAAAACTTTTCAGAAAATTGTTTTTTGAAACAAGAAAAAGTCGGGAAACCAAACAATCGTATTTTTAGGAAATTTTTTGGAAAATTTTTCAAAAATTTATTTCGGAACATTTTTTAAATAATTTTCTAGAAATCTTTGCGAATATAATTTTCTTTTAATTATACGTTTGTTTTCTTACTTTTTCAATTTTTCAATATATTCTCAAAAAATACATCATCGAAATTATAAAAAGGATTGTCCTTTTTAAATTTTGAAAAATTTTTCAAAACCTTTCCCAAAAACAAAATTGTCTTGTTTTCTGATTTTTTTTCTGTTTCATAAAAAAAAATTTCTGAAAAGTCTTCCAGAAATTTTTTGAAAATTTGGAAAAACTATTTCCATTACATTTTTTTTACCCGAGTAGTTAAAATTGTGCAAATGGAACTATTGAATTCATTGCGAGAATAATTTCAATGGAATAATTTCGATATTTAACGACAATGAATAATAATCAGTGGAGCTTACCCAAGGACATGTAATATCCCACATAATCATCCTCGAAAACAACATCCTGATTATTATCGGAAGCTAATCGAAATCATGTGGTAATTACCCAGAGGCATAACGTTTCGAAAAAAAATATTTCTCTCAAAGAATGGATTGTTGGATTTTTGGTGAAATTTTTTCTATCCTAGTGCAAAGAACCGGAAGAGATGCCATGATTTATATTCATAAGTTTAATACAAACCAACCCTGAAGTCACGTTCTGAGGCTGGGCCTTTGCCTCCATCTATACAAACGATCTTCTCCACCCCTCCCTTCGCCAAAATGTCAGTATAATTTATGCACTTCACTCGTGTTAGGTATTACACTTGCATTACCCACGATACTACAAGGAGGATTTCTCAAAGTTGAATAATATATGAGGATGGAAGGTTGGTTAACTCCTCAAGTTCCCCGAAATCGAATTGTTAACCTGCGATATTCTGTAAAAATACAGGAATAAATAATTTCCAGGACAAATCACCCGCGGAACGACTTCTTCGAGGAATTCAATATCGATTCAATGCAAGAACCTATGACCAGATTAGACCGATCGATCATTAACGAATTATTGATTTCAATTACCGGAAACCCCTCTCCGCCATATAAAATCATTTTCTTCGTTTCTTCCAGCATAAGAATCTATAAAAAGTTGATAAAAAATCACTAAGAACAAACCAAATGAATAATTATTTCAGGAACTATAAAATTATTATGAATTTTCACCAGATGATTTTCCCGAGAAAGCCCTGAAAAGAAAGACTGAATTTTTCTCATTTTCTTATATTTGTTAGTCCAAATTTATTATTAAAAATATTTCTGTCAAAAAAATTCGTCACCGTGAATTAAACAATAAATTAATGTAGATGAATTAAATGGATAGTAAATCTGGAGTACTTGGCTGGTGAATTGATGAATGGTGCAATCTCTTCTATTTTCTATTCACGATGCATCGAGTTATCCTGGAGGTCACATTGTCTAGGCAGTGTGTCGTGGCAACATCCGATAAACAGTTCTATCCTATCTAGGGGGATGATCGGTGGACGTTGTTTTGGGTGGGGTGGAATGGGAGGGGGGGGGGTGGAAAGGTGAAGAGTAGGATTGCATACAACATTGCGGGGGTGTGCGTGCCAGGGAGACATGAACTCTCACCGAGTGAATTATGGTCTGGCACTTTGACACCACCGGCTTGGCAGTTCTCGCCCATGAGCAACCCCCTCGATCTGCCACCCCCTCGAGGGGTGGTCTTGAAGGGCAACTGCACTCGTCCTCGTCTCGGTTCTAACCCTCGCACTTTCACACGAGTTTTCGTGTGCCTATTAGATTTCACTCACAAACTCTATGGGGAAGTCTCGCCAGATGATCTTGATAGTGCAAATGGCGCAGAAAGAATTAATGAAATGTGTTTTTACGGCTGTGCGATACCATCGAGTGACGGATACCACTTGTAATTGTGATTGAATTTTATTAAATGCCGGGGACGTGAGCAAACGGTAATTTCACTCTTGACATTTTTTTTTTTCATACCGTTATTCGTATTTTTAATTATAGCGAAATTTATTTTTTGCGGAGGAATTATTGATTGGGAAAATATCATGTTTTCAAAGATAGAATGTCATTCACTTTATTGCGTCGTCATTTATTATTTATTATTGTTTATTCTCATTATTGTTGATTAAAATTCTAATGGAAGATAACGCCCTGAAAGAGATAACCGTGAACTTTTTATTTTCAATACCAGTCGACGATAAAATTCTGCAAACATAGTTGTTCTGAATTTTTCAATAAAGTATCCAATATTTTATTAATAAAATAGGCAATTGGAACTACAGTGCGCGAGATTTTCCAATCTTACGATTTTTGCTTCATAGAAAGGCATCTCCAAGTCAAGCGGATAAAAATAGACAAGTTTTGAGACATTGAGAATGTGGGGTATGAAATGGGCTGCACGTGCATACACACTCGGTCATGCTGCTGCATTTCCAGTTGCCTGATGGCAAAAGAGGAAAAAGGGGGGCAAAAGGGGATGAGAAAGGGGGGAAATATGAGGCGGGGGAAATAGTGGAAAAAGGGTAGACCCGGTGCCCGAGGGATTCCAGCGATCACGCACGATTGGCGCGACCCGATATATCGCGGGCTCGAATCCAAAATCTATCGATGGCCCGATGTCATACATATCCGATGCTATGAGGATCACTCCCTCGAGCCAAAAGTATTCTCGTTCCCGCACACTTTCTCATTTTTCTCCACGATTTTTTCATACAGGGCCCACAGTCATTAACGAATCGTACGAGAAGAAAATTACAGCTAAAGAAATCAGCAATTCTTAACAGAAAATATTAGAAAAAAATATGTTGAGTGAAAATTGTACGAGAAATTGTCACTCCTTTGGAGGATGATATATGAAATTTTTTTTTGCATGAAAATATTATGACATTATCTAAAAATTGAAATTTTGAAAATTTGGAAAAAATATTCCGATTACAATTTTTTTTTTACCCGGGTTTTTTTATTGAAATCTTCGTTTTCAAAATTTCGAAAATATTCTTGTAATCCGTTTTTTTAAGAATTTGATTATTTCATTTGTCAATAATTACGATGTATTATCCACGGAATTCTGAGTTTATGAAATTTTCATTAATTTTCCCGAGTTCATGAAATTAATTTTTCACCTACATCCGTTAAAACACCAAAATTGTAATTAAACACCTGAAGAATTAAATCAAATTACTAAATTATTATATAATTAAATTTATAAACCACTCCTCAAAAGAATTTATCGAACACTGCAGATATTTATTTTTCACTCCCAGCCATTGAAACAAAAAATAGCAATTAAAACCAGTGAATTTTATAAAAAAAAAAAAAACCAATAATGAAGATAATTTAGCAGCTCTCAACTTTATCACCAGAATTTCAATTATCACAATGATTAAAAAATTGTCCATTCTGACAATGAAATTGAAAGCACACGGGATCCGCGAATTTTCTCAATGTTTCTGGCGCAATTAAATTGATAAAAAAAATCCTCCAATTAATGAATCGTCAGGATGAATGCGACGATCAGAATAAACCAGTCAGAATCACCGGAATTCCGTAGGCACTTCAACGGCAGCTACAGAAGCACTTGCTCCGTTAAACATACATGAAAACACGAGAGTACGCGAAGCTAAGCGGTCATTAATGAAACATACCTTCATTACGCGCTTTTTAAATATTTCAGAAGGTTTCACACCGCCTCTCATGTTAAATCCATCACTGTTAATCCATCCATCCATCCATAATATCGTTTTACCGGAAAATAAAGCATCAATGGTAATGTATACTTGTTTAATTCCATTAAATAACGAAATACGCTTAATTGCTGAATATATTATTTTTTCGGTAAATTTGCACATTGCATAATCCGCTTTCAGCTCTGGGTGCTCCGCGCGCGATTTGAATATGAAAATTAGTACTGAAATAACGAAAATTCAATGAGAAAAATGTAATTTTACAAAGAGGTGTCTATACAATTTATTAATTCCACTATTTCATACTTGAATTCGCTATTCATCAAACCACAACCCGCAACATTTACTCCTACATTTTATTTATTAAAATAATAATCACCCGATTATATAAACAATATGATTGATTCAAAAACCATTCCATTTTTCAAATACACCCTTCGTTTGATTCTAGAGAGAAATTTATTGATTTTGGCTCGCTTCATCATTTCACTCAAGTAAACCATAAATTATCGAATAAATGATAATATCGATTACTCATGAAATTATTATTTTCGAGTTCGAATATTTTCATTGACAATTTCTCAAGTAATTCAATAACAGCGATTAATCTAGTGTCTAAAATTAATTCCGACATTATCCGAAATTTATGATTAATAGAGTGAAATTAATAAATTAATTGTTATAATTAATGTCAATGAATTATTGAAGTTAGTCATGAGCCTCTCATGTGACAACTGAATCGTCAAGCCTTTTCAATGATGGACTCGGTCCATTCAGAACTCCCATAATCCCCTTGATAACGCATTTACCACGACAACCTGACGTGCCGTGATTCAGTTGCCTCAGTCATTATCCATTCGACGAATAAATCGATGATGGCCATCAGATGTCAGCTTTTGACCAGTTAATTTCCCCGCAACATTCCGTGTCATTACGAATCTGGTCTCCGCCTCCTTGTCTATCCCAATTGATTTTTGTTGCAGCATGAGCCATGAAAATGACTATTACCCAGGTACAATACAAGCCCATGGTTATTCATACATGGAAATGGAACAACGCCAAAGCCACCACTGATACGGGGTGATCAATTCAGAATGGGATTTCAATGATCATACCTCAAATGGAATTAAGATGCTCTTGTTCTCCATTATTCCATGAACCATTCCATTCCATCGCCTGACCAAATCCATCAGTCACACAATTCTCTCACCAATTTTTATCTTCAAAAATTATTACACTCGTTTCTTAGAGGAAAGCCTGACTTTTATTTTAGAAGAAAATATTTGATGGAGAACTGGGAAATATCTGAGTAAATCATTCTGAAAACGTGTGGACAATTTCAATATTTATTATTCATTCATTATTATTGAATACCTAAAATTAATTCACAAATCTCGTACATCAAAAAAGTAAAAATGATAAGCTAGAGATAAGATCGTAATCTAGGCGGAATAGAGAAAAGGATTTGTTTCTAGGGTTTTTTTCTCCGATTTTTCTTCAAAGAATTACAATTTCCAAATGATTTGATAAAAACGAAGAGACAACCAACTTTCAATGTTTTCTTCAATTAAAAAAGAATGACTAGTTGTACGAAACTTGTTCCCCCTGCGTATTTAATGGTGTGTTAAACCTGAGAGCTTTCGCCTCTGAAAACCATTTCTTCAATCGGAATGGTGACCGATACTCCATCTATCGAGAATTCATCGGCAAATCATGCAGAATGATTGATTGAACAAGTCTGACGTAATTTCTCAGGGTACAGGAGCTCGCCTAATTAAAAAATTTCCCATAAACTTCACCCTATACTTTCCACCACAACATCTCATTTCATCAGTATCGAGGGAAACCTCAGAAAACTGGAGAACACTGGGATGCCCTTAGTTATTCATAACGAAACCCATGTACCAAAACCCTACAGATATACCGAGTACGACGTAGATGGTGTACGATAAAAGGGCATGAGAGACTTTGGCATGAAAGGATGAGCACGAGGGGAGTGACGGCAGGAAGAAAATGGCCGGAAACGACGAAAAAACGAAATGAACCCCCGAAGAAAGAAATTGAAGAGACCCCCGTCGGGAGGTGATAAATCAAAAAAGTCGAGTTTCCAACGCGGCGAAATAGTCTCCGAGTGTTGGTTCACCAGGCGTCGATTAGCAAAGTTGTCGATCTCCGGATGACAGCGAAATCGATGCAAAATAGCACAAAATAATTACCGACTCCTGCAACTTTCCAACACCTCAATATTGAAATCGTCTGAATGCACGGGAAGAGCTACTCAAGTTTTGAAGGGCAATTTCTCGTTAAACTTCGTATTTCTCATTCACCAATCGATAGT
The DNA here is from genome assembly GCF_000806365.1 of Fopius arisanus. Classification (NCBI taxonomy): domain Eukaryota; kingdom Metazoa; phylum Arthropoda; class Insecta; order Hymenoptera; family Braconidae; genus Fopius; species Fopius arisanus. Next base: position 1,388,747 of record NW_011887741.1, on the reverse strand, counting down.
TTCACTGGCTCAGTTCATGGACCGATTCATTACCATTGAGATTGACTCAAGACAACTGTAATTAAGACGAATTCCCGGGGCGTATTGAGTTCTCCCTTGGACGAGACAAAGAGCCAACTTAACCACACGGTGAAACGGACGACTTATTTGCATGTAATGACCCCAGTCTGACTCAACACGGACCATAGCCACTGAATCCTTCGGCATTTAACTTTGAATAATCACCGCTGAGTTATTCTGAGCGACTGCCAAGTGTACCGATTACCAATTCTTTCCATCGCATTCGTCCCTCCCATCCACCGGAAATTTGCAATAATCCGACCTATTTGACATACGACTGACACAGATGACAGATTACCCAGGAAGCACCAAGTAGCATGACCCAGCGAATTCTTTATGATCAGCTTAGGATTCCCATTCTATGCTGAGTCCTCACATCCCCTCCGATAATCGAGTATCGCGGCGGCAATGGGGACACGTCCATCAGTCATCCGGAATTATAAAGAAAAGTCGGAGAAACGTTGTGAAAGGGGTGTGAAGGTATTCAAGTCGCATGGGAAATCTGGGAAGACCTTGAGTAAGGTCGGTGCCACCAGGCTGACTCCGGAGTGCCAACAAAATGTATATACTACAGTCGTTCCTTCCCTCGCAATCTAGGAGATGAGGGTAACGTGCGAGTGACTCGACGAGACCGGAAAGAAAGAGGAGATATAGAATTTCGTTGGAAAACAAACGCCCAAAGTCCAGCGTTGAATACTTCCCCTTTCAGAATATTTGGACTCATAATTCACTCACAATTCACTCACAATTCACTCACAATTTACTCACAATTTACTCACAATTTTATTAAGGACTCATACAGAAATATCCTCACACAAAACATGAGTTAACATCTCACCAAAAGCCATTGCCCTCGATGCATAATTGTCATGTACTTCTAGGTCTAGCCCAGTCGCTCCGAAAGGCTCGGAATTTCGCTCACAATCCGCTCACAATCCGCTCACAACTTCTAAAAATGATGTTATAATAAAAAAAATACGACAAAATGATTGGGCCACGTGAAGAAACCGCCTGAGCTCCCTGTAAAATTCGTAAGAAAAACGACGAATTCATCAGCATTTTAAAAATATAACTCGAAACAGTTTTTCACCTAGAGATGTCTTGAAAAAAAATTTCTCCCCACCCAACTTTCGTATTTCTCCATTTGCACCTGGAAAAGGCATCCACACGAGACCTGACGAACCAACTGGCGTTTTTTTTATGTGTCCCTTCAACCCTGCACTGACTCTTTCATCTCACCTCCCAGTTACACCCGCCCCAAGTACTCACCAACGTTTGTACAAGAACACATGCTCACGACGCTTGAAATTTATCTCACAGTTCACAGGGTGAATTTTTTGAATAAAAAAAAAAAAAAGCCTCTTTACGACGTAAAAAGGTAAAAGGTAACACCTGTAATACTTTACGAGGCCCGAGTACATCGGAAGTAATATTACTCGCTGAGGTAAAGAGAGGATGAGAATGAAAGGTGGTGGGGTTATATACCATGAGATAATCTTGTTGTAATTGCCCCGGGGAGAATGGAGGTTGCATATGGGTAATGAAATTCATGCATTTCACTTCACAAAAGAGAAATGAGGAAAAATAAAGGAAAAAATGAAAAGCGGGTACGTATACGGTTTTCCTTTGTGGCAAGCATTTTATTCGACTATGCGTTATAATATACCAACGTTGTCGGCAATACTAAACTCGTTTCTTTTCAGCTCAGCGCTATTCTTTGATACAGTCTGTTTTCTGTTTTTGTAATATCAGTTGGCCGGGTGGGTTGTTTCGATTGGAAAGTTGGAATTCGTTGAGATCGAACGCCCAGACACCCCACCAAATAAAGAATATGAGACATGGTTTACATTCCGCATGCTCCCCTTCAAGATATTTCCATGTATTACGTGCATTGTTATGCAGAGGATGTTGGGAAAAATTTTCAACACTCGATTTGATATTCAAATAGACCCGCGGGAACTCGATGATTGCGCTGAGAAATCAAGATGATATTTTTCACGGATGCTCATATCATTGCTGCATTAATTATCCGTGTAGCCGATGTTAATGGTATTCCAATACCGCTGTCGCTCTTGTTGCAACACCACCGAATGGTTGGGTTAACAAGTTTTGGCGATCGAGCGATCCTCGAGTTTGCGTTCGTGCCGTACAGTGGTCTCGAGACGCTGAAATCGCGTGCCAAACTACAGCTGCTGGTTCCATAGGCCCATACATAATGCATAATATCAAGACTTCCCTTTCCCAGTCGTTTTACGGCGAGCTTTCAATCGCCTAAGCTCCCAAGTCCTGCCCCTTTCCCACCTCATTTTCTACATCAGTATTCTGGTCGATAAAATTCAAAACTCACCTCAACCGCCCGATACTACACAGCAATCCCTTTCAATCCGTTACTACAGATATTTTATATTGTGATTGGAGGTTTTGGTGTCGAGAGCTTTCCGGAAGAATCACCTTTGGCACTGTTTACTGCCTCAAACTCTTTCAACCCGTAATTTTATATTCACTAGACCTTCGGCTGTTGCAAAAACACTCAGTGCACCCATGTTAAATTGAAAGAAAAACTCATGCAGATGAAGCTAAACTCCCGGAATATATTCATAAGGATGCGAATCACGAGTTGCCCATATATATCGTTTTACTACCATTCCAGCGTCTTAGTCTGATCATTTGGAGCGTGATAGTACGTGAAGGAGCATCCGCATAAAGCGCACCAGCAATTTCATCCTCTCTCCCTCTCTCTCTCTCTCTCTTTCTAAGGAAGGGGGGGGGGTCAGTTTTCGTCTGGTTAATTAACGTCTGGCGTTCGACCTTAATGAAACCCGATGACCCCCGTCTTTTGATTCACAGGGAAAGGTCTTTGCCAACCAAGATTTTGATTACTTTCATTATCATTCGAGACCGCTGTTTTACCCGCACATCCCTCTATTTTTTTCCCCCCTCAGCGATAATTTGGAGTAATTATGCTGGACTAGCCACTTTCATTTACATGTCCTCGTAATAAGGCGACTGTTTCTTTAAGAAAATACCCAAGTTCGTGGGCGACTTCGTCGGATTTGCCGTGTCAATGAGGGATGCGCTCCAAGTTTTTGGAGTAATCACGACATGAAAGAGATCCTCGGGTCTAATTTTCGACTGCACGCTGATGAAGTATTTCATTTTCAGGTGTAATGAGAGATATGAAAAACTCATCGGTTTAGACTGCCGGCTCAGACTCACAATATCGCTCACAATCTTCTTAGACTCGAAGGAAAAGAGACTCCAGCGAGAAATGTGGAGGAGTTGTTCATAAAAATATCGCCAATAAGTTTTTCATTCTCCTAAACTACTTCGAGACTCACAATTCCACTGGCAATCGCTCACAATCCGCTCACAATCTGCTCACAGACAGGAAAAAAGATCTTTTCGTGGAGAAAAAAATTGGAAAAAAAAAATCCTGATCTCCTGAAGCAACCGTGCAAGGTTCTCCTCCCACCTGAGCATCGCGCCAACTCTTCCTCCTTTTTTCCCGGGACAGGAACTCCGCGGAACCTCGAGATTTGGCCGGCACTTTAACCACCGCGATATCCCCTCAAATTAGAGCCATCCACGCGAGAAGATTGATTAAATATTCATTTATTGCCCGCACTCGGACCCAACGGCCAACTCGCGTGCATATTTTATTGGCCCATAACTCTAGCCGACTACAAATCGCCCGCGGCTTTAATAGCACAGTTGTGCACACGCGTTCGCATGATGGTGAGAACCTAGAACCATAAAGAAAGAGTGAGAGAGAGAGAGAAAAAAAATGGTGGACTGGCAAAAGAGAAAAAGAAAGAAGGGGAGAGGCTTGAAAAGGGTCGTAAGAATTCCACCACGAGCGTGTAGGCTTTCACTTGCTCTCTCATTTCCACCCCACGATATTCTCATTGCCTTATTCCGTTTAACCACCCCTCGTGCTCCAAGCAATCATATCCGTTCTACCTGTAATTGGAAGGGGCCCCTCGAGCCACTATTCAAGGATGATATTTATTCTCTTGTTTTACGGCACTCGGAGATTATAAAGGTCAAGATGATTCATGAAAATATAGAGCATTGAGGGCTCAAGTGAGATAACGGTTAGAATTGACGTGAATATAAAAATTTTTCACGGTAAAAGTTTCACGAGAAAAGTCCGTGGATTCACTCGGTTAATTTTATTCGAATTTCTAGCAGCCCTATACAGTATACAGCCCTTTTCCAAATCCCTGCGTCTTGATGCGACTGCTCGTCGTATATGCATGTAAATCCCTCGGATAGGGGGAGTACACATGGAAATTTCGAATTGTGACGCGGCCTTTGGACCTATGTGTTCGGAGGTCGAAGGGGTCGACCAGATGAATGAACATACATATGTAATAACCCGGTGAACTGCAAGCCACCGTACACGATAATCCAGGTGCCCTTTGTGTACACTGGGATAACAGGTGCTACTGTCGATTGCACGAAATATTGTACCTGCCGTGCACTGCCAACCATATTATACCGTTCTATGTGTTTGGCATGCTACGTATCCTTGTCAATGACGCTGTCTGAAGAATAGTTTGCAAGCCGATGACTCGGTGTTACCAAGTGATTAATCAGCCATTACCATTATCCCTACTGATTGCTTTCTCAGGTATTGGTCTTGATGATGATAACGAAAATGGATAACCGTGGAATCGAGCTCGGCATGAAAAAAAATATCTCGAGCTCACAAGTGAAAAAAAAATTCTTGCCACCGGAGAAAGGACATTTTCACGAAAGTGGATTCCTGAGTATAATCTCGAAATGAAGAGATTCCCCGATTCGTAATAACGAGAGCAGGAGAATACAACATATGATTCTGTCTCGGCTCACAAATTGGGCCTCTTCCAGTCGACAGCGCACTCAACTGCGCATACCATCATGGGAAACTTGGCAAGAATAGGATTCGCAGATAGATAGAAATAAAAGAGGCAACGGGTTTTAAGGCAACTGTCTGCAAAACTTTTGCTTCAACTGTTTGGCAACTATTTCTACTCCGTGAATTCGAAATGCAAACAACTAAGTACATCCGAACCCACTGGCGATTTGCAAATATCAGAGTTGACGTGTAGCTCAGCAGTTTCATTTTGTTTTCCAATGGGGATTTGTGCATTAATTACCAAATCAACTCGGTGAAATGACATTTTTTGGCGGGGAAGAAAAAATCACTGAGGTAATGACATCTGAGACTTTGGCTTGACATCTTTCGCCGCAATCGTTGGCTTGCACCATAACGGAAGAGGGATCTAGAGTCTTAATTGGGTTACTCGAGTCTCTTCAACTCGATTAAAGCGTCCCACCGGCGTAAACATCTTTTGAAGTACATCGCGTTGGGGACCAAAGAGCAGTCAAATACTGTTAATTAGCGTCATGCTAGTCATTGCTGTTGCATGTGCCTGTTTGTGGAGAATTAGATTTTCTGAGATTGCAGTTGTAAGGAAAATAACGAGTGATTTTGAATTATTTATTGTTGTGCATCTGATTAATTTGGGTAGTGGTTTATTGTGGAGTGGGTAATATTACACTGTACGTCACCATCACCAAACTCTCAGCGAGCTAATCCAAGGCCACAATGTGGCCACCATCGAACCGCTCTAATTTCCAAGCGTCTCGGACCTCTTGGGAATTGCCCTTGGTCACTAGCTGACCGATATTTGATCGGGTAATGTCGATGACCCCAATTCTATTACAGTTTAGCCAACCGCACGCACCACTTCCACCGGTGATTGACATTCAGTGTGCCAGTAATCGTTCTCGAATTATCTCGCACAATGGAATACTTCATGTTTACCTCAAAAAAACACAAATTCTCTGTGAATTCAACGGGAAATTTTTCCATTTTTTGATTTATATACAGTCAGAAATGATTTGATAACCATGACAAAATAATTACGTCATCAAGAAACGATGAAAGCGCAGATTTATCTTCAATCTTGTGAAGAGGAAAGTTTGAGGCGTGTGAGACTTTCAAGACAGAAATCTCAAATATTAGCTTCAACCAGTATTTCCCTAGAGTACAAACAGACGACAAACGTAGTTACAGTGAGATTGTATGTCACAAACTGCGAAAGCAATTACTCGGAATAATGAAGTAATCATCCGCTGTTACGGTTCCGTTAGGAGTGAGCGATCAACAGCTGTTGAGTACTTGGTTGAGTACTTCGAGTTGTGAAGAAAAATCAGAGTCACAACTAGAGCAAATTGATGCCGATAAAATTCTGGGTGATATAAATATACAAGATGTCGGCCGGATGTCTCCGGAGTGCGTGATTGAATCATGTAACTCTGGAACTGTGAGAGAACCCGTGGAATAAATGAAATCTCTTCAAGTGTCTGGCTTTTCTCAGTAAAACTGAAGCAGATGGAATCTTGGGAGTGAGTTGGAGATGTCTCTCTCTACCCAGGATTTTATCGCGGTGAAAACTATTCCGGCTTCACTCTGGACCTGCCGAATGGCGTTAGTCCTGGGATTCCCACACATATCAGCTGATATCGGTACAAACGTTGATTCTTTTACGCTGCCTCATTTCACTGTCTGTCTTCTCCATTCAATTGAAATAAAAATCCCCGCACAACCGAGCGACTCATCAACTTCAATCGCACATGTATCGATTGCCCGTCACACGTGCCATGCGCGCCACATTCAAATTTCCCGCCACGCATTTGAATATGTGGTGATCGTATCGACCAATGGGAGATCAGTCCTGACTTGGGGCGAACTTCATTTATGTGATTGGAAGGTTTTTTCTAGAATTTTATAGGACAACTGGAATCAGCAGACTTAAATGTAAATTATGTTTGTGTAATCGTAATTTACGGTGGGTTTTTTTTTGTGGGGGGTGAAAGAAAATTGAACGAGTTCACAGAATGTTTGGTGAAACAGTACTTGATGCATCGAAAGGACTTGCATCAGCTGTACAACTACGGAATATAAAGTGCTAGGTCACTCACTGAGATTTTTGTCTTTTCTCATTTTCCAACGGCATCTTTCTTTTATTCCTCACTACTGCTGTCCGATCGCACCCCAGGTGTACATACCACTGGCATCCAACGGGTTTACGGAGTCTGAATTTTTCAGAGAGTTGCTTTCAGGAAATTCTACCATTTTTACTCCTGACCGAATTTTCAAGTTGTCGTCTGTGGAAATGGCGTAAGCAAATTTACTATTTATCCGGGGGTCTCTTATGGGGACGGCGGAACTATTCAAGAATTTGTGGAGGACATTTTTAAAGAAAAATCTAGTGCACCACGAGAAAAAGTAATATTAAAAAAATAATAATCGTGGAGTTGAAAATATTTTGGAATCATTGTATTAATTTCATATCTATTTCTTTTCAATTTTAATTTTAAATTGGGGCTTTTATCAATAAATAGGTCGGGATCAAATCAAATAGATCTTGAGACGTTGAAAACGCGATTTTAAATTTCACTGCATTTTCCAGTCGTGGTTTGTCTATTTTTAATGTTAAAATTTTGCATATTGCAATTGCGGGTTTTTTCTTAATAATCGATAGTAAAGAACGACAAATAAATAATGAGAATCTAAATTAAACTCATATTCTGACATTCAACGACATCAGAATTACTCGCCCGGGAATTTGGTATTTTTGGTGCCGGAACTTTAATAAATGCACTCAAGAATTTCATAAAACATTCAGTGTCCAATTTTTGAATCCATATTTTACTCAAGTCACGATACGAATATAATGAAAAATCATCTTGATAACTTCAACAGCTAATTGACAATCTGAATTCATCACGTGAAAACTGAAATGACCTTAAATTAATGATTATCTGGCACGATGACTACTCCATCCAAGAATTCCCCAAAATAATTCCCCGTTTAATAATTCAAGAGAATTAATTTTTATAATTAATACTTTCCTGAGCGTTCTATATATTTTAAAGTACTTCTTCGATCATTCGACCGTTTTGAAAAATTCCAAAAATTTGCCACGCCTGTGACCGATTTTGACCCTTGACTCTCAGTTGTGTCCGACACGATGTCAACCCCTCATTCCTGAAACAGATCGGTCAACCACCGGATTCTCCCTCCCCGTTTGATCTCCCGTCACCCTTTAAGGGGTACATCCAGTGGGAACCATTAAAAAAAAAAATCGATTCTTTTCCACCAAAAAACATCAATTTTTTTTATTAAAATTTGAAGTGCGCATTGCAAATATTTCCCCCGTATAGCCTAACATGAACATTGATATCTATAACAATGAAATCAATAATTTTATATTTAAACGCGTTATTTAAACTACATTTTTAATATTCTGCCATTTCGATAAATATCCATTTTTTTTAACAATTCAGTGTCGTATAGGCAATAACTTCTGGTTTAACACTGACTTTTTTATTTCAGGCCCCGAGAAAGCCACGATCACAGCAGCAGTGGAGGGAATGCTTGGAAACCTAGGACGAGAAACTCGCAGAAAATTCAGTTTTTCCGTTTAAAAATTGTATGATCTATTTACTAATAGTTTCCAAAAATCTTCGGAATATAAAAACATCCTGGACAGTGACTTTTCTCCAAAAAAAATCCGAAAAGTGACCTTTTTCGAACAGTGACACTAGGTGTGCCCGAATTTTCCGCCTTACGCCAACATTCCGTTAAATGATCACCAAAACGCATTAATAACACTCCTTATCCCCCATAAATACCGTCTGTCTGCACGTTTAACGATTACGCGGTCTACATTGAAATGGCCAAGTCATGTATTTAGCTGGAGGGCCCTCTTTTTTTTTCGTACGTGGCATTTTACCCTCTCTATTCTCACTCAACCTAGGCGCGACGTTCTCTCTCCATATAACCGCACCTGACCGAGCGAGCCCTGGAAAATGAAAATGTCGGGCATGGTAGAAATAACGAGCGACCCGTGTGCCACCCCTTCCCATTTAGCATCCCTTTAACCCACCCCCATCCACTCCTTCCACTTCTTTTACCCCTTACCTCCCCTTCCCACCCCATTCCACCCCATTCCACCCCCTCCCGCCCCACTCGTAACGTGCTCGCGCCAACTTACAAATTATATCAAAACGAAGGAGACCAAGGCGGCATTAAGGGGTTAAGATGGGAATTGCAAATAGAGGGGGTTGAGAGAAAAAATAAAATAAATGAGAGAGAAGCGAGAAACATTTGGCATAAAACACCCCCCGACTACATTGAAAATGAGAGAGCATTTCTGCCCTCGAGTGGGTGGCTTAATCGTTCTGGATTATATATATTTTTTTAAGCATCAAAACCAACCCCTAGTGGAGTATTTCGGGGGTAAAGCATCTAGTGGTGTAGTCTCATGAGCACCGGGTGAAACACCATTGAGAATTCACCACCTTGGAGGGAGGGTGCGGTGGTTCGGTGGGTGGTTGGGTGAATTGGGGGTGAGGGGTCGGTGGGTGGATACTCTTGTAGTTGTGCATGGGTGCCAGAAGTTCGGAGCATTAACCGTTTCTCTCCTGCACTGGGTCTCCCCTACAATTTACGGTGAACTATGCCTTATATAGGGCGGATGGGCCTCGGAGGTGCACTGGAAAAAAGCCATGGGGTGGTGTACAGTAAAGCGCTCCTCGTAAATGTAAAAAATAAAATGAGACTGGGATATTGGAGGGCACCCTTTACTCCTGTTAGTGGTATTCACATTGGTTGAGTGGGGATGGCGGGGGGTGTAAGGAGGTGTATAGAGAAAACGCGGTTCGGACATTAACCGTTCGTTAGTACCAGTTCGTTTCTACCCTCATTAGTGGCCGACGCGTACGTGCTGTAACGAATTACCGAGGGAATGTTAAGTGCGGGGTGGGTCACAGGGAAATTGAGAATTGAACGGAATTGCCGGTGGGTGATGATTTTGGAGTCGTCCGGGTGACGAGATGATTTTCGGTTTTATGCGGTGCGAAAGGCAGCGGTGAAACGGGATTACTTGAAGTGAAAATGGGGAAATTTGAAAGATTTTGGCAATATATTATGGAATTTTTTATTAACTTGATTTTTAATTGATGAAACATTTTTTATTTTTCTGGGGTAATGGAACATTTGAAATTTATGAAGTAATAAAAAATGGCGTTTTGTAATTTCGTGGGAATTTTGAGATTGAAAATTCGAACGTTGAAGGGATAATCTTGGATAATGGGAATTTAAAATTAATTAGCTAATTTGTGGGATTAGACGATTTTCTGGAGATATATTACTGAATTTATAATTACTAGCGTATATGGCGCACTCCGCCCGCCTAATCTTACACGTGTGGGGTGTTATCATTTGGCATCTGAAATATTTAACAAAATTACCTATAATTTTTTTTATCTTCAATTAAATTCAATTCATAAATTGAAGAGGTATTCACCGAAATTTGAAAATTCGAAATTTTTGGAAAATTATCAGGGGAGCATGAAAATCGAGCAGGTATTCACTGAAATTCGAAAATTCGACATTTTTGGAAAAGTATCAGGGAAGCATGAAAATCAAACAGGTATTCACTGAAATTAGAAAATTCGACATTTTTGAAAAAGTATCAGGGGAGCATGAAAATCGAGCAGGTATTCACTGAAATTGAAAAATTCAAAATTTTTGAAAAAGTATCAGGGGAGCATGAAAATCGAGGAGCTATTCACTGAAATTGAAAAATTCGAAATTTTCAAAAAAGTATCAGGGGAGCATGAAAATCGAGGAGGTATTCACTGAAATTTGAAAATTCAAAATTTTTGAAAAAGTATCAAGGGAGCATGAAAATCGAGGAGGTATTCACTGAAATTGAAAAATTCAAAATTTTTGAAAAAGTATCAGGGGAGCATGAAAATTGAGCAGGTATTCACTGAAATTCGAAAATTCAAAATTTTTGAAAAAGTATCAGGGGAGCATGAAAATCGAGGAGGTATTCACTGGTGCGGGTATTTAGAGGGTATAATTGTGTATTTTGCGTAATGATTATTGGATTCGAACAAGTCGGATGCAGAACAGGATCAAATAAATTCAAGTCAAACATCTTGATGCGCAACACAGTAAACAGTTTAGCATCGATCAGCGGGATCCACCCATCTATGGATATTATTGACAACGTGCTTAATGCAGAAGCAAACAAGATAATGGATGAAGCGATCGAACAATGGTGTCTCGTGTCAATCATTTAACGTGAAAACGAGGCTCAACGGTATATCCCCAGCGGTGCAGTAAATCCGAGCCATTTCCACTGTTCTCCTTCCCTCAGAAGCCAGAGAATTCAGAAAATAGTGACGAACGATGAATTACACTCAAATTTTATACTCGAAAAACTCAATTACATAACCCGAGGACTAATTCCACGAAAAAAAAAATGTCTCCATTATTACATGCGATATAACAAAAATATAAACAATACCACGCGTATATTCGCACTTATGTAATAAATATACAAATCATAAAAATAAAAGTAAAGAATAAAATTTAGAATTTAGAACAGTCGAGGTTGAAAGATATCCAAAAATCATTCAAATATATTGTTAGAAGATTACAATAGCAATAATTTCCCTGAATTTTTAATTTATTGAAGACCAAATTTTATTTATTCGATTTCCAAGACCAACAATGACTTCAGTGAATATTTTAAAGTGAAATTGAACTGTAATGATTGTGAATTTAGATTGATGATTGATCCCTGGGAATACGAGAAGTTTTCCCTCCATCACGAGACTTCATAATTGAATTTATATATTATTACAGTATAATAATTATACTGCATTATATTTTTACATTAATTGCATAATCTATGATAATCTGATTATATCTCCCACGTGGAAGACATACCTAAGAAAGATGTCAATAATATCCAAAATATATTTGAATATATCGCTGATATAATTCCGGTAAAAAATTAAATATCTCAGTTATAATTCTTGGATTATATCTTTATCTACGCGGAATGTTATAATTTGATTTTTATGTCATACTGCGTTATATCTTGATGTTAATTCGGTGATCATATTTTGTAATCTGATAATATTCGTATTGATATAACGAGAAAGTTCAGGGGTACGCCGACATAAGCGTGATATAAGTCATATAGCGTTATTAGGCAGTTATGACTCCCGGTAGGAACATCAGTGCGTATGAGCTGGTGCACAGAGCAAAGGTATAACTCTCATTGTACGGGAGATTCTCGAATGTGTGTGTCCAACGAGTTGGCTATGCTAATAATGCCAGATCCAAGTGGGTACCGTACATAGAATCGCACTTGCATTACCAACTTCAACACCGAATAATTTAGCTATTAAGGTTTTTGGGTGGAACTTGCATGTCTGAAAGCACCGAGGGGTCCCCGAGCCTCGGTGGCATTCACGTTGTTCACTTATTATGTTATGAGGTCACTTCGATCCCCGTCAATTTCCTCGGACGCCCCAGAATAATTTCCCCGAATTTCCTCTCACCAATTCATGCACCTTCAATTTTAAATTGAAAAATCTCTCTTACACGTTTTTGTGGAAATTTATTGAAATTTCAATCGCAGTATATGAATTTTTCATTGCTTCACTTCAATTTCAATTGTAAATGTTTACTTATTTTATTATTGATAACTTGAAAAAATTGAAAAAATACAATTCTAAAATTAATTCTTGATTTTCATTCCATGGTTTCAAGTTTTGTTATTTAAATTGATTAATGGAATATTCATTCAGATAATACAGTAATAAAATTATTGTAGCTATTTTTATTTTTTTTTTTTTCATACAATTAATACTTTAATAATTTTATCATGAAAAAATAATGTTATCAATAATAAAAGTTAAATGTTATTATTATTATTATTATTATTTCGATCTATAATAATGTTTTTTAAAATTGTTTTGATGAATAAAAGTAATAAATAGTATTAAAAAAATTGAAAAAGATTTATTATTCTTCTGAATCTCTCACCCCAAGGTAAATTATTCCGAGAAATTTTGAGTAAATCTTGCTCTCACAGCAGCATCAACTCCCCCCGTGGAAAGGATTCCATAACTCGGTAATTTCCGATATTACACCCTCGGTAATAGCAAGTTAACGCATGTTAGTGTTGTAACGTGGCATCGTAAAGATTTCAAAGCCCCAAGTTTGAATTTCCACGAATCAAGTTAAACCCTCGTGTTTAATCATTACCCAGTGTTTGATCGAATCAATTTTCCCTTCCACACTATTATTAAATCTTACTTGAGATAAAAATTGTTGAGATATTTGAAAAATTAATTGAACGCTTTCAAGTAAAATTGTCTTTAATCTCAAATAATTGATACATCAGATGATATGATGATTAAAATTTCTTTCATTCTTAATCGTGAATATTTTTGCACGTTTAAACAAAAGAGAAAAAGGTGATCTAAATATTCAACGATTAGTCTGATTTTCCGAAAATACAATAAACATAAATAATTAAACAAAAACGGATAATAATAATGTATACCATCGAATGGGCTTGGGATATTAATTGCCCAAGCTTCACCGGTTTTCGTTTTGTACTCAATTTATTATTATATAATTTATAAGGTCGTTAAATAATGAAAAAAAAAAATATTTTAACCGAAGGCATCAATTTGCGATTGAATCTGCAAATAATTAAATGATTTCCAACAAAGCGCTTATCATTTTAAATAATTATTCTACGATCCGGAGAAGACATTCAACAATCTTAATCGCGACTCCACCATTTTAAATAAAAATACATCCATATTAAACGCGCACTCCCCTATACCAGAAAGTAAAATATTGCGCAATGATGGGAGTAAGCAGAATATCGTAGCGATAGTCGGATGAATCCTTTATAGCAATTGGGCTCGAGTAAATGTGTCGGAAACGATGTGGCGCGGGTGTTATCTCCGACGGAAGGAGCATTAGCTAGCCGGAAGTGACAATTTCCGATGGCAAACGTCCCCTATTGATCCAACTTCCGGCGTTTGGTGATCGCAACTGGGAAGCCATAATCGGCATCCACAGGACGGGACTTGACGATCTGAGGACGAATCCGAGGCCGATGCTTCCTATCGCTTCTCATTTTAACGGCCCTCCTGTACGTTATGGTGGAAATTTTTCAATGGCTCAGAGTTGACGTCCAAAATTCTCCCACTCCAGATAAAGGTGAAATAAAAATAATATTCACCCGGCGGAAGGATGCGCCACTAATTTTCAACGGTAAAGTAGACGAGAAAACTCACACGTATGAATTAGTATCGACTGGTCGAGGAAATTCCCATGGAAATTGAGCCGTCGACGGGAATTGTCGCATTTACTCCCGTCGACGTTTATCTTCCGCTCTAGGCTTGCAACCGGAACACCCGACATCCGCACTCGGTGCGGAATTACAATTACGACTCGTAAATTATTTACGTACTCGACGATGCAACTCAGCGCACCCGCCGTATAAAATGCCAGAGAGGAAAAGCGTTTTGTATTGCACACCAGCGACCGAAAGCTGACCCACCGTAAAAGGATAGAATCCGGTGATCGGGAGACGTTCAAAATTCAAACGAATTTCCCGAAATTTCGACAAGTCTGAAATTTTTACGGGGACACCACAATGTTACAAATTGCCATCTGAATTTTTTTTTGAGAAATTCCCGAAATTTTCATCCTATTGCAATCCTAAAATTTTCATTCCATTTTAAAATCTACAGGCAACCAGAGAAATCTCACGGACAGGTTCTTCAATTTAATTAAAAATTGGAATTAAATTTACAATAAAAAAAAAATGCAATATCATTTTATGAGAAATATTCGTGCTAGATTAAAAATTGAAATTTACTAAAGAATTTTATGAAGATGGAAAAATTAATTAAAATAAATGTAATCAACACCTTTTTATGCATCCGATTGAAATCCGTAATTGAAAGAGGATTTAACCTAAATTTTAAACCAACTCAATCGAATTAAATGAATAAATCCAAAATAACCGAATGAAACTGAAATTAAATTGAAATTGAAAAGTACAGAACAAGCGTACAATGAATGCTTGCTTTACTTTTCAATTAATTCGAATTATTCGGATTTTTCACAGTAGTAGAAAATTTGAAATTTGCAAATAAAAATTCGAAACCAACTCTTCAATTAATGACATAAAAAAATTCAAGAAAATTTACAATTGAATTACGAATTCCTATAAAAGCTGAATCAAATTATCATCCACAATTAAAACAGGACGTAACCTAACAGTCAACCCCAAAAATACAATGAATAAATCCAAAATAGCGGAATGGAAGTTGGAAATGAATGAAAAGCATGAAACTAGAAATGAATAAATGGTCTCCAGCATGAATTCAGAATCGAGAATTCACCGACCAAAAGTTGTAATTATTCCAACTCTGGGTGGATTTGATACACGGAGGACTTCTTTTGTGCGCCAGTTAATGAAGCTGAAATTAGCCATCGAAAAAAGACACCACATGACCGCAAAATCGAGGACAAAGAAAGGGAAAAAGAACGTCGACATTAGCTAGCTGAAATAAAAAAGAATAAAAACTATCCCAACAAAATGTAAACGAGAAGAAGTTTCAAATAAACGTGATACAAAACCAAACAATGGGGTAGTTGGAAATGCCGTAAATTTAAACGGTCTGTATCCGTATACCACGGGAATCGAACAGTTCGACATAATAACACATGGATACTGACCGTAAATTTACTAGCCGATCCCCCAGAATCCGTTATTGATATTCCCTTCTGCATTTGCCCGCAGTCTCCAATCCCAACACCCCTCCAACCCCATCCAACCCTTTTTCTATTCTTAACCATAAACGTGCCCCCACCCCCAATCCTCAACGACCAATGGAAATTACTCTTCCAATGGTATCCCCACATCCCAGTGCGTATTATACATAATGAACCTTGTAATCAAGAGATTTCTTTTATCCGAGAATAATTGGAGAATAGCGGAAAACAATTATTTGGTCTGCGATATAAATTTAATCCCTTCTCTAATCAACATTTATGGGATTTTAATGGGTTTCGAGGGATTCTCTCGGTAAAATGGTGGGTTACGTACGGAAGATTACCCTCTTGCCACTTTTGACCTCTGGGGATCGAAAATTCCCGCTCATCTCTCCCTCTTGACAAATTAATCACCCCCTCATTCTTGAATTCTACCCGAGTGGAAATTGTATCAGTCGAGCCGGAGGTTTGATCAGGACTTGATATGGCGGTGGTCAGTTTCGACTGATCAAACAGAGCCTGATAAGAACCTGATCAGTCTTCGATTTACTCCGATCAGATTCTCATATGGTGGGCCTGAAATTAAACTGATATCCGTCAACCTGTAATGATTTTAATCAGATTCTGATCAGGTCAACCTGAATGGAAAATTCGACTTGAATCAAGTCCATAATGGACTCACCATTGTGGACTTGATTTAAGTTGAATTTTTTATTGAATTTTGTAGAAAACATCTAGAAATTCATCCGTGACTCACAGCTTCAATTTGATTGACTCGTATCAAGTCGAATTCGACTTGAATCAAATTGAACTTCACTTAAATCGAATTCAACTTCAAATCACTCCACTTCAGTCAACATGACTCCAGTCGCACTTGAATTGAAACTTCAATTGAAACTCGACATCAATCAATTCGATAGCTGAATCCACACATGAACTAACTCAACTCTCAACCCGTGTAACTTAAATTCAATTGAACCTGCCTTTTCAAATGATCCACGCCGTTTTTTTTAAAGTAAATTCACTGAGATTTAAATGGAGCTGACAGCTGACAAGGGCTATTTGGCTGACAAGCGAAGTAAAACACGAGAAGAAACTTCATGAATTGAAAAACACTGGTACAACCGCGATCCAATTAATGAGATGTTGTAACGACGCTTTAAATATTTTATTCAACCGTCATTCAGATGTCCATTAGTCAAGAAAATACTAGTCGCAGTGCATTCCCGGATAATTCACGATTCTCCGGTACCTTCCAGCTACTTTAGCCCGAACCAATGGAGTTAAATGGTATATGGCAGAATAGACTATCCTCGAAATATATGCGGGTATAAATCACGGCCGTTGACCCACTTGATTCACCCACGGAATTTCTTCTTCATTAAGACCATTTATCGATTCAATTTTCTTGACAAAATAATCTATAGAGCCAATGAGCCGGCGGGACAGAATTTCTATTTTAGTTTCGCCCTGATGGAATCGACCCGAACCATCGAAACGTACGAAATACCGTCGCAGGACCGCAGCACTGGAGAAACACCAACATTGATGTTGGAAAAGAAGTGCTAGCTGAGAATCGAGCGGGCTAAGGTTATAAGCGCCAGCCCCGAACCACCATGAATTATCAAGTGGGTTGAGGCTTATAAATATAGAATAACATTCACAGCCCTGCGCTGTGTCAGGACCACCGAGGAGACTCTATCCCTGACATAATGATACATCACTGTAATGAAAGCGTCGGGTGTCAACCGCAACTTCTCTGCTGTGAATTGTAATGCACTGTTCAAAAAAATTCACGGAATTTTACGGATAAAGACCGCTCTTTCGATTTGATGGGGAATAAAATCCGGGGCTTTCAAATTCCAATAGTTCATTGGTTAACATTTTTTTTTTTAGGAAATTTTTTCAATTTTTTTTGGAAATTTAGAGCGAAAATACCGGAATTTCAGGGTTGTAGAGATATTTAGGGAGAGTGTACGGTTTTTGGGGGTGGAAGATTTCGGTTATAGGATTTGGCAGTGAGTTCCACGGGTAAATGCTGTTTCATCGATTTGACAGAAAAAAATAGGGGTTTTGAAATTCCGAAATTCTGGGCAGAATTATTTAAGTTATAATTTCATTTTTTTTCTATATAAAAAGATGAAAGGAAATCGATCTCGGAATTTCTCGAATGACCGTAAGACGAAACCGACCCGCCATCACGATATCGTGGCAAAATCTTAAAAATGTCAAATGAATGCGCAGAACACACGCGGTCAACTTCATTCCATAAAAAAAAACATTTATTAAATTTCAGGCGAAAAGAGGTCGTGGATTTGAAAATTCCATAACTTCACTGTCAAACAATTTTGACTGAATTTCCCAGAAAAAGAACTTTAATTAGTTTTGAGGGAAGAAAAGTTCGTGAATTATAAAATTCCATAACTTCACTGTTGAAACATTGTGATTCAATTTCCGAGAACAAGACCTTCACTTCCACTTGAGAGCATTTTCAGTCAAACCATTACTTAATAAATTGTTCAAAACTGATACCAAAAATTCAAGTAAAAATAGCCGTCAACAGCGTGAAATATTTCGTAACACCCTACGACGTGGTAAACCGAATGAAAATTTCGGGAATAAATCTTCGTCACCCCGAATGACCTCAGCCACTTAAAAAAAACATCAATAGCCACTTCCGGGATCTCTTAACCCCCATGAAATGTTGAAGTCTAAATTATCGCGGCTCTTCGCAATCTCATTAGCTAGTCCCTTTAACCCCCGTCTGCTTAATTCGCCTGACCATACGCCGAATTATTATAACTCACCCGGACACCGGGACAAAAGGGAATTCTTTAGCCAGATGAGCGGGATTAGTATCTGGAATTGAGGAAAAAATCAACATCTCCATTGTCCGGGGACAATTAGCTGGAAGTACAAGGATAGCCCGTCTCCATTCCACCTCAAAGAGATGTCGGGTAGGGTGGGAAAAGAAAAAAAAATTGCGTAACTTGTTGACACAGTGATCCCGCAGGGCTTGAATACGATTATGCAGTCAAATGAGTTTGTGGCATATGCATGAACCCAACTATACGCCAGTTCCCTCTGCGCCCTCCACTCTGAACCGTGACTTCAACAACGATCACGTTCTCATTCCAGTTCTGGATAACTCGTGGATACACCACCTTGATTGTTCTTCATTGACGCTTTCTAATTATTTGCGAAATTAAAAAGTTTACCTTATTTTGAGATTTAAATGGTATTGACTTGAAATTTCTGTTTCAGCGCAGTCTTGGGATAAAAATTTTGAGAGACTTTATTCCAGTTATTTTGGAATTATTGAATAATTTTAATAATTAATTTGAGATCGAAAATAAGAATTTTGGGAGAGTGTACGCGTGAGAAATCTCAAGCCTCAGTAAAATGTCAATTTCAATCTTAAAAATTATAACGAAATTTTTATTTGAGCCCTGGAAGACTTGACCTCAGACGCTTCAAATCGATATTGAGAATATTCAAAACGGAAATTAAAATGAAAGTCCCACAATATTTTTGAAAGATTACATTCGAGACTTTAATAAATCTCTATTTAAGCCTCGAAAGTCTGAAATTAAACTTCTTCTTGAATCCAAGTCTCTTACATAATGATTTTGAGTCGAAAATTTTCATCAGAATTTCCAAAAGTCCCAACTTAAAATATTTGAGTCCCAAATTAGAACTCTCAGTCCCAACTTGAGTTATTCGCAACCCTCAATCTAAAATAGTCCACCTCTCCACCTCAGGCCTCTCACATCTCACGTTCTCCGAAATAAAGTTCTATTTTTTCTCCTATTCCTAGATTATCCATGAACTCGAATTTTTCTCTTCCGAAAATCATAAAATCAATAGTCCGACGGTTCGAGTTGAAACGATGATACGTCCTGAATAGAACATGAAGCGAATATGAAAAAAAAAACATAATACGGCTCATAAATCAAATGATTTACCAACAGGATGACTATGAATAATTGAGTACATCCAATATGACGTAATAAATTCTACCCGAATGAATTCAAATTAATTGCGGATGGCGTCCAACGGATATTTTACCGCACGACACTTCCTAAATAATATTAATATCCGAATCACCAGAATCCAATTACAATGTAATAATACGTAATCATATGAAGGCTCTTGCATGACTGCTGACTGAGGATTGGGTCGATACGTAAGCAGTTTACACTGGAGAATTGCTGGTTCAGAATTCCATTCGTTACGGCCCTCGCCCACTGACACATGTCCCATTCATCTTGTTTTTGATTTTTCTATTTATTACCGGTTTTTTTTACCCGCAATTGTTCACTCACTCCCACGGATAATACCCAGTCCCACCGCATTATTAAAATCCTATGTTTGACGTTCATTATGCCTACGATAGCGTTGTTCCCTAATTAGCTGACTCGGTGATAATCTCGCACTGAGTGGAAGCATCTTTGCGTTTGAGTTTTCATGATGATTAAAAGATTTTTATTGAACAATTAGCATTTAACATCCCAGAACTTTTCAATTACTTTGCTTCCGGCACTTTTCACCGTTTTCGCCGGCCTATCAACTTTCTTCACGAATAATTCATGTCTTCGATTCTGTCCTTCCACACTTACTCATTTGTTAATTAGTGAATGGGTAGTGAAAATTCAATTAATGAAAACTACGAACTCAATTCACTTTAATATTTATTTAACCGTATTATTATTTTGTTATTAATGATTTTTTTTTTCAAAATCGTGAAAAATGTAAATCACCGCAACTGGTTGTTGAGTTTTCGAAAAAAATCTCCGGATCTAGAGCAGATATCGAAATTTTCATAATAACATTTTGGATAGCCCTCAGTATCCCCTACAAAAAATGTCATATAAAAAAAATCGATATCACCCTTAACTTCCGTGATATTCGTAAAAAACACTCGTCATTCACGCCAGTAGTTCAGGCGTTAAACAAGTCAGCCGCGTTTACATCGCGTGACAATTAAAATTCGAGAAAAAAAACGCCACCTCCCGAAAACTGAATTTTGATTCCAATTAACACTTAACAAATACCTCTAACCGATGTAATCCAAAGAGTTCCCCAACAAACCGGACAAATCACTCAACTCTAATTCCAGCAATTTGAAAGATCAAGTGCGGATAACAATTAATAAGACGACCCCATCAATCTCCATTTCACCATCTATGTAATTTAGATAAAAAACTAAAAGAGCATAAATTAATGAATCGAAGATAATTTATCGAGCTGAAGGCGCGAGGAAAGGATCATAAAACCATCGGCGAGAGTTCCAGCTGAGATAGAGAAGTGTTCCGTAGTCATCTCCCCGGAATTTCAATGTGGAAAAATAGAAGGAAAATAGAATGAAAAAGGGGTGAGAAAGGGGATGAAAAAAAAAGGCGATGAGAAGAAAGGAAGGAGAGCTCCTTCAACGACAGCACGCCAAGTCGAGCCCACGCGAGAGGGGAATGAGAGATGTAAAGTAATTAAAGCGAACGTGCGCCACCTTGTAAGAGATTTAAAAGCTCATAACTTTTTATGATTTACATTCCTTTCATTTAGTAGCTACGTTCCGTACGAATAGTCCTTACTTCCTCCTTTTTTTTTTCTTTCAGTGCATTATAGCAGTTCCCTCCAGTCGAGTGAAACGATGAGACGATTCTCAAGATTACAAATGATAAGAAAGTTCATGAATTTCTCGAGGATTATTTTACATTCGTTATTCACGAGATGCGCGTCTGGATACCGAGTGTATACAGGGGGTTGCTTTAAAATTTATCGAACCGAGTGGAATAGCAATGATATCTATTCATTTCAGTGGAATTGCTCAATGCTAATGCAGATCCAGCAATTTCCTAGGAATTTCCGGGATACATATGTTTTGTAATCAAACGGTAGGAGGGATGGGAAATACTGGGAATTACTCGAATTGATGGAGTTAATTATTACGTGAGGTGTTTGCTATTATTGGTATTGTTGTTGAGTAGTTACTTCTGGCGGGATCGGCATTTAGAGGTGAATGTGGATGCCAAATTATTGCTATTCTCGTAATTATAATGGATTATCATCATTACCATTATTTTGCACGTGGAAACTTATTTTGCACAAGTTAATCTAATGATTTTTCATTAGTAAATGGCATCAAAGAATTAGCCAATTAAAAATCAATGGAAGTCAATGCTGAGAAAAAGTTTAAATTTAAAAATAAATAAAAATTGATGAATGAAATTACGAAAATAGATTCAGATTGGATTACAAAATAAATTCTGTTAATACCACGAAAAATGTATTCAAAAGTGAAAGAAAAAATTAATTCCATTAATTATTTCTCGTGCATTAGAAAATCATGAAAATTCATGCATAATTATGTGCGGGATATTCACGTAACCATTAAAACTTCAATGCAGAGATGAAATGTCTGACTTGCAGCGAGACTTAAATTCAATAAAGTATGAAGCTAAAAAAAAAAAGTATCGCCCCGAAAAAAGCCAGAACCATAGCTTCACTTGACCGACAGCTATGGCTTGATTGCCTGCGGTTCAGCCACAGAGTCGAAAATAAATACATGTTTCAAACACAGACCCACGAATAGGATAAAATTGAAAATGAAAAAAAAAAAAGGGAAAACGCGAGCGCACCCCATCCTCAATTGATTTGTCACAGGTCTCGTCCCCTGGTTTTCCCCCAGTCTTTTCCGGATATATTCGCAATCCTCGCTTGCCTATACTTCCATCGGGTAAAACTCGGCTTCCATTAAAATATTTACGGTGCCGAAGGGAGGGGGAATAAAATCGCAGGACGGTAGTTTTTCCCTTTCAACTTTATTTCTTTTTTTTTCTCCCCCACCCGTTACTCGTTCTCTCCAAATATCGATGAGAATTTGTCCACTCGTTTGTCTGTTGAGCATAAAAACCTTGGGCCGATTGTCTGTTTCAATTCTGGGGACCTCATATTTTTTTCCACACCCAAGTGATCGTAAAACCGTTGGTTTTTTCGTCTTACGGGCGAGATTCAATTGGAAAATGGTGGAACAGTTATGAAAAGGTTCAGCCAATCGAGCTTTTATTTGAAACAGCTATCGGACATTCCAACATTTGAGGATTAATTTGTTGAAGTGAATGAAGAAAATATATTTCCAAATTCGCCGAAAACCATGAATTATTTGATTCAATTATTTGTTTTCACTTGATCTGTTTGCTTTAAAATTTTTTCATTGATTGTTTTTATTTATTTAGTATATATAATTTATTAATAAAATATAATAATAAAATATTATGAATTAGAAAAAATTGTTCAAAAAATGATATATAAATGAATAATAATGAATCAGAAATTTATACAATCACAAAAGTATTGAATATAGAATATGAAATGATGATTTCAATTTGCCGCAATTTTTGTGGATGGGCGGGAAATTTTGATCGTACTAATTCGATCTGCGCACGTCGACCTGGGATCTAAAACCCCAGAATGACAGGCAGTCTTAAGTAATTGTCCGATAATCCAATCTAACATCCCAATTACTCGAGATCCCAGCTCTCCAAATCCGCTGAAATCGTCGTCTTTATCTCTCTTGACCGCGCCATATTGTCCACATCATCACGATGCGACCCAAATTCTCCCCCCGATAACAGTATCACCTAATCAATAATTTCTGCGACAAACGACTTCTACGTGCTCCAAATGTTTCTGAGGACAAATTATCGCAATGATGAAAGAATAAACAACAGTCAAGTGACGGAGGCACTGCCATTATCTCCCATTAATTATCGATTGAAGGAGAGAGTCTAGATATTTTCACCGAATATCAGAACCAGATGTGGACTGTTCTATTGTTAACCCTGAGAAACCTAAATAATTGATTTACTGTTCACCAAATTATCGATTTTCAAGGGAGCAAAATAATATTCTCTATTTTAGGATTTACGAGGCGATGTGACACTTTTGAAAACTTCAATTAGAGGTATAACAATCCCAAATTAGGGGGTTCGACTTCGATTTGGAAAAAACGTGAAAGACTCGGAGAAATATGGAATAAATATTTTCTGAAAAATAAAAATGACATTTCCAATTTCAATCGGCGAGGGAAGGGAGGTTCATTAAAAAATGAGAGGTAGAAGTGGATTGTACAAATTTTTAGATGAATCCTATCGTCCGCTCTGAGAAAATTACTCGATCGTCTAATGACCCACCGATGTGCTTAAGTCATTGCCGCCATTTTCCCCCAGTAACTGAGGAATTTTAAAAACAGAACATACCAACATCACACTAGCCTCACAAAAATATTTCAGGCATAATAACTCGAGAAGTTTCTCAGTTCCACTGACGTCAACACGAACTCAAGAAATTACTGAACATTTCAGGTTTATTTTCCTCCATTCCTATAAATCTCCCGGAAAACAAAATTCTTCCCGAATTTTCACTGAAAGTTTCTATCCGTTTATCAGTATTATTCAATTAAAACCCAATCTC
>NW_011887741.1:1358551-1363853 GCF_000806365.1 Fopius arisanus | reverse complement strand
AAATTTGAAATCGATTTACATTCCACGGGATTTTATATCAATTGTATAAAATATATTTTTTTATCTTATTTATTATTGTTCCAAATAAAAATTGAAAAATGGAAAGTCGAGTAAAATTCAGAGTTCCGGAAAATGATAAACAAAATAAAAAAAAAGTCCTCTGAATTTTTCATAAATTTCCAAATTCTTCATCCCAAAATTTCAACACCAACTTTTTGTCGCGAAATTTTTTTATTGACTCCCCCCTAGCGCAAGCATTTACCGCCATTAATCAATTATCAACTTCAATTGATTTTAATAAAAAATTGAACAATCCATTCGATGTAAATTCCATTGAATTCTTATGAAAAAATTCTCGCCAAATCCCGTGAGTTTAATGAAATCCTCCAGTACCAACCCGCGAAAAAAGTCGTGTAAATTACAAGAAAATTCGCGAGTTGCTTAAAAAATTCAAGACAAACTTTTTACAACAGAATATTAATTACCCCCCAGTGCATGGATTTACCCCCATAAATCCATCGTCGGGCATTCCCCCAAAATTTCTCACTCATTCAAATGCAGTGCAAACTATCGCCGGAGGTTTGGCCATTAATTCCGATAACGTATCCCCCGTGTCCCCGAATTCTTGGCCCCTCCTGTACATTAAACAACAGTTGCAGCTCGTGTTCTGGGATCGGAGTGTCGATAGTCGACTTTTAACGTGGGCTCGATCAATTACACTGGAGTGTTTACCCTGGCTTTGATATCCCCAGCGGATCACCACAGGACAGACTCCAATTTTTTGTTTTCCCGGGAACCTTTTCCGTCCCACCGGAATACATTAGTTTTTCCAGCCCCTATTTTTTTTACGGTTGAGTCTCGAGGATCACTCGAGCGGTAAAAAAAAAAAAAAGATTCGGTGTTATTCGCACGGCTTGGGGATATTCCACTCCCATCAAGATATCCAAAATTCCATTAATTTCCCCATTCCCTCGCGCAGAGTTCCTCCCAGAGGACGATATCCGAGTGTTTCTTTCAGAGACACTTGCCTAGACACTTTTGGTGCCCCTCCAACGAAAATAGCTTTCTCATTCAGAAGGCACTCTTCCACATTTCACCTTTGCCTCTCGTCTTTTTTAACCCTGAGACACGTATATACTCTCAGAATCACTGATGCAGGCACGAGAAAAATTGGAAATGAATGCGGTGAATACAACCGCCTGCACTTTACCCTTACCCCCTTTGGTGTCAACATTCGTGGGGATCTTCCTCGGGGGTGAGAAAAACTATCCGTGAGGGTTGAGGGCATGACAGGCGGGGAATACACTGGGATGCGTTGTTCAAAGCATAAAGTCAGAATGAGGGGTGAATTGAGAGAGTGAAAAGGTGAGTGATGTTTCGTGGGGAGGGATGGAAGGTTAAAGTGCGAGTGTCTCACTCGCCGAGTACGACGTGACTGGATTTTTCATCGCGGTTTTTTTCCGTTTTTTTTTTCAGTTCTTCAGAGTCACGCGGTCTTTTCAGAGTTGCGGGGGTCGATCCTTTCGAGGTTGACGTGGATCTTTGATTTTGCGGCTTCAGTCCGAGTTTTTCTTTTTGAGAATATCTCAGGCACTGGGATACCAGATTTTTCCAATTATTTTAGGAAATTTGTTGTTACAATAATTGTTATGGTTTTTCGTTTTTATTGTACGGACTAATATCGAGGAGGAGAATCTGTATTTTGCAGATTTATTTGTTGTTAAACTCGATTTTTTTTATTATTTCTAATCCACGCGGAAAGTTTCGGAATTCGGGAAATTTTTTCTAACATCCGGAATTCGTTTTTTAAATAAAAATCATAAAATCAAAATCGATTTAATCGAATTAATATAAAAATAACTAGGAATTTTATCAAATTCAATCCTAGACTCAAAACACCCGATATTTTTCACAGGAAAATTCCCAGGAAATCTACCGGCATTTAATGACTGAAAAATAGAAAAATTTCCACTCAAATTTGTCCTAACCCATTTCAACAGATGAAAAAAATCCGGAAAAATGTCAATATCCCCGGCGTCAGATAATTTTGAATAACCAAGGGGTTAAATTCTATTAGAATTTCTTCTCCGTGTAACCCGAGAAGACCAAATATGCAAAACACATGCAAAAGAGTTAGCCTCCTCCAGCGGGGTGCGATCGATTTGAATTCCAAAGCGGTGGATTCACCCGGAAAATCGAAAAAACTAAATAATCCAGACAAAACGATGGTTCGGTGGTCTGTCCTGCCACCCTGTGCAAGGGCGTCACATGTGCGAGATCACGCGGCCCTTGCGGTCCCATGGATTTTATGAACACCCGCTATGTTTCTCCATGAACCAACGAATTTCCGTTGTGTTGAGAATTACCAACTATCCCCCCCCCCCCCCAGCCCCCTAACCACCCACATGACTTTTTAATTTGGTTAATGCATTGATGCTGGGCATTCTGTAACTCCCCGTAATTTCGTTTCATCTTCCGTTTCAATGTTGACTCAATAAACAGCTGCGAGCTCAAGGGTTTTGCTAAAGAGAAGGACAACATCTCTCAGTAGATGAAAAATTCCAGACCGAGAAAGAAGTTGTTGCCTTTGAAGCATCACGTTAGGGATATACTCAAGGTGCATGAAAAATATGTCACAATATCCCGTAAAATCCAACCGCAACGCACTGTCATGAAATTGGACTTGAAAATTCGAGTGAAAGGCCTTGAATTTTTTCACGACAAAGCGACATGAAATTTCTGGGGAATGCCTCATTGAGAAATTGGGTTATTCCAATTTACAGACTGTAGAAATGATTTTTTTATTATTATTATATTCATTATATTATTATTGTTATTTTTATTATCATCAGGATTATTTGTCCCGGAATTTTCAATTTAGTTGAAAATCATATTTGATTTTTATTTCTCCTTCAATAATAAGTCCATAAACTCTTGACTCCATTGATATTAAATTAATCCCGACAAAATATTACCGATCTTTCCCATCGCATTCCGTAATTACCATATCCTTATTAAAACAAAAAAAAAGAAAAATTGAAGACTACCACACGACCACCTAAACCTCTCATCAATCACTTCGGTAATCAACAATAATTTGCAACACCTAATAATTATCACAGAGAATTTCTCTCCTAACGTAAAAAATCGAGTTGACGCAAACCGATTTATCGACTGTCGTCGATTTCTTTTCGGCTGAAACTCATTTAGTTTTCCAAAATAATCCACAGAACAATCCAAACATTCTCGAATGTTTTCCAGCAGGTTCCACCTCTGTCATAGTTATTTTGGTCTGCAATCACGCATGCAGCATTGTCCACTCGTATCCGCGTTTGAAATTGAACCAACCCCCTTCATCCTCGTGTTCTCCATCAAGCCCGTAAACCACACTCCATGTTGTCGATCCCTTCCCCCCCCAATCCCCCTCCCCCTATCCCCTCCCGGTATTTGCCAAAAAAATAAACAACTAAACAACTGTTTCGGGGTTTCATCCCCTTTAACAAATGGTACCCTCCGACCGCAAAACTCTTTCCCCCTGTTACAGCTAGAATGATGGAAATATCTATTTATGAAATATCAATTTAGGAGGGAATTGCGTGCACCCGCAGGACAATTTATCACTCGATTTGCTTTGGATATCAGTACAAACAATATCTCCTGGTACGTATTTCTTCATTATCAGCAATAAAATTATTGCGTTGTAATAATTTCGTGGGGGGGGAGGAAGAATGGAAGCGTTTTCGCGGCGGTATAGCTCGGCTCAGATGATTAACATCCGCTTCCTCGCGTTGTTTAGCAGTGGTTTACCGTTATAGCTGTATAGTCGGATAGTATTAAAATGCACGAGCTCTGGTCCAACGTGTACCAACGAAAAGTTCAACTTTCGCTCGGGAAATGAACAAATACGAGGGAATACTAGTTTGAACGTATGATGCGGTGGAACGCCGAGGAAAAATTGAAATTTCAGGTGGGTGACTCGGAATTTTTTACCCAGTCAATTCACCGGAAAAAAAAATCACTGGATTTTTTCAGTAGTTTAAGGTGTGAATGTTCACTAATATCGGCTTCATGGGCATTACGTTACTAAAAAATTTGGGAAATGGAGCGAAAGTTTTGGATTTTATTGCATTCCCTTTAAAAATTCTAATTTTTTTGAAATAAAAAATTTTGGGTTGACACGTTAAATCCCAGCTCAATTGAATGTTCGATAAAAATATAAATATTCAGAAGGGAGTTACACTGAATTTTTTTATTGATAAAAAATTGAAAAATCGAATTGATTGTGAATGAATAATTCAGGGGTAAAACTAGGATTTGACAGGAGTGTAGAAAAAATATAAATAACATCAGCAAATTCTATATATTTTTGGAAATTATAGAGAATGTGTAAAAATTATACGCAAAATGAATTCCAGACATTTTTGGATTTTTGGGGATTCTGAAATCTTCATCATTTTTTACGGTAAGGGGCAAGATGGGCGGAATGTAACGCGATAAGCTTGAGAGAAAAAAAAAAGTCGCGAATATTGGTTTTCGCGGAGTTATGACTGTCGCCCTGACGCCATTGAATGAAATGATGGATTTTTGGTTGGCGTCATCCGTTCTTTGTGTCGGTCTTTTTCGACCCAGAGAATCGCATGTCCCGGTCGATTAATTACACCAGTCATTGCAAAAGTGCAGATTCACGCAAAATCAATTATTCAGTTATTCAATCCGCTGTGGGTGGAATACAATCGGCCCCTTGTTGCACCAAAACCCGGAGGTGTGGATATTTGTTCGAAGGATTGTGATGTCCTCCGGGTGATTTTTCTCCCCCGGATTAACAAAGTTTTTCGGTACGCCAACTTGAGCAAATGGCAGGAACATATATTTTTATGAAATCGGTTCCACCGGGACGATTCGTCTCGGAAAGTTTGTCTAAGCCACACGTCTACGGTAGACGTAGGTTTCCTTCCTTGGGGGTTCCACATGCCACAGTGAAAATCACGGAGAAATTCCAATGGGGGGGGAATTTTTTTTATTCCAACTGGGCTTCCCCAGGTTATGTCAATATTAATTACCGCAACTTCAGAGGATGGAATAAATGCAAATAATTAAAAGAAAAGATGGTGTGCTCTGCGATTTTGTTAGATTCTTTGTTTAATTTCCAGAGACTTTAGATAAAATGTCGGAAATTGTTGTTGAATTTATTTAAAAACAATTTTTTAATCGAATTTCTTTCAGTAAGTCACGACAAATTCTCTGGGAACTCCTACTCCTCCCAAAATATCCTCAGTTCTCAATAAACTATTTATTTCCTATA
>NW_011887741.1:1353190-1357316 GCF_000806365.1 Fopius arisanus | reverse complement strand
TTTGGGTTGTTATTGTTAAAATTAACATTTAGAAAAATACACAACAGCAACTGCAACACGTGAAAACGCCAACGGAGAATTTCTGAAGATATGAACAACAAGATAAAAGTGTTGGAGAAATTTAAAAAAATATTGAAAGCAAAAAAATACGAAGAATTGAGTGAAATATAATTAAGCTATCAATAATATTAATATTATTATTGGTATTATTAATATTTGGAAGACTTTAGTGCAAACAATTTTTCAGATTGATGGATTTATGGAAATTGTGATGGAATTTTAAATTTAAATTTAATTTTGTTCCATATGAGTCTGATTTTCTATTTGCATTTCACTTCTAAAAATATCAGGTTGCTAACACCTCTGAAAACAACAATACCCCGGGTTTCCATTACCCACTGACTCAATTAACCCTTTGGAGACCTCCAGTGTTCCCAAAATTCGAAATTCTTGGATCTGATACCGGAAAACCGACACGAATCCCTGAATCTGGCTGAAAGCTAATGGCAGAACTGCACTTCTGATATCGAATCCAACTCATCCCTTTCATCCGAGGTGAATTGAAAAGCGAGTGTCGCTCCCTTTGAATTTCCTCGAACCTCCAATAATCTTCGAAATAATTTCCCGGACGTTCATCTACCGCTCTTCATCCGTCAACACCTAACTGTCGATTTAGAAAGAAAAGACCTCTAATTTTCGGATTTTTTTTTTAAATTTTCATTTACTGATTTTTGAACAAATGTTGTTAGTATCTGAGAAGCAAATATAAAGAAATAAAATAAAATAAATTGAAATAAAAAGTCACTTAACAACATAATTAGATAAAAATAAAGTCACTTTCCTCCCCCCACAATCCTAATCCTAAATCAAACACCGAGGTCGGGGGTGTAAAAAAAACCCATTACTGATTTACAAAAACAGCAACACCCGCTCATTACCCGCGAAATTTCTCTGGCGCCTATTAGTTTCCAGACACTAATCCCTAAAAACTAGAACCAAATTCCTAAAAATTACACGTCTCCCCTCCCCTAATTGCCATCACCCACCCCCAACAATCGTAAAACAGCCATAAAAATCGTCCCCACAAAGGATCCCCCGAAAATCTCTTACAACCAATTTTCCAAATAACCCCAATTACCCTAATTATCTCCCAGCATAATTTCCTCGGAAAACGACTTTTCAATAATTCCAAATTCTCACGGATGGTGCGTGCAGCATAACTCATTGGTGAAAATTACAACCAGCTCTCGCGATTGCCAATAAACGTCGGGCGTTTTCATTTAATCGTTCGCGGCCCCGGTTGTTTCTCTCACCTTGCGTCTCCGAGTAAAATGAGAAAAAAAAAACAACGAAGAGGGAGAAGGTGGGTTGAAGGGTGGGTTGAGGGTTGTTGGTGTTTTCGCGTGCCTGATTTATTGACGCTCGTAATGGCTGAGGAGCCCTCCCGCGTCGTTTCCAACGTACGTATGATACCAATCGTAGTACCTCGTGCACTTGTTACGTTGCCTTCACGTACACACATTAACTTAACCACTCGAGGGGGTGGTAAGGGGTAAACGGGTGCCTCTCTTAGGTGGGTTATTTTGCCACCCTCTTCACCTGGCGTACCAATAATAAACCTGGGAGCGTCCATTTAAACTCCCCCTCACTGGGAAAGGGGGAACAGACGTCGTAAAATCCGCTCTTCATACCCGGTATTCACATCTCAGGGAGCTGTTGCACCACTTGATGTATCGTCATTCAAAAGTGGATTTTATATCAATGTTGCAATATTTTTGGGGGATTCCCTGTGGATTTGCCGGTCGTTTTGGGAATTTCCAAATTGTGCTAGAACACCTGAGTTTTGCAATTACCCGTCTCCATTCTGAATTATTGCTCATTTGAATTAAGTCAAGATCTTGATTTACAAGTTTCTAATTGTTGATTTAATTGGGAGGGAGTATTTACCTTAAGATTACATTTTTGGTGACATTTTATGGGTCATTTGTTTATATGAATGTAATAGAAATCAGAGTTTCAGAAAATTTCTATAATTTGGAGTGAAGTGAGGATTCCGAAGAAAAAATCTTTTCAGTAGAAAAAAAATTTTTATTGGGTCTTTTTTGGGTTGGGCAAATGTAGAAATTATTTCCTCGTCCATTGAATTCAATTATTCACGAATTTGTTGTGAATTTAATAGAGATTCGTTGTAGTCATAAGGCAATAGAGAATGTCATCAGTCCTACATTCCGAGTTCAATTGGAAGTTGAAATCCACGGAATTGTCGTACGGCCGTAGCCGCCGGTGAATTCGATTCATTTCACCCGTCGAATCTGACAATAATTGAGTTAGTGGTGTGCAGAGAATGAAATTAACAATTCCTCTGATATATTTCTCACTGCCGTCGGCAAGGATTGACATAAAAAATTTACAGAACGAGAAATGGCAGGCAGTGAAGCAGAGGAATATTATCCCTACAATTGTCCTTGAGATTCAGTACACAATCTGATTTATAGATTAAAACATTGATGAAATTCTGTGGAATTTCCCTGAAACTAGCGAGTTAGGAGCTCACGAATTTGTTATTTTCTCAACCTGCGACAGAAGTGCAGAAGATTATTGCCTGAACCTATTGCCTGACTGATATACGTAGATCACAAAAAGATCAGACGACCTGGAGCTCATACAAAAGTCTCAACTAGATCATTAGTCCCTCCTGACTATCCCCCAGACATTGAATAAGAACCTATCGACGCGAAAAGATCAATCATCCCCTGAGTTGTAGCTAATAGTCAGACTCAACCAGCCTTGATATCCAAGTGTGATTGTAAACGACACGAAAACATGGGGTGAGAAGCATTAGCGAAGGAGTCGAGATTAATCAGGACTCTCAACGCCGGCACAAGTCGATGGGCCAACACTTTGTGGGTGAAGTACGACACGAGAGGGACAGGACTAGACCGACATCAATCTCTTTGCTTGTTCCTCGTGGCATTAATTCGGTACCCCCTGTCCAATCGTTTCACACCCCCTGGATGTTTCGACGCCTCTCAACCCCTTCAGTGACTGGAGACACTCGATATCTCTTGACGTGGGTCAGTGATAAATAAGTGTCGATGTATTTACGGCTAGCCAAGACCTTCCCTCGAGTTAATTAATTGGAGGGACAACTTAATGAGAAACTACTTCAGAATCTTGTTCATAGATATCCAACGCTGTTACAACATTATTGCACTTGAGACTGAGGGTGAAACCTCTGTACTTCACTGCGTAATTTTCAACGAGATATCAATTCAAAGAATTCCTCAAGAAATAAACCCCAAAAATATAGACCCATGTTAAATTTCTTATTGTCTACGTTGGTTGGGTTTTAAAACGTTTTCGATGTGTGCCCTATTTTTTTTTTTGTCTATTTCTGGTGCTTGGCAAATATTTATAATTATTGTGGCTGGCAAATAAACGAATGAAATATTTCAAACTCTCGGATTTCTTGTAGGGCATGGAGATTGACTCGAATTAAGGAAAAAAAATCATGAAATGATTAGCGAGTGGAAGTTAATGAAGAATGAATTTCGAAAGAAATGTAATGAGAGCTGCGCTTTATTTACTGAGAATGAGTAATTTCAGCTCAATTCATGAAAAGTTATAAAATAATTCCGTGACTCGTAATTACCATTAATTCATTAACCCGCTATTGTACAAATATCACCGGCAAAACCCCAAGAATAATAGATAAAATTTTAAAGTCACAACCATTTGACGGTGGCTTAAATTTTAATGAGCACCAGCGGAAGAAGAAGTCCCATTCATTCCCGAGGGCATGTTGAGAACTGACAAAACAGTTGATATGGGGATGGTATAGAAGCTGGATTATGAATGGACTCGCAGTGGACGAATAAAAATAAAAGTGGAAATAGGGGAGCCCCTGAGGAAAGTCCAACGGTCGTGAAAAAAAAATCTCGAAGGATAATCGAGAACGTGGGTGGCAGTCGAAGAACGAGAAGAAAAAAATATAGAAATAAAAGGAAAGGGCGCGACGAATAATCTGACTTGAAATTATCCGAAAGTCTATTAACTCAATTTTATCCTTGGCCCCACGCGGTTAATAATTTCTTTAAATGTTGAGTTACAGAATTATATGAATTTT
>NW_011887741.1:1324499-1352805 GCF_000806365.1 Fopius arisanus | reverse complement strand
TCCTGTGTCCGATTTTGCCGGAGTCTCCCGTATATTTATTTTATTTATAACGAGATTCGTTGGAAGTTCTCGGAGGAAGTTCTGGCGATCGCCCGAGGGCTTCAGCCAAGATCATCCCTAAATTTATTGAAAAAAATCATTCTCATAAATTCAATGTCTCATTTACCTCTAAATTTCAAATACACCCAACAGGCTAATAAAAAAACAAATGCCCGAAACTGAAAGTGAAATTTTCTCCGTCTATATTAATTAAAACAATAATAAACTAACTGTTCTACCCCACTAAAATTATCCGTAAAAACGTAATAGCTTTTTGCGAGTGGAAATTATCGAATTACGGGTGATTATCCCTTCTCGTACATCCCACAAATAGAAGATATCAATAAACATGAAATATCCGAAAGGCTCGACCCCTAATTGGTAATTACAAAAGCAAGCGTTGGTATTTTAGCCCCAACAGGGAAATCGCCATAACTCACTGGAGCAATATTTGTCTTTGATTACCTTTTATGATGTTTGCACTGTGTGCGTAAGGGCAGGGGTGGGGGGTAAATACCCTTTTAACATCGTAGATATTATCGTACTGCCGTTGATTCGTAATAGCAAGTTGGAAAATTTTCTTGTTATTTAAAAACACTCGTTCAACAGTATTTCCGAGGGAGAAAAAAAATATAAGTCACTGGAGAACTGGAGTTTCTCCTCATTAACATGAAAAATAAATATATCAGATGTCCGTTATCAAGTGAGTTTATTGACTCATTTTCTTTCTCTCAAGTTTGAGTGGAGGAGAGTTGAAACGGAATTATCGGTGGAAGTTTCGTTCTTATTTCGTTTTTACGGGAATTCATCGAGGACTTATAACTGCAAAACATCTGTTCGAGGGATAACCGGGAAAATAAGTTTTATTCATTGATCACGATAATTAATTATTACCATCAATGAGACAGCAATTGTCGTATTGGGAAACGAGCGGATGAGGACCTGAGCATTATTTAATAAATATCTTCAATTAGGGAATAAAAAAAAATTGACGCGTCTGACCTAATTCTTCGGAAATTACCATAATAACTTCTGCACACGAATCCTTAATTAATCTTGTCTCCAATTATTCCGATAGCGGGATAAGCTTCAACAAATGCTGGGTGGGAACGAAATCCAGTCGTTAGTGGGATTTTTTTTTAATTCACAGAGAACATAAACTGTTTTTAATAATTAAACATTCTTTTCCAACGCTAGAAAATGTTCTATAATAGTTTAAATTTATCGGAAGTTAAAAAATCATTCGCTAGCCGTGAGAGCAAAATATTTTTCAAGACATTCCACGATTTTTTAAACTATAGTAAATAAAGGCTGGAGTTTAACATTTTTATTCTCTTTAAAAAAAAATAATAAATTCAATAAAAAAATTTTTAAAACGTGATTTTTATTTGAGTTATCATTTTTTGTTTGTAAAAAGATCGCAGTAAAAATTGCAATGGAATTTGAAAAAAAAAATTGTTAAAATTCCGTAAAAATGTAATTTGTCAGGACATGGCGGTAAATTTGAAATGTGAAATTTTTCTGTTTGGAAGAAGGGATGAAGGGATTTGAGGAGGGGATGAATGCAAAGCGTCAATCACTCGATATTTGAAGCTGTTTAGGGATTAGCGAGTTTGTTATCAATGGGAAATAACCGGAAATGTCACTTTGAACTGCAGTTTCCCCCAGTGTCAACGCAAAGTCAGGGTCTCGTCCTAGGGTTGAGTTTCTATCTACTGGTCTGTCCCGCATCGATACACAACGGAAGATAGAGAGAATGGTTTGAGCGAGAATCGAATGAGATGAGAACAGGATTTGGAATTTCCAACACCGACGAGATCACAATGGCACCGAGTTTACCCCTATCACTTGGAACTTAGATATACGTATGAGTGGACTGTGTTATCAGTGAATGTGCACCAAACTCCTGAAAAAATGTACCTCATTTTCCGTACATCATTCCGTTACTCGACGATTAGAATTTTTCAGTTCTAACCCCTTCTGCAATTTTTAAACTACCCACTTCAGAGTTTCAGAAAGAAATTAATGGAAATTTCCATTGCGTTTCTTGTGAGTTTTTGAAAAACTCAAATTTAATTATGAATAAAAATCCATGGAAATCCAGAAACTCTGGAAAAAGCCTCAACTAAACAATTTAATTTCCAGTGAAATTAGAAATTTCATATTTTTTATCCACCAGTACATCTGAGAACCGCACGGTTGTGCGAGAAAATGTCGCATATTATTTCGCAGAGAAGAAAATTTCCCGCAAAAAGTGCATTCACAATTTTTTAAATAAAGAGATTGACATTGTGAAATGAATAAAGTAACTATGCCTCTAATAAAATAACTCGCGCACAAATAGAAGATAAAAATGAGAATTGGATGAATGAAGCGGCAGGAGAAATCGCGCATTTTTTCACTCCAAAAAACAAAGAACTTGACCACAGAAAAAATTTAATTTCAAAGTTAGGAAGAACAGAGGAGAACAAACCAGGGCAGTTGGTAAAACGAAATCAGAACATTGAGATATTTCATATTCCATAAACGCTGGTAAAGTGCAGTGGGGAAATTAAAATAGTTTTTACATCCATACTCATCAGAACAGATCGCTATTCACTTGGTCTGCGATATCTCATCGTTGTATTCTTCGGCTGCACCTCTTTGTGCCCTTTTTACCCCTTTCCTCACCGCAGTATCAAATTAAACGAGATGAGAATTACGTTGTGCATGAAAACTTACCGTACTGGGGGACCAATTATGAGGCCATGTTCTTGTCTCGTGGTTGCTGCTTGCACCCGGTGAACTAGCGAGAAAAACAACTCGTCTGTCCGTTGTTCCTGTTGCGGTTGTTGTTGCCAGCAACGCAGCTCTCGCCCTTGATCCACCGATACTCAATGTCGGAGATGTTTCCATGGTTAACCTGAAAATTTCAATTAATCATTCACCGCTGTTCATCATTGTTAGAGTTTAATCGAGAACATTCCTTTGAACTTGATTCAAGTATACGCATTGTACTTCAAATGAGAATGTAAATATTATTACGTATGAAGTCTAATTGTCTTCTGATCTGTCATTCGAGTATCAAAAATATTCCAGAGATCGTCGACTGTATTCTCCCCAATTAATCCTCTCCACCCCACTTATTAATTAATTAAGTCTCGACTTCTCTTATTTCTTCGACGTAACAATACATGTTTGAATACATTTTGGATTTGATTCCAGTATATTATTTGGTGCTATTCTCAGGAAAAAATACTTGAGGCGAATATATTTATTTGAACTTGATTCAGGTCTACACGATATACTTGACAAAGTTCAATGGTTGATCGGAACATCTCCATTAATTATTCCTCACTGCTCATTATTTCTCATTATTTTCAATAATTATTAATTTTTATAAAAACTGAAAAATTAGAACGCCCTTCCGAGGTATCCAGAGTCATATCAATATAAAAAAAAAATAATATTATATCAATTGTAATATCAATTAATTAATGAAGTGTTAAAGTAAAAACATCGATTAAGCTAACATTTCAGTTCTCTACAAATATCCCTGAATCCACGAGAGATAGCGAAATATTTGTAAGAACCAATTCTATAGCTCTCACTTCACTCGATAAAAATGTTCTGATGAAATATTTCACTATCTCTCTTAAATTCACAGATATTCCGCGAAAACTCGACTGGTTCTTAAACCTCTGTTAATTTCAACTCCCAGATAAATGAGTACAATAAAAACTCACTCAATGAGTCTAAAAAACATATATATATATATATCGGAGAAATAATTTAGCTGAAAGTACATGTACATAAAGACCAAGTTCTCTCCATATTTTACTCATGCAATCGCCATCGAGGGAATGAATCCCATCAATGAATTCCCTTTATCAATCTCTCGTTACCCTGAAAAATACCTCAGCACAACAGCAACGTAACAAGAGTATGACCCAACGATCCCTGACACCAAACAAATGATAATAATCATTCACCCTGACCCACCTCACCTTTCAGATCGACATCCCCACCTCCACAGCCATGAAAAACGCTTTCCTCCTTAATAAACTTTCACTCGATACCTTGCACACCTCCATTGTATCCTTATTTATCACATTTTCCCTCCTCCCCACTTCATTATTAAAAAAAAAATTTTCTTAATCACTCTCGTCCGCAGCCCGTAATTTATGAGTTCTGATTACCTTGAATTTTAAATTCCCCACGTACAAATTCTAATCGACGACTGATTAAACGCGATATCGTCGTCACGTTGTGCCCCACATCAAAAAAATTTCCCCGCCAATTAATTTCCCGGAAATCGCGAGAATAATTACCAAAAAAAAATCGTCTATTCGATGTGGTAACAATAAAGTAGAAATTAATTCAACTCTCGGGATAAAATTATTGGTATTTAACCGTCACCTATCGTCGCCTTGGACGCAGAATTTTCTGGATTTTTTCATTAACTTATGAACCGTTAAATTGAACGGCTTGCACAGCTGAAGGCATCAGGTCGATGGCCCCGCACGGCGATTATCGTATTTACGATGAAAAATAATCTAGCGCTCCATAATCCACTGTTCCATAAATATAGTTTAACCACATCCAGACACTTTGAAATTTAAAGTTTTAATTTCTTCATTAACTTCGTCATCCTTTTGCGAAGTATTATCCTCAATTTGTTTAATTTCTTGCGCAGAAGGGGAAGTGACATTAATTTATCCATCGATATTACCAATTTCTATAAAATACTATCAACCGATCCCAACTGTTATTGTAGTCCTTTTTTATTTATTTAATTAATAGGTTTTGGATTGACGAGTGGATTGTCATTGGTGGTGAGAGAAGAGTTGCGGTACTGGGGGATTGATAAATTTGGGGAAAATATTTGGTGGTGATGGGTCTAAGGAGAAGCCGAGTGTCGGGCACGGGATCGCGCACTAAACTGAACACCAGGAGGTCTAGTCCTCAAGCTCGTGAATTCGCGGGCTCACGTGGTAAATCGTCGCGCATGCACCCTCGCTCCTTGAAAAGCCCTCATCCCCACACCTTCCAGCACTTCTTGCTGGCTACGATGAAAAACTTTCATCCAGCCTCCCACTCACCTCCACTGCGCACATCGGGATCCTCTCCGGCGAATTTTCACGACAAAAAACCAAGACGTGAATCGAGTATATTTTTTAACTTGTGCACGTGGTACTTCAAATGAGTATATCCAGTATATTTTATATCTGACATATTTCATTTTTTTATTTTTTCTCCAGTCTATTTTCATAATGGAAATAAATTAATAAAAAATGGCACATTAAACTGTTTTATTTGTTTATTGACGACTAAATAACTGGAATCGAATAAAATGTTTGCAACTTCAAAACTCTGTCTTACACCCAAATGTTTCTAAAAAATTGAAATCTTTATGAAAAAAATCATTATCTTCAACTCAAAAATCCCAATTTTGAATTCAAAATTTAAATTAACCATTAATAATTATATTAAATTTTTTCAATAATTTATTTTTTTTTACTTTCAACTTGTTTAAACTCGGTGGAACTAAAATTCCAACTCACAAATAATTAGAACTTCAAAATCTGTCATGAAAATTAAATAAAATTTATAAGTGTCGGAATTCTTCGACAAATATTCCAACAAAGTGAAATTTTCACAAGTTCCCAGTGAATTCCACAGTAAACCCTTCCCGCTGCTTCACACACACTTATAAAATGAAAGTTAATCGAATTGTTGACGATTTTTGAAGAACACTTGGTAAACCTGAGAAATATGGTGCGGTACGTTGGAAGATGAGAACAATGGTACGAGTCCATCGACAAATTGCACAGAAAAATGCGAGATCGGCGATTCCTCATCACCCAATGGTTTTCCGAACTTTTTGTCCCACCGGCTGCTCTCGATTCCAAGGGAAAGCATCGCTTATGTATTACGAACACACTCCACTCATTTCTCCCTCTCCATGCAATGTCTCTCCCATCATTTTCAACAGTTATATGCACTGAATTTCACCCACCGTGTGGTAAATAGAGGTTTCTCAAAAGGCAACATCAAGTGATTGCCAAATATCTGATATCGTAAAGCAACTCGTGATTTTAGTCCTCGGGGTTGAAAAAAAAATCATCCGTCCTCTTTCAATCATCTGGTTGAGGAGTGAATTTACTCTGCCTCATCGAAAAATCCACGCATTAGTATCTTTCAGAGTGAGATGAAAGAACAGAACGCGAAACACTGAGGAATACAGATCTTAGTTTATCGGGAATGGAGATGCTCCAGTGCTCCACTTTCATCCGATGAATATTTCAGTACATTTCCCGTAATTCTCGAGTCATTACTTCTCGTGGTTTCAAAGGCTGAGATATTGATTGTACTCTGTTAGAAAATTATGCTTGAAGTTCGGGCAAGAATAACTGTAAATTTTTAACAACGTTAAGTAACATGAAATTTATGTGGAATTCTTCATTAACTGAATTATTTAACTGAATGGGTCATTGAGTTCTTGAAATTTCAGTCACTATTTCATCTCAACTTTCAATCGTGTCAAAAGCTTCACTAAATTTTCAATTACTTTTTTATGTTGAATGGCCATTGATTTTTTCACCAGTAATAATTGAATTGTGAGACACGCTGTAAAAATTATAAAAAATTGTATAAAAAATTCAACATTTTCTCGTTCCAGGAATTACTTGAGCATAAAAAAAAATCAATAAACCAATCAAATGAGTAAATGATTAAATGAATAAATGAATAAATGAATAAATGAATAATAATAATAATAATAATAATAATAATAATAATAATAATTAAATGAATGAACCAATTGAATTAATAATGAATTTTTAAAAGATGTCGAATAATTTTTTTCTATCTAAAAAATTCAAGATCTTCCACGCAAAAATTTCCGTGTACATTTCGATTGCATTCGAGTCAAGATCGACTTGAATCAGTGACAAATCGATTTGAATGTAACTGAAAAAATAAAACAAGCCGACTTGATTCATCACGTCGTCAACTCCACCGGAAAAATGACCCCCCAAGTCCCATTTTTCGACTGCGATCTCATCTGAGAACCTCAAAATACCGATAAAAAAAAACTCGATAAAGCGCTAATAATTTTTTCTCGGTTGTCATTCCCCTTTTTCCCCGTATGTATGCTCTTTGCCAACGTAATTCATCGTGACGTTTCCGCAAATCGATATCTCACATGCCAGGTGTAAAAGGGGGGTGGGTGGTGGGTGGGTATGTGGTACTATTGCAAGGTACCTCTCACAGTGTAGCCTTCCGCCTTCTCCTCCCACCAACTTGATGAATGTTCGACAATTTTCACACCGGCAATTTTCAGGTAAAGGTTGCCCCACATCTCTGGCTGAACTACTTGCATTCCCACCAACGTCCCATTACGCCTTTTCCACAGTGAAAAATCGAATTTTCCGGATGTTTAGAATTTATCCAATAATTTTACACTGTCAAATTAATTAATTAGCACCTCATTAAAATAAAAATCTTGACAGTAATTCGCGGATGAAATTTTTGTAACGGTCATTCTTTCTATTTCAAAAAAATTTCAAAAGATAAAACAATCGTCAGCCATTGGGTTGAAATAGTCTCAGCTGGATTATAATTTTCATTTTTGATTTTCCGTTACGCATCGCTCCAAAGGCCCACTCAATGCCTGACGAAACAACACCACCCAATTATTGTACGCATAACAATGCATTCAAAAATATCAAACAATTTGTTCATGAAAAAGATACGTTATTATTCCACAGTGAATGGAGTAGTTTTGTTATAACCGAATAATGAACCAATTATGGTCATTAAAAGGCTTCGACAATGAGATTTTTTATTCTACCCCAATGAACTATTTATTATTTAATTAACACAAGAGGAGAAAACTGCAATAAAAAAAATTAATCTCATCCATTCCTACGAAAATTCCAGAAAACTATTTTCCATTATGGATAACGGGAATTATTACGTAATTGATATTGAATATTTATTTCAGTTTAACAATAAAAAGGTCGACTGAATGAAAAGTTAAAATGAATAATCATGACGTGAAGCGAAAATACTCCCCCAAATCATTCCATTATGATCTCCAAAAGCCCGAAATTTTCAAATTACCCCTCTTCGTCCCCCACAATTGTTTATTGTTATTAAAAATACGAGAGCAGCTGAAAACTAGAGCGAAATCAAAGGAAAATTCCAAAGAATAACAAGAGACCAGAAATGAGAGAAAGACCAGAAGATAGACCCGGCAGATTAGAACTTAAAAAAAAGGAATTATCAACCGAAAGAAAGGCAACGAATGGTCCGGGGGTTTCTGGTAGGGGGGGGGGTTGGTTAAAATTAAAAGGAAAAAAAAATAACAGTGGGTGGATCACGATTAAAAAAACCCAGCGACTCGTGAATTAAAAGCAGTCTGACTACCAGAAGATCAAGAATTTCGTCATAATATATGGCATATACACATATATTTACTTCTCATTCCCCCCCTCCACCCCGTGGGTTGTGTATTCTTATTTTCCACTTTCCAAACCGAGAAAACCGTACAGCCGATGACGAAGGGGCAAAAAAAAAAAATTGGTGCACAGAGCGCCTGCACCATCACTCTCTCGTGTGTTCGTGCTAGCGCGCATTCTCATTCCGATTTACCTTTTTCCCTTGGCTGCCGATTGAAGAGGCCTTTATGATTCCATACTGCTTTATATCCTGGCCACCCCCTATCCACCCCCTTTCTGCATCCACCGGCGGTTTATTATTATGCGTGCATCGACAACAGCGAAGATGACGATGATTGTATGTGTCGAGGTTTTTCCCCCTTTGTGTTGTATACCAACCATAATACTTTTCAACTCCCATTTTCTTTTAACAATAGATGGAATTCTGAGTTCCTTTCAGGCCTCAAACTAAATTCATCATTTTCGGGAGTTTTTGATACACATTGAAGAGGACGGATAATTAATTTATTTAAAATTACACCATCTTGCGGATGGAAATGGATTTTATCGCGGAAAATTCGTGGGTAGATTCTTCATTTTCGTGGAGAGAATATTTGATACCTCGAGGTTCACTGAGAGGAAGTTTTATCTTAAAGAAGTTTTTAGATTCAAGAAAAATGTTTTCTTGATTCTTTCCAACAGTTTACTAACGTTAAGGAAAACTTTTAGAATCGATTTCATGTTTTCTTGGGAATGGAGATGACTTTGTTAATCAACAGGGGGATAATGGAGAAATTAGGAAACCTGGCGGATATACGGGGGAAAAATACAGGAAAAAGTACCTGACTAGTCAGGTAATCGTGGGCTGAA
Source organism: Fopius arisanus (assembly GCF_000806365.1). Classification (NCBI taxonomy): domain Eukaryota; kingdom Metazoa; phylum Arthropoda; class Insecta; order Hymenoptera; family Braconidae; genus Fopius; species Fopius arisanus. Next base: position 1,343,473 of record NW_011887741.1, on the reverse strand, counting down.
GAATGATTTCAGTAATTTTTATCTAAAATTATGGTCGAAATTGAGAGGCGGTCAGCAAATTTGATTATTTGCTCCGAAAAATTTATGAAAAAAAGGCATTCTGATGATATTCATAAGTCCGCGAAATCAGAAATGAAATTGATGACTACATCTGAAGATTTGGGCATCGCTTGCGCCACGTTCAGAGATCGATAACTCGAAAACGACTGAGTGGAATGGAAAAAAGTTAGAGTCGTTTTGAAGTTGATTTCATAACCTTCAAAATAGGATATCATTTGCACGAATCGCACCGTTGAATAGTCGAGAATTAAAGATTCAAATGAGATGGTGATTTTAACGCCGAACGGGATGACGGCAAATTCGATCTGTACAGCAGAAAAGGCAATTTCTCATCATTCCATTCGTCGATTATCCATCCGTGTACTCATTGCGACATACACACGTACAGAAACGAATTGATTGCGAGAAATAACAAGAAGAATAATTCAACGTTCGCTTCGTCATTCACCATTACCAAAGCAGACAATACAGAGAATTTTAATTACAATGCAATTTTTGTTTTTCCGTCATTAACACTCGGTGCGTTTACCTCATCAAGCGCTAACCCAATAACAGAATTTCCTTCGGATCAATACGAAATTGCAAAAAAAAATGGTATCGCGTAGAACGCGACAAAAATACTGACAAGATTTATGAAGTTGGAGGAAGGGTATCACTCGGAGACGGAAAAAAATCGGAGAAACTGAGGAAGTTTCGTGAGCCACAGAGAAAGTGAGAAACAGTAAAAAGGCTCAACCGAGTATTACTCAATATAGTCAACCTATCGTCAACCCAACACTCGCGTGTTTTAAGCCCTCCATTTTTCAGCATTTGTCCGCTACAGATTTTCGGCCGGTGCGCTACGAAAATTTGCATGAACCCAGACAATTCACAAACGTGTTCTCAAGTCCAAATATACTACGGTCCTCCACCCTGTGGCTGAGATAACAGAGTAATAATAATATTACATCTTCATCTCACCATACAATGTTCACTGTTTGAAATTTTCCCATAAAATTCCCAATGATTCCCCAAAAATTAAATTTTAATTATTCGTGACTCAACGATTGGAAAAAACCGTAGATTTATAAAAAAAAATTCGCCCACCAGCGATTGATCAGCGATTCTTCTCCACCAAGGGAGATAAGCCTCCCCCCAACACCCCCAACCCCTGGGATATTGAAAAAAACATCAAAAGCGTCGAGGAAGTGCTGACCCAAGCCAAGTTATAAGTCATTGCGAAGCAACCGTTCCTAATCCTAATGCATGCCACTTTATTTATGCAACACGGACCTCTATTTCACACCGCAGACTTGAGGATCTTAACGGCTTTCAATTTCCGTTAGCCATCAATATTATTTAGTTTAGTTTGGTACTCACGTGTTATTCCCTCACTTCGTTACACCTTCTGCACGCTCATGGCTCTGGATTGCCCTCTCCGTTGCACCTCCTGGACTGTTTCCTCACGCTCCTCATGCCTCCAGTAAGGAAATTACTTGTCCTCTTCTGCTCCGTGTACATTCCCTCTCCCCACTTCATGTACACCACTAACTATCTCGAATCCTTCTTCTCTATTTCACTGTCTAGGGTATTTCAGCCGGTTGGAGAAGATGGATTTATTTGTGCTATCGTTGCTTACATTTAATTCAATATTTCGGGCGAAAAATTCACACAGTTTCATGTCCCGGGTAAAAAAAATTGTAGTCGGAATATTTTTTCCCAATTTTCCAAAAATTTCTGGAAAACTTTTCAGAAATTTTTTTTTATGAAACAAAAAAAATCAGAAAACAAAACAATTTTATTTTTGGAAAAGCTTTTGAAAAATTGTTCAAAAAATTGAATAGGAAGATTTTTTTTATAATTATGTCAATATTTCAAATTCTTTACATTTTAAAATTGCAATTGGATGATTCGGACTTTGAGGCCTAGAGGAATCCTAATCTCTCAAACTTTTTTCAATTTCTACATTTGCCAACAAAATTGTAAATGAATGCAGATAAATTGAAATTGATTTTCATAATTGAAAATAAAATATCCTACCATCAAATATAAATTACACATACACTTTTAATTTCCAACAAATTCTACATTCCAAAAAGCCCCGAAAAATGTCCCCCAACATTCCAAAAAATCTGTTTCGATAATTCGTACCCCAAAACGCCAAAGGATTTGCCAAACCGAAGAAAAAGTAATCGCTTCCATTCCCCCAATCCCCAATTTTTCGTTCTCCTCCGATCGGTCCGATGGTTTTCGATGATTGAGACATCGAAAAGACGAAAAAAAAAAAATCCACGTAGGTATTTCAGCTCCAACCAGAAACAACGACAAATAGAATATTGGTGACTGCGGAGAGCATTTGACATACCAGATCGATTGATGGTAAGCGCGGAAAGAGGCGGAGGGGGAGGGGATAAAACCCGAAAAAAAAAAAAATTGGGGCGAATGTCAACGACACGCGTCGATCGGGATCCGACATATCCCTCGTTCCATGGTCACATGCAAATAAATGTTTTTTTCCCCTTTTCGGAAACAGTGTGTATCGCGCATGTGATTGAAGGATGCTCGCGCACGAAAATCATATATACTGAGGCAGTTTACAACTCCCGACTGAAAAAAAAAACCCTCAACGAACACATTTTTCACCCATTGGTTAAATATTGACGGTCCTATTGCAGTTAGCACACCATCACTTCCGGAGTTATGTTTCAGGATGAAATTATTCATGTTTCATAGCATCAAAAGAACGAGCAATACGGTTGATAAATAAAGCAAAAAGCGCCTAAAAAAATAATCCAGTGATACCGCAGATATAATCTCCCCTTGAATATTCCATTTCAACGGTAAACATTTTCTAATAAATCATTCACTCACTCCGTCAAATCTGTATTACACCAAATGAAAAAGTGCAATCAAAGAGACATTGTGGCTGGTTTTTTTTTTTCAACAATCCCTTCTCCAAAAAATCGTTGCACAAAGAAATGCACTGGTACTTTGTGGGGAATGGTGATTAAAGCATGAAAGCAGTGTTGCATTGAAAAACCAGACCTTAGAATGGAGAATAAGGAGAGAAAAAAAAAATGTCTAGGAGAGTAGAAAATGGCTGAACTCCTCACTGAGTTGAATTGGAATTTGTTCCAAATGAATCCATAGAGGGATTCTTAATCCTCAATGGCTCATCATTTCATCAATATCATCATAATAATTACCATCATCAAAGGGTGCTGCTGAATGGAGATAACTGACACACTGAGGAAAATCCGGGATTTCCAAATTTCTTTCACCTACGTATATCCCTCATTAACGGTCACCTCGATGAGTTGTACGATATTAACAGCATCCTCACCTTTTGATCCTGAATATTCCTGGACCTAGCCTAGCCATCAGCCAAACCCTACATTAATCCGTTATCCGTGTAGATGGCACATGAGATACTGCATGATTGAATCGACGCTGTATGTTGAAACGTGAGAATTGATAACCTAATGAACATCCGATGATGATCCAGCCACAATTACCCAGTGTCCATTAAATTGATTCGTGACGATGGCATCAAAAGTTCACCAGGACGATAATGTCGGCTTGATGTGGAATTATTGGAGATGATGAAAGGAGGTGAAAGGGTCAGAAGCCCAAAGATGTAACCAAAATAATCGACTGGGAATTTTTCATTTCTGACTTGAGTCAAGAATGACAAGTAACTTTCTCTTCCCTCACACATAGAGTAATTATTTCTGTGAATAAATTAGTAATACGTACGTAATGAATTAGTAATTATACGAGAATGGAATTTTTCTTGTAAAATAGTATAGACAATAAATCTTCAGTCCAAAATTTTGATCATCGATTCCGCGAACTGTCACAAGTTATGGAATTCTGGATAAATATCCTGTCTTCCATGAGAAATTTGACATTGACAAAACCAAAAATAAATGGCAAGCTCAAATTTATTAATTAATTAATCGCGTAAAAACGTGAACCGGTGAATTATTTTTTCTGGGTGCTGAGAAATTTTTCAAATGACTGGTCATGAATTGAAGATGAAAACGACTGTTGGGGCGTCATTCCGAAATAGCCATCTGAAATATTTGAGACACCCTAAAACCAGAAGGCCCTTAACATCGTATCTCCCCGATACACTCTCCAACATTCCTTTTCATAATACTGGCTCCCATTTCGGTGAAGACTAGCTTCTCTATTAAAATTGTACAATGCCGTTGAGTTGTTCCCCTTCATTCCCTGTCCCTCATCACCTAGCCCAGGCTTCGATCGTAGCTGAAGGAAAAAAACCTAGCCAAGACGTGGCTCCTGCACATAACGAGTGCTACGTACAGATATACAACTCGGGTATTACACGGGGGTATCATTCGCCGTAAGAAGCTTCCAGTGGAGACGATGGTATGGGTATTATCCTCAGAAAATTTCTATATCGAATCTCGCCGTTGACAAACGGTCGAAAGGACAATGGGCAGGGAATTCCTTCCCTCGCAATATCCCTTCGTGTTTCAATCGACCTCATCTCATTCAACTTCACCACTCGAATAAGTCTTTTATTTTCTGTAATCACTTGGACGATTTCAAATATTAGATCTCTCCGGATGTACCAGATTTCAATTATCCAACTATTTTTAATAACCAGTTATCACTCCAGACTAATCAAAATTACTTTTCCCGTGTGGGCGTCTGGGTTAAATTGTTAATTCTGGATTAATCATCTGGTGGTATTAAAAATGAAAAAATCGTTTTTCAAAAATCACGAGATTTGGTACCTGATTTTGATTTTTGATCTTGAAGTATTGAAAATTTTTTTTTCAGCGCTGTGTGACACCTAGAGGATTGCACCCTGTTAGACATGGATGAACCCCAGAATTCATGAATTTCCTGTGCTCAAGGCTCCAGACGATGACATTTACCGTGTAATCTCAGGCCAATTGATTGCCCCATCCAACCGGATATCGAGTAAAATCCTCTGTTATTTCCGGAACTACTAATTAACAATCAACGTCGTCGAGGGTTATTATCACTGGGAGCCTAGACGGCGATAAAAATTCAATAAAATTTACAGAAACCCAAAAAATTGAGTGAACACTTCAACCGAAAATTAATTGAGCCGAAGAATCGAGGAAGAACTAAAATTGAGTTCCGTAATTTTGAAGTAACAGCGAAAAATTCAATTCTTCCATCACATATATATCTGTAATAACCCGAAAACATGGGTAATTACGTCTCCATCATCCTGATCTACACCGGAAATTAGCACAAGATAGTTAGACCCGCGATATAACCTATCATGACAAACGGCTCCTGGAACTTAAGACGTGAAAACGCAATCCGTTAGCACTCGCTCTTTCCGTCTCTCGCGCTTTCGGTTTCTCTCACGTTTCGATAGCCCCCCTTCAACCCCCATGAAGACGAACGGGGTACAGTCGTGTCAACCGGAAGTCACGTCCCAGACTTTCAATTTCCGGTAAAGCCGCTGGACGACACAGCAGAAATGGTTCCGCTTTCTGTATACGAAGTTATTTGGAGAATGAGCTGAATTGATTACTCGTGACAACCGGGGATTCATGAGGAATTCATAATGAAAATTATCTCGGAATTACAATTACATGATTATTTTTCCGACCAAAATATCGACCGTTGGATTGCACCATGTGACGTCACGTGGTACAACCTGCATGGTATTTTATTCATGATTTTTTAATAATTTTATTGCTCTTGCGGTATTATGAAAATTTTTTGGACTTTAACGCAAAATTCATAACAATAAAATCCCGTGTAACTTTTTTCCATACCCATTCATTAGATATCCGATGAATATTTATACATGGCTAGTTTCATCCCAGTTCAACCAATCGTTAATCCGCGTATCATTTTTTAGAGATCTCGAAGCCTAAAAATTTCCGTTTTTTTAACTCTAACGGTTCGCTAATTATGGCCTTCTGATACTTTCATTTTTTTGCAACTCGATTTTCTTTTCAAAGTGATAACTCCAGTCAATTATTAATTCTAGATTCAAAAATAGTGAAATATTTTTCGTCTTGCACGTACCTTCACATGAAATCATAGAAAAAAATCACTTTATGGATTTTTTCTTAGGACATGCCCTCTCCAAAAATATTTCAAAAATTTGAAAACCTTCGAATCAATATAATAGAAATCGGAGCTATTCAGTGGAATATGAGAAGAAATATATCTTATGAATTGGAAACTGTCCAAAAACATCGTGAGTTCTTGTAAAATATTTCAATATTATAATATTATAATATTATGATATATATGACCTCAAAAGTAGCAAACGTGGAGAAAAAAAATATTCTCTACTATTACGTATAATTGCAATTGTTGTTTGCATATTTTGAAAAAAATGGTAGTGAAAACGGTGGATTCCGTCCGAATAACCGCACGTCCGACTGATGGTGCGATAGATGATCGAATGAGACGCCTCGAAAGGTGGGTAAAAGAGGTGAACGGAGAAAACCCCTGGGTTTCCCGTGGAAAATCCTGACAGGCAGCCCTGTGCACCACGACTAAACTTCCTATGACGTCAGTTAACCGAAATCACGCCAAATCGATTATAACGGCTGGATCGTTACGCCATGGTAATGAGAAATGACACGTATTTCATGGGGTAATTCGTTCATGCGTGAGAATGCACACGTTTATCGCATCGACTCAAAATTCAATTCATCGTGTCATCGGGGAAATAATGACGCCAAGCCATCCCCTTCACAACCTGTTAAAAATCCTCATCCATTCCAACTCCTAATAATTAAATTCTAAATTCAATTCTTCCACCGCATACTCCATAATAACCCACTCATAGTAATTACTTCTCCGTCATTTTGACGTGCCCCTAAAATTCATAATTCCTCTGCGAAAGGAAAAATTGCGCTTATGGTTTTTATGTGACGGTATAATATGATTTTTTATTCTGTTTTTTTTTTGTTTATTTTTGAAGGTTCAGATAATTATTATGGGGACCAGTATTTTTGTGCAGATACGATTTTTAGGAGAAATTTGAATAATCTTATGAGTACAATACCAGAAAAATTGAATTACAAGTAATTATATGCAATTTTCAATGAAATTTTCTGATACACATGTTTTTTAATAAATTTTTTGACTGGGGACGACAGGAGAATTATTTTTGAAAATGACAATTTTTGAATTGCAAACAACAAAAGGTTGAAATAATTATAAATATGTAATTTTTGTATGATTTGAAAATTACATGTATTTTTGGATGGTATATTTTATTCAAATTTGAAAAATAATAATTTTAATTAATTTAAAAAATCACTTGAAAAATTAATGGACTTTATGCTGATATGATTTTTATAGGAATGTTTAATGTAATAATTTTCATCTTGTACGCAATAAAATACCACATTACATCCACTTTTACGTAATTTTTCCTGAGATTTCCGTATAAGAATATTTTTAATAAATTTCATAACGAGATACAAAAAAAAAAATTATTTTTCCCGGAATTAAAACAGGCATTAAAAATTGAGTAATTAAAACGCGGAACTGCAACTAACGAAATATTGAAATAATTATAAACATGTAATTTCCCAAGATTAAAAAATAATATGTATTATTTTTATAGGGTAAATTTGAGGGTGAATCTGACTACGAATTTTGCCTCATAAATTCTCTGAATGATTGAAAAAATGACGAATTCGAAAAATAAAATTGGAGCCTGACGTGTTTTGGGGTATGATATTAAGAATTACCAGAGAAAAGCCATCACAGATTGAGATGGAGAAGTGGAATTGTTAGTGGGAAGGGGTTTGATTGCGTCCGGCCGAGATGATTGCTTTTCGTGTGGCTATTCGTGCACATGAATGACCTCCCCCACATTTGTGCAAGGATTACAACGCCCACCCCCTTTTCCACCCACCCATACGACAACACTATAACGAATCCACTGTCAGTTATCCAACCCCTCAGCTCCCTTTCTCTACCCCCACATTTCTCGATTGGAATAGTTTATTTGCTTGAATCTGCGGTTAACCATTTCCCTGAAAATCATTTTGTATATCGGTAATGTTCGATATTATCCGAACAAACTCGACCGGTGAAACTGGTCCGAGGTTTAATCCACGGATAACATTCACTATTGAAAATTCAAGTTGATTCTATATTTCGTAACGCATATTATCAGAAATTTTGGTGATTGCATTTACATTTACATTTGTTAATTACAATCGGAGTGACACCGATACTAAATAGACCCAAAAAATTTCGCGTATCAAATCATTATTTCTATTCGAATTCATAAAATTGTTATTCGAAATTTTGTTGGCATTATTAAATAATATCCTGTTTGGTTACCGATGAATTATTTTAGTTATTCAGGTAAATATATTTTATTTATTCAGGTTTGTGCAGGTAATTTTTTTTTGTTTCAAGAGAGAGTAAAGGATTTTCCTGGGTGTATAATCATCGACAAAAACAACGGATGAATTTGTTTATATAATCTGTAGCCTGGGAAATATAAATAAATGAGGGGATAGTTATGTATCAAGTTGTCAGCTAAATTGTAACTGTCAACAGCTATTTTAATCTGCCATGTACACCCCCGTAAGATCTGCATATCCTTGAAGTACACGAAATTGATCTTAATCCGTAAGCCTGTCTAGTCTCTTTCATCTGGTATTTCTCCCAAGGCGCTTAATGCTTAAACACAGACGGATGGATAATGGAGTGTCTCACTGGAAATTATTAATTCTCATTCCGTGACTTTAGGTACTCACAGTAAAAATTTAACGTTTCAAAATCATCAGACATTTATGACTCGTTTTTTCATATTTTCCAGGAGCTGTTTAAACCCGCGGGCATTCAACACGACCTCTCGTTAGTTTTTTATTCGATTTTAATGCGAAAGAAACAGAGGATTGACGATAATTAAATGTATTTATGAAATTCACGGAACTAAACAAATTTTATTTTTATGACTTTCCTGAGAAAAATTGTTGTGGAGGCAGTTTAATTCGTGGAGTTGATTTGTGCATTTCAGAATTTTTCCATTAAATATTCAGTAAAAATAGCGGAATAATTGACGTAATCGGAAACAAGGGATGGTCCTCCGGGGGTTTTATACGTAATTATATTTATTTATATTAATAAAATAATTTTTCAACTCGATTCCTAAAAAATCCAAAAGAAAAATGACGGAATTACTTGTTGTCAATATAATAATAATTTTAAGGATAATTTTTACTTAGCAGATCGTAGAATTCTCGTAACGGTTCATACAATTTCTCTTTCGATCCCATTTTTTATTGAACTTTACTTCCCTCACGGATTAAATTCTGAAACGTCATTTATACCTCCGTTTTCTGCTAACTTATATTGAATTTTCTATTGAATTTTTCTCGCCGTATTGAATATTTCCGTGAGTGCAAGGCGTGTGGTAAAATCGGTCTGATAATTCCGCCTCGTTGGTGACCCTTACCCCGAATTTCAGCGTAAATGCGGGCATCGCCGTTGGCCCAGCATCGGCCACTTCTGTATTCACTATGTTAAGGCTGAGACGAAACGACCTAATTAATTATTCATGCACGTCCGTCCCTGGACCAAACGCCTACACCATCGCTCCTTCCTAGGCAACCGGGATGTTTAGCATGACTATGAGGTTTTCGTCTAGGAGGCGACAGTGCCAGTTGCTCTATTCCCCAGTGGTAAGGACTGTTTGCAGTCAGCCGCCCCCTCTTCCATTGTCAGCAACTGACAGTAGCATAATAATAACATTAAAAATTCGTACTTCGCGCCGCGTCAAAATTTTTGATTCGTCAATCCGTGATTGGCATTTTTTTACATTTTTTTTCTTTAATTTTTCACTATTTTGCCGTGCCCCCCGCGAGTCCAGAATTTCGAAAATTATTTAATTAATTGAACTGACTTGTGCGACATTCATCCTAAACATTCATCCTGAACGGGGCAAAACGGGGGCTTGCGAAAAGAGAAGATTAGGAGAAACAGATGACATCATTGTGTACCAAACCCTTTGCAATTGTATGACGGGATTTTCCGGATTAGTTCTATACAAATTCTCAACGGTTGGCTGAACCTTTTCAATGGTACATTTTGAGAATGGAATATAGTGGGGGTAAAATCGAGAGGATCTTATTATCCCGATTATCTCTCTGTTCTCACTGTTTCCGTTTCAGCCCCTCTGTCTTGAATTATTTAACTGAGAAAATACGTCAGCGCGAGAGGAAAAACTTCAATTTCTTACGCATTTGAAATTCCAATTGAAAAACATCAAATCTGCAGAATTCATCATTGACGAATCAGTTAATTTCTTGGATTACATACGCCTCTTGCAAATTAAAACGTTTTTTAAAATTTCCGCGGAAAGAGTGCAGAATAGCCTTAGCTTTGGAATTTTTCATTTTATTTAATTACAAGCTGTAAATGATTTTCGTTGAGTTATTGAAATTCAGCCGCTAAAAATATTAATCAGACTGAGAAGATTTTTTTTTTACGAAATATAAATCATTATTGGAAGTGGAATGGAGGTCTTGCATTAATAATATCAATTAACGTGAGACATTGGGGAATTCTGAAATAAGGATATTATACTAAATTCATCTCCTGAATCTTGATATTCCCACTAATTTAAAATTCATCGTGTCGTCGAGTTCATTCACTCCTTATGTCGAATATGAATAGATTGAACTGCTCAATGCACTCGAGTCCGAGAATCTATTGGTGCAGCTTGGAAAATCAGGAATCGGAAATTCGATCGATGAAACCCAGAGGAATAATTCTGACCGAATAGAAGAAACATAGTGCATTAAACAGTTATATATTGGTAATTGCAGTAAGCCTTCGCGGGCCATTGATTTTGATAGCTTTATACATCACAAAATCAAATGGGAAAGCACTCCAACATTTTATATACTCGGACCACTAAAACTCTTGCCTGTCAAGACAACAGATAATATACGCGGTTTCAGGCTTTCACGAACCGTGAATTTCCCCGGGTTTACAGTTTTTTCTGATAAATCATACCATTGCGGTATGCAAAAAATCGGCAAATTGAGAATATCATCCTGTCAACCTCTTGGACCGGCATTTAACCTGCACAGAACCTCAATATATCCTACACAGCCTCCATACGCCCTTCATATAATCTCTACTTATTCGAAAAAAATTTTCACGCTCGTCCACGAACAGAGATTCAGGGAAATATCTCGGAATTTACGCGAAATCCCGAATTTTCAGTAATAACCTTTTTTGAAGATTTCAAATAGTTCTACAAAACACTTCATAATAATAATTTTTATATCTCCCCTCATTGCCGAGATATTCATGATCTTTGGGTCGAAGCGATAAGCCAGAACAACTGCATTTATTCGCAGCCAGTTTTTAGCTAATATCTCCAAATCGAAAAAAGATAGCGAATTTTTGTATAGAGATTTTTTATAGGCAGAGAGGAGACCTGCAAAAAGTGTCATTATAAAAATATTACTATCTCCCTTCAATCTCGAGATATTCACCAAAAACCGGTGTCAAAAAATATACACTTCGCCGAGCCCGGAAAAATCCAATAAAAATGACCAGAAAAAATGTCAAAATTACATTATCCGTCAATTATGTTAAAAAATTACGTTAGGAAATCCCCGAGGTAAGTAAAGGCCAATAAACAGTGTGAATTAGAAGAGGAATTGTTCTAACCATCGTGCGAATTCTACGATATGCCCTGTCAAAATGACCCACCTGTTTAATGACTCACTGCTATGTTCCCAACGAATCGTTTCGTCATTGTCCCTCAACGATTGAGCGATTTTATGGGACAGAAACAACACACCAGTCTGATAAAAATGATTGAAAGCTCATGAATTTTTCCTTTTTCAGGCATTGGAATCAGGTTGAGAATTTGACTTGTTCAGGTAAAACGACATAACAATTTCATACTTTTTCGCTGATCAACCGGAGAAATCGTTCGTTCCAAATTAATTCTCGTATTTTCTTCTATCTCCTATTAATTACGCAAACCATTCCGCAATTTTTACTGAATATTTCTGTAGTAGTAAAAATCTCATTGAACCGTTTCACCGGTGAATTCTCAAGACAAATCCCCAATAAACTACCTTATTACAACAATTATAACTGGCCCCCATAATGATAACTGTCGGAGGTATTTCCTTTCCGTAATAAACTGGCTTTCACCCGTGTGTTAATATGTGCACTCGCGGGGTGGGGGGTAAAGTGACCTAAGCGGCAGTCATGACGGTTTTACGTTATACCCTCGTTATTCCCGAGTATCACACTCAGGTGTGGGTGGTAAGATGGAATGATGAAGCGAAAAAAAAGAGAAAAAAAAAATGGGGGAAAGAGAAGGTAAAAGAACCCGAGGGTGCTCAACGAAAATGTACGACCTCGAAGCCTAGACGTTTATTAGACGTTAAGTAGTAATATTCGCGAATAGGGAGGACTCCGCGTCGCACACCAGAGTAATAAGAATGGCCCAGTACTCAACGGGTGGAGGGGGAAAAGTTGTCATACCAATTTCCGTAATTTCGTCGGACACTTTGGATATTTAATTAAGTTTCTGCCTTGACGAGTAGTCACTCGAAAGGAATTCCCATCTTAGCTATGTGAGTCGTCGCTTTTACGGAGAAAAAGGACAGATTAAACTTGAAAAGTATGAAGAATTAAATTGTTTAGGAATTAGTAGGTTATTATTGTTTCAGTCAATGGTCATTATATCTTGTGATTTACCAATTATTCTTAACATTGCAGGAATCTTAATCTCTTCTTTTTCCACTAATTTTTCATGACAAAAATGCAATTGTTTATATCATTTGATTAATGGATATTATTAATCTGATAATTCCCCAGTATTTCTCATAATTCGGAGAATTTTGAGCTGCAATTTCAAAAATTAATAGCCTCTACTCTACTGATGGTTTAATGGAATTGAAACCCAGTGATGTTCAATAAAATAATGATAAAATCGAAGTTTTTAATTTAATCAAGTACTCCCTGAGAATTAATAGAACCCAGCAAACCGTTGGTGCATTGATCTTCCGCCGATTAATTAAAATTCACTTAACAAAAACTCTCTGACATCCCAGCTATTTTCGATTTCTAATTTCGTATTCGCGCACAAGAAAAAAAAATTAAGGATATGTCTTAAAATATATAAAATTGACCTAATTTATTCCATATATGCAAAAAAATACTTGGATGAAAATACAAATCTATTTTATCCTTGATTCAAGGATTCAATTCGTGTATCCCTTTTATATATTATATATATATGAGGATCAAGTATTAAATAAAATAATAAAATAATGAATTATATTTAAAATAGATGTATGAGGAGTAATTTGTTAGCGGTGCAGATTTCTCTCGTAATGGAGCCGAAAATTTTTAGCACTGCATACCCTTCCCAAACTATCAGAAGCAGAGGGGTATTGTGTCGGTGTCTACGACTTATATGACTTTGGAAACTGCCACAACCACCTAAACAGTATATACCAAGTGCTGGTGCTATAGAAGTATCTATCGGCTGAAACCGTTTACAACGGAATATTGTCCCGTCTAAGCCGCCCTCCAATATTTCATCAACTTTCTTATTCCCCTTTTCTCTCCACCGGGGCTTTGCCCTCCACCGTCAATTTTTACTCTTCCCAGGTCCATATACTTTACTACTATTCAACTCCAGTGATACCCCACCCCATGAAATTCCTCTCAAACACACTAGGAACTTTCCCGCAAACACATTTGTACAATAAGTTTGATTCTCACCTCCCACGACTGAATGCCAATACGATCTTCCCGTGCCGAATGCCAGGCCAAAACTATGTCCAAGCATTTTACAATGACTCTACAAAATGGAATTGTCTGATTCTCTACCATTTTCCCCGTCAATGCCTTGCAATGAGAATTATTAAAATTATTGCATGGAGAGGAAAATTCATGAAAAATCACCCGAGGGCTCTACAATACCCGCACGATGAGGAATATTCAACAAAATTCATCTGGAATTTTTTTAATCGTCTAGTCCATTTTTTACAACAAAATTGAGGGGAAATTTCGTAACACTAATGGAAAATTACAATTTTTCATGCATTTTTTACATCTCTTTTATTGTGGAAAATCCTGAATCCTCTCTGAAGTAGAAATTATGCAAATTACGAATTTTCCAACAATTAGACAGCAAATTTTTATCAAAAAGAAAGAGAGAAAAAATGATGTAAAATGTACAGCAAAATGTAAACTTAATTCGGCAATATTTCTAGATCGAATTCAATGTTTAGTGTAAAAAAATAAGTGGTCAGAAATCCGCGAAATGATTGTTTTTAGTTCCAAGTTGAAATGTCTCGACAGAAATTTTAAACAGAGTGGTGAGAATGATAAATTTTCTGTGTTGATATTTATTTTTACACCGCATAATCCACTTCTATTCGGAAAAACACTTTAATGAAAATCCACCGGGAGAATAAAATGAAAAAGATAACAACAGCAATCTCCAGCGTTTGTACTTTATGACCGTTGATTTATAAGGGAAATAATTTCAACGGGCAATTCCTTTCTTCCATACCAGTCACGCCATATAACACCCTGTGCCCTTACCCTTCTTCATTCAACGTCTCTCGAAAAATTCATTACAAGACTAAAAAAAAACAATATATGTTTTTCCTTTTTTCTGTGGAATCTGTCGAGCGTGGAACCTCTTTAACCCGGAAAAACACATTTCCGTGATTATCTGAGATTTTATTCGCCCTGTCTTGAATCCCCCTGTCTTTATATTTTCATTCAAGGAATAAAAAAAACTGTTCGTAAAATTATTAATATTAATAATTTGCGTCTCAAATTCAGGGCTGACCTCCGTCAATTTTTCTCGCGTTCAACTCACGCTCTGAAATTTCATTTTTTTTCCGAAATTGCGTCGTTTTATTTCTTACACTAGCGTATATTCTGCGCTCCGCTTAAGCTCACACGTATGGGGTGTTATGGGGTGTTATAGGGTGTTACCAAGTGCCCACCTTCCCACCCTCAGATCCCCCTGTAGGAAATTGAAAAATGAAATTTATTTTTTCCCTGCCCGTTATCAGCTGATAACTCAGAATTAACAAAACCTATTGATATTTCTGTAAAATCACTTTTTATACAAAATTTCAAGACCTACAAAAACGCTATTCACGAAAATATCCCTATCTCCTCTCAATTCCAAAATATTCCATAAAAATGGAAACTGGAAAACCGTATCTCCATGAAAAATGCACCTATTTCACAATTCGAGGTGGAAATAAAATAAAAAAATAACTCAAAGTAATTCAATAACTAGAACGAATCGAATAACATAAAATCCATAAAAATGTCTGCCCGCAGTATGAAAATCCATGGATTATGGCATAATTCCGGGGAATTGAGTTGCGATTAATGATAAAAACGAGGTACCAGCATGACGATTATCTCTTAACGATGAACAATCATCATGTACTCCCCAAAGATAGTGTAAGCATCGAAATACCGAAGAGGGGTTGGGGAGGGGTGGCTGATTCGAGGTCATAGGTACCAGAGGAGGATGTAGTAATTTGTCGGCTCGGAGGGAGAGACGACTGGCTCCAGGCTGATAACGGGGGAGTGGTCCATTCTCGTCTGATTTCCACCCCCAGTCACCCCACCCACCCTCTGTCCCACTTACAACATCCCCCACTCAACCCCACCGAGATACTTCCGTGGTATATACCCCAAGACGTCAGACTCGCCTCTTCCCATCGTCTTATTCCCTTCCTGTTACTTCTGTCTCTGTTTCACATGCCCCTTTCATGTTTCAATCATCTTCTTATATTCTACTTACGCTGGATGTAAAGACACTTTTTATGAACCTCGGGAGAACGGCGACTATACTTCCGTTCTAAACTATCAGGTCTTTTGTTTGAATGAATAATTTATGGAGATGTGCCACGATTGGTGAATGACACAGTTGGCTCACACAAAAAAATTATATTTCATATATATATATATATATATATATATTTTCTTTGCATTTTTTATTCAAATTTTTTTATATTTCGAGACTGCCACTAAAATCAATTATATAAATTGGAAAAACGAATAATTTGAACTGAAACTGAAAATTTCAGGAGAAATTACAGTAGGAATGTAGGTAAAAATATAATAGTATCAAGAATAATGAGTAATACCTCATTATTGATTTGATATTTACATATATATATTTATACATGGAATGAGATGTATTTTGCGACGGGATATACTCGGAATAAATAAAAATTTGTACTGAGTAACTGCATCATTCCAAAATATTCTTTTGAATAAAAAAATGCTCAATGGGTTTATATATATTTTTATTATATATAGCTCTGAGCAACTGAAAACTCTTTCTTCCCCGAAATAAGTAGCTGGAAATGTTCCGAAACTTGGCAACGACTAATCTTATTTCCATTTACCCCCTAATTCTCACCCTCGAATCCACGAGGCGCACGTTTCTCAATCAGTTTACCATTAGCATGGGGGAAAAGTTCTAATTAGTCAATGTGCAGGGAATAATCATTAGCCCGTACTTAAATCTATTCAACAATAGAATTACCAGTGGAAAGTAAAAGTGACAGAAGTTTTTAGGGGGTAGTAAGTATTGAATTAACCGTTACATGAGCATCGGCGAGGGGTAAAATCAAGGAACGTGCATCAGTCTCATTTGTAAATTGAATCAAGGGAGAGAGAGCACCAGGGAAAATTACATTTTTCCGGATAAATATGAATGTAAACATTAGCATGCGCCAGTGTTTCCATGCAATTTTTTTTTCCCGGGTCACTCGGGAAATTTTGCCATCTCGTCAAGCCTAAATACTCATTTAATTTCCATCTCATTAGGATTATGGGGCTTTGCGAGGAATTCCCTGTTGTTTTTTCATTCCCCTAGTTTTGGCGTTTGTTAATTAATATCATTGGCGGAGACCGGGGATCAGCTGTTTGTTTTTGTCCTCGGGGCTGGGTGTACCGGGAATTTGGATAGAGAGCATAATATGTACTCACCACATCTGCAAGACCCTGTCAACTCCAGAATGCCAAGACCAACAACCGGATACACAGAGTTGACTGCAACCTCTTCGATTAATCGCATCTTTGATCACGTTTGACTTTGGTGTACACCCACAATCGCTGATATTCGGGCATTTTATGCCATTTTACCATCGACTAAAAAGAAAAACAGAATTTAATGAGTACCTGAAATTTCCATTCTCAAAAGTATGGACTGTTGAAAATTTATTGGAATTTCAATCTCAAAGTTCTCGGAATTTTAAATTACTAGTACTAGTATTTGGGACCTCTAATCATTATATAGGGGCACATGCAAGAAGAATTATTTTTATAATAAAATTATAAAATGTTGGAGTCTAAAAGTGTCACAGTGTTCTTTTGCGAATTTAATTGCTATTGGCTTTTTCAGGTTGAATGATGATTGATGGTTCAATTAAAACTTGAAATTTTTATACTTATTAAGAAACTTTAACATGAAACATAAATATATTCGACAGATTGAAAATTCCAGGACATTTCAAGTGACATTTTCCAAGAGTGTAATTAAATAATACATAATCCGGATCACTTAATTATTAACTATTTTTACATTCAGATTGTTAGTGGCAGGTCCACTGACATTTCCTCATGAAGATTCAATACTGAATTTAAACTTAATAGTCTCTACTGATGGCTTAATGGAATTAAAAGCTAGTACAATTCAATGAAATAATTCCATTAAAAAATTAATAAGAAGCCGTAGAATTGACTAATTATGGATATAAAATATATTTCTCATGAATTCTTTGTATATCTTTTGCTGGAGGTGTAAAATTACAAACTAAACTTCGAACATGAATGTATAACAGAAGTTCTGCGATACATTCAACTGCCGACGATGTTCCAATTATAAGTTGCAAATAGAGATCTCATGAAAAACGGTAAATTGACGAAGTGAATTTCAGCGATGCACTCGAGTCCTTCGTAATTTATTAATAATACGACTCGAATTCAAACCGGAAAATCTACAATCCACTGTAACCGTTGATGCACGTAATTTTCCATTAAAAAAAATCTCGATTAAATGGAAAAAAAATTGATTACAATAATACCGAAAAACATCATTGTATTTTAATACAAGTGAAGTTAGATTTTATATTTGTTATTAATCCCATGAATTTAAGCTTCGCATTTGCCCTGAAAGAGTAGCTTCTAACAATTTGATTTGGAAACTAACAAAAAATTAATAAAATGAAATTGAATTATTTAAAAATTCAAAAGCATCGGAAGACTCAAAAACACTTTCTTTAAAAAAAATATATAAATCAAGTTAATTCCATTTAAATTCAATTTAATTTCAATTTTTAATTTGTCATTAATTCCACGGAATTGACCACCGAATTTTCCTTAAAAAACTGCTTTGTAAAATGAGATTTTTGAAATAAAAACAAATGATAAAATCAAATTGGAGGGATTGAAAAGTAACAACAGTGGTGGGATTTTATTACCAGAAGGTAATGTATTCACAAATGGAAATAAAATCTCTGGGAGTCACTTACCAGTGACCAGTATTATGATACCATTGGTCATGCAGTAATTCAAAGAGGATTGACTAAAGTAGAGGCTCCGTCCTGGGGGTTTGAGTGACCCCAGTGGCATCGTAGTACTGCACCCCAAGAAAGGGAGGGCGCCACACGCGATGCTGGGGTGTCTTCCCGTCAGGCCACTGAAACTGAAAAATTCGAAATTTTCAAAAAAGTATCAGGAGAGCATGAAAATCGAGAAGGTATTCACTGAAATTGAAAAATTCGAAATTTTCGAAAAAGTCCCAGAGGAGCATGAAAATCGAGGAGGTATTCACTGAAAGTTGAAAAGGGCGCCACACGCGATGCTGGGGTGTCTTCCTGTCAGGCGACTGAAACTGAAAA
>NW_011887741.1:1316222-1324179 GCF_000806365.1 Fopius arisanus | reverse complement strand
GGGGTGTCTTCCTGTCAGGCGACTGAAACTGAAAAATTCGAAATTTTCAAAAAAGTATCAGGGGAGCATGAAAATCGAGGAGGTATTCACTGAAATTAAAAAATTCGAAATTTTCGAAAAAGTATCAGGGGAGCATAAAAATCGAGGAGGTATTCACTGAAATTGAAAAATTCGAAATTTTCAAAAAATTATCAGGGGAGCATGAAAAACGAGGATGTATTCACTGCAATCTGAAAATTCGAAATTTTCGCAAAAATACCAAGAGAGCATGACAATTGAGGAGGTATTCACTGAAATCGAAAAATTCGAAATTTTCAAAAAAGTATCAGGAGAGCATGAAAATCGAGGACGTATTCACGGGAATTTGAAATTTCAAAATTTTTTAAAAAGTACCAGGGGAGTATGAAATTTGAGGAGGTATTCACTGAAATTGAAAATTTCGAAACTGTCAAAAAAGTATCAGAGGAGCATGAATATCGAGGAGCTAAATACCTGCTCGATTTTCATGCTCCCCTGTTACGTTTTTGGAAATTTCGAATTTTTAAATTTCAGTGAATACCAATTGCGTAAAGCAGAAAATAACATTCTCCCCCGTGACCGGTCCGTCTGCCAGCCGGACTGCTACTGACTACTGAGGCAGTTACCGAGTCGGCCGACGGGCACCCCCCTCCATTTTGTGTGTCGCCCTCCCACTCCTGGGGTGTAGTACTACAATGCTGGTGGGGGCACTCAAACCCCCACAACTGAGCCTCTACTTCGGCCAATCCTCTTTGGGCTCAGTAGTAGTACTGCACCCCAGGAGAGGGAGGGCGACACACGTAATGGAGGGGGGGCCCGTCGGCCGACTCGGTAACTGCCTCAGTAGTAGTCCCGCTGTCCCGCTGGCAGGCGGACCAGTCCCCGGGGGTGAACCTAATTTTCTGCTTTACGAAATTGGTATTCACTGAAATTTAAAAATTCGAAATTTCCAAAAAAGTAACAGGGAAGCATGAAAATCGAGCAGGTATTTAGCTCCTCGATTTTCATGCTCCTCTGATACTTTTTTGACAGTTTCGAATTTTTCAAGGTGCAATACTACGATACCACTGGGGTCACTCAAACCCTCAGAACGGAGTCTCTACTTTAGTCAATCCTCTTTGACTGAGCCTTTTTTCACTTTAATTTTTCACTTTAGTCAATCCTCTTTGGAGTCACTAGTAATTGACCCCCTCGATATCATCGAGCCCATCCTCACCAACATGTTTGGATAACCAGTCATGTGGCTCCCCAAGTGTCAATTTTTCTAACTAGATCCCCTCCTTCCAACGGACTAAGGACTTTAATAAAGCGAGAGAACTCGCAAGCTCTCCAGTCTCTCCCTGGGACGCGATCGCGCGAGTATGACGTCCAAGAAAAATTCTCCAACCACATGACTCAATCTCCGAGCCAAAATCCCCCGAAAAATAAAAATATCCCGACACTCTTTGACCACTAAAAACTAAAAAAAAAATTCAATTCCACGCAATCACCACTTGGCACTGACATTTCACCGATGGATCTGTGAATTCTTCGGGACCAGAACGATGAAGTGCTAACCGATAATGACAATTTTTCCATTTCGGTGTTGAATAAAATTTGAATTAAAAAAAAAATAATCCCGAGTCTTATGATTTTGGAGTGTCCAGCGCGATTGTTTGTCGCGCAAAAAGTGTGACAGCTCGTCTGGTGACTGAAAAAATTCATCCTGGATAACAACGATTAGGTGAGTGTTTGGTGTTTATCATTGGCGATTTATCGCACGTACATATCCGCGTATTTATTATTCAAATGTGCGCGTGCTTCCCGGGGCAATGTTGCATTATCCCTCCCCCTTTCGGAGGCGGAGTACTGAAGTCAAAGTATTAGCAGTTAGCAATTATCCGGGGCTTTTTATTGATACCAGATTGAAAAAATAACCAACGAACCCCCGGGCAATTTCACTATTTCCATTTCCATTTCTCCTCCTGAATATTTCCGTACGAATTCCCCAAAATAATTAAAATAAGGCAATCCACCTAAATCGAATTGTTCATCTTCCTTCATCTAACTATCGATTTCCCCCGAAAGTATTTATCTTAGGAAAAAATATCATCAGACCTTTTTTATCGGGGATTTATTGAGCTGCAAAAAAGTTTCTTGGAGTTTTTCCCGTAAATCGATAGATCTCCGGGTTTTTATTGAGATTAATGAAAGAGTTCCATGCCTCGGTCAAAAAATAATTTTTTGCGCTACTGAATTGTTACAAATAAAAAATAATAGAAAGGCGTGATATGGGTATAGAATGCGTCAGCTGGACTTCAGACTGATCCGAGATTATTGTGATATAAATCTCATCGAAACAAACAAAAGACAAAATAAATGAAGACGTGGATAGAGAGGAGAAATTATAGGCTGTCCGGATGCGCCCTGGAGATTACATGTCGGCGATAGATTGTAGTTATCATTATTATCATTGAAAACAAAATACTAAAAAGGCGATATACCCGGGGTCGAAAACTGCCCTCCACAAAAACAAAATGAATTATCGATGATTATAACGTAGATGAATTTGAAAATCTCACGGACATTAGATGACACGATTATTAATAAAACAAATATTTTAATTACAACGGAGATTAACCCGCAATCAGTTGAGCGATTGACTATAAAATTTCTCATGATTCATTCTAAACGAGATAATCGAGTTGCATGCTGTTGGCCTAGATTGTCATGATCATCTAGGCATCCTCAAGCGAATAGTAAATAATTGCCATTCACTGACAAATTGCACTGACTTTTCAGGAGAATATCAAATTTCAATCATTTTTTTCTGTTGAATCGCAATGCCCTGGACATTCAAAAATATATTGTTGTTTTTTTTTATGATCTTCAGAGATGAATAGAACCGAAATCGACAGTTAGTTCAATTTTTCAAAGTTTGGATTTTCAGTGGTGAGATTTTAGAAGGAAAAATCATTTTAACAGCGAATTTTCGAATAATGACACTTGGAACATTAAACTTGAAATGTTTAACAATGACAAACTACTGAAAAAATTTCGGGAGAATTTGTAATTAATGAATCAGTTAATTTATTTAATATTCTCGTAAATCTCAATTTTCAGGTCCATATGGCACTAACTTTTTCAAATTGGGAGCCAATCGGAAATTCAAGCTTTCGAAAAACTTTTAATGACGAATTAGAAATTTTCACTGAGAAAAAACGGTATTTTTACCAATATCACTCCCCACCCGTAAATATACATAAATACTTCCGAAATACATGTTAATGCCACATATATTGTCCTGTAGTTGAAATACTTGAAAATATAAATTTTCCAGTGTATTGGGTGTTTTTAATTGAAATTGAATTCAAACTCGTAAAATTGAAAATTCATATAACTTTCGGGAAAACGAAAAAAATATATATGCTAACAATGATATGTGATATATCGCATTTTTTGCATCAAATGTATCTCACGTATAACTCAGATATATACCGAATATACATAGCGTATGTGTTCACATATTTAGCGTATATCTGATATATTTTATCCGGAATAAACGTATAATAAATACACCGAGAAAAAAATTATTTTACCCAAGAATATTTACTAACCACAAGAAAATATTTTAACATTAGTAAGTCTTATGGGAGTATTTACACAGTGATCGGCAGATTTACTTGTGGGAAGAAAATATTCTTGGCAAAAATAATTTTTTTTCTCAGTCTACTTATTTCGAATATCCATACATATACGGGTTTATAACCAAAATTTCAAGAAATTTTCGACAGTGTAGGATTAATAAAAGGCGGAGAGATAAAATCAAAGGTTGAAGTTTTCATGCGGTAGAACGCCAGATTAAAAGTGAATGGGGGAGCGTTCATTCACAAGATTTTCTGGTTGTAGGGTTGAGGGAAGGGGATCCGTACTGCCCCATTGGATGTTTTATATGTGTAAATACATACACGCACAAATATCCCCCGATGTATCGCATTGCTGCCTTGAAAAAGGCGTTTAATATCCCGCGTTATTCCATTCACGGGGTATTAAACTCTAATACCCAGATCGATCCTGATTGCAATGAATATAAAAAATCTCCCGAGGATGTGTGACTTCTAACTCCCGCCGGGGAAATTCATTTATTTATTATTTTTCATATCTGCCCCCTGAAATGCATTATTTATACTCGCGTTATCGGGTTTGAGATCAATTCAGGCGTAATCTAATCACAAGAGTACACACCTCTCGGCCAAGGGCCTCGAGTCGAGGCACTTCTCGTTTTATTCGTCTCCAGGGACTTTTTTTTTTCAATTTGTCTCAAGAACGAGCTAATAGTCAATAGTAAAACAGTTGGAAGACTGCATCAGCCATTTTCCTTCATAGAATCTCCAAAGATCACGCGAAAATAAAAATCCAAATTTTGATATCCCAATTTTATGATTCAACATTTGATAAAACGGCACTCAGTAATTCCAAAATTAATTACTATTAACGATTTATTATCTCGAAATAATGCCTCTTCGTTTATTATTGCATGATAAAAATATGTATTGGCCGAAAATATTTTTACTCTTGGCAACTGCATTCCAAAATTGAAAATCATTGTACCGAATTTTCGGGTTGTTATCGATGACTGGGCTGCATCGACTCATCCGTCCGATAAGATTAAAAAAATCTATGCAAATGTGGGTGAAAATATGGAGGAAATATGTAGAAAATGTGTAGGAATAATAGCAGTAGTCGATTGACTTTTGAACATTTAAAATCGGATGGTAAAATAATCTTATCTACCCCTTTGACCGGCCTACATGCTATCTGACGTACTCAACTGGCCACGAGTAACGACAATGCGACAGTAATTAGATTAACCAAGTAACATGCCCCCGTATCTAGGGTTTTAGATCTACTGGGGACAGTTTAAGCTCGTTACGTTATGGAAAGAGTCGAAGACCCTGCCTTTCATACAGGTTTTATCTAATTTCATCAAATTATATGAGTCGGTTATTAGATTACACTGTGATATTTTACTCGTGTTGTTCACTCCCTTTATCGATGGTACAACTTCGTGAAAGTTCCGGGTATGCAAACGTTTGTCACTAATATATATCCGTAATTTTATCATTTCAATATGAAATTGTAATATAAGCAAGTGCGGGGTAATAACGACTTGTTGAAAATTATTCAATTATTATCAGATTCAAAGTTTAATTGATACCTTAAAAAAAAATGTTTTCATTTTCAATTTCCATGGTTTAACGACGTTATAATTTTAATATAAAACAAATCGTTGAAGCACAGCTAATTAAAACTATTATTTTGTTTTATTCTATTCATTATTGTAAGCCATTATTATTGAATAATGATATTTCAATATTATTCTCGTTCGTTGATTTTTCCATTTCTAATGCAATTCTGAAAATATCCAGATGATTAATTCCCGATGTAATTAAAGGCTAATGATTAATTTCCTTTTTTTCTATTGCCCCTTGAAACTTAAACTTTGAATTTTTCTCACATGTCTAATTAATTAATATCAATTATATCTTGTGGAATGAATAATGAAAAATGCGGGGTAACAATGTGTTAAATCATAAAGACCAGTAATTTTTTTCTTCTCGCAATTATTCAATTTCGAATGGAATTACCTTGGGAATGCCGGGATGAATTCCTGGAATGACTAACTACCAACGCTATAAAACGCGTGAATATGTGTATCAATTCCGGAATTCTCTCGAGGAAACATTGCAAGGTATCTCACGTATCATCAGATAAATTAATTGATGCCGTAATTAGGCATTCGCGTACACGTCCAGCCTCCTCATGAATATCTTCGTTCCGCCATTTTTCATACGAAATATTATCGACTGTTAATTGATTAATGGATTTTCTGAAATTCTGATTTTTAATATGGCGGAAAATTTCCATTCCTTGATGACAGTTCAATATAAATTAATTTATCAGAGAATAATTTCAGCAGGAATTAACAATTTTTCAAGAGTTGATGGGGAAGTGGAACTGCCAATTAGATCGATTCATTTTTTAATAATAAGTATGAGTTTAAGATTTTTATTTTTTATGGAGATGGAGGCAATATTTTTATGGTTTTATGTCCCTGTTCAGATGAATCAATGGTTTTTTAATATTTTGAATTATAAATTTTCATTCGATGCGACCGAAAAGAAATGAGACGCGTGCGAAAGTGAAATACCCACCGAGTTATTCGATATCGATATTATATCGCGAGTCTTGGATAATATCGATAACGCAACTGCGTAATTGATAATGTACCAAGGGAAATTATTTCGTTGTGACTCCACAATTTCCCGAATTTCCAATAAAAAAAATCAGTCATGAATACAAATGGAAGCCGAATGATAATTTTCAATAAATTCGAATATCTAGGGAGACTTTCCCAATTTTTATGAATTTTCGAATAATAAAATCGTTAAAATTCCATTGAACCACAAAAATTTGAATTTCTTTCGTCACCGTAAAAAATAATTCACCGAATTCCTCATTACCATAGAATATGGAATAATAAAACAACCGTTACCTCGTCATCGTGCCTCCATAGTTGGCCATCGTCGACAGCTAGATCCCCTGAAACAATTCAAAATGACTCACCTGAGTCCCAGTTATGTTAAACAATTAGACGTTATTGTCGTAACAAAAATACCACCGAAAAAAAATCGAGAATACCAACTGTAGTCTACACCGCGCAATAAATACCAGATGGGCCATTCGTTTGTCGCATCGTTTATTATCATGACAACACATGAAAATAATTTATTAGACTCAAGTGTCCGCACTCACCGACCAATTGAATTAACCGCAAAATCACCCCCTCAAGTCCCACGTAATAAATAATAAAATCCATCCACAAAGAAAAAAAAATTATGCGAATCAAATATAAATCGTCATTCGATTTATTTAATCTCAACCATTCCCACATAAATCATTCAATTCACATAATTAATCATCAAATAATATTTAATGATTTTCTAATAATAACAACAACATTTTATTTTCTCAATACACAACCCAGGATGTTTTCAGAATTATTTTATAATTATTTAAATAATCTACAGATTTAATTGGCACAAATAATTTTCCCAGTAAACAATAAATAATTTAATTATTTTTATTGTTATGATTATTTGATGATGTGGATATGGAATGAGTGAAGTAAATGGGAGAAATTGATAAATCAGATTTCGTGATGGAGTCGGTTGATATTTATTTATTGTTAATATTAATGTTGCAGAGTGCCTGAGGAAATATGTCAGTCCTATTGGAAGCCAGGCCATACAGGCCATTCAAATCCTCGGAGGAGTACCTGATTGCAATGAAGGAGGATCTAGCTGAGTGGTTAAATGCCCTCTATCCCGAGCTGAGGATAAGCCTCGACAATTTTATGGACAGACTTGACACTGGCGTCGCCCTTTGCAAAGTAAGTACTCTATCAATAATCCTTTTACGGCTTCAATCCAACCCACCCAATTACGCAATCATTTCACCCCTTTCTCGATTTATTCGTATTCTCCCGGATTTCAAGATCATTTCCCCTTTATTTATATTTTTTTTTCAATGGATTTTACGGAAATTTTTCGCACAATTCTGGACCCGTAATCCTTCGCCTTTTCAATTATTTATTATTCAATAATCATTGATTTATAATACCAGAGTATTATTTATTTAATTTATTGTTCATTTATTGGATTCGACAAATAGTTTGACCAGAGAAAACTATTATTTTCCCGAAATTGAAGGCTTGATCTTCAAATTGTTAAATAATTATAACAAATTTTCGACTGAAAAGTTCATCGCGAAATCATTTTTAAAGTACAAATTCCAAATATAGAAATAATAAGAAATAATAAATAATTCCAAGTGAACACGAAGAAAATTAAACCAAAACAATAATTCGAGCAAAAAAAAGGAAGGGTGGAGGGAGGGA
>NW_011887741.1:1055474-1316212 GCF_000806365.1 Fopius arisanus | reverse complement strand
ATAACACGTGTAAATCCCTGTAGATATTCCATTATACGAAGTCACAACTCGCCAAAATAATTTCTAAAACAATGAATCATCCGACACTTCCGGCCATAAATAATTGTTAAAAATACATTAACCGTAAAAAATAAAATAAGAGGATGGTCCTAAGCGGGTTTGTACCGTTAAATGATGCATATTGTAGCCTCTGCAAGTACTCACACAGATGTACACCTCAAGTGCATCCGATGGTTTACGATCAAACGTTGCGTATATTACACTCCCGCGAAAATAAAGAAATAGTGAATAAAAATAATGGACGTAAACACAGTACCGGCCCTCAAGCGCTTCTTCATTCTTCCTTTCATTCTTTATTATTATTTTTTTTTTCTATCTTTTAAACTGTTTTTTTTTTGTTCCTCCCTGACGCTTCACTCCCGCAACCCTCCACTAGGCTCTTTGAATTATTTACTGTTAAGCTCTCCAAGATTCCTGACTCTTCACCCATTGTGTTCACGTGTATGCAACGAGAATACAGTCGACTCGTGTTGGGATAACGAACTCGGGGGGGGTCTTTTAACTTGTGAGTAAGAAACGCGTGCGAGTCAACGGAGGAAGCGGCATGCGTGTGTATTCGACACTCAGGAAATCTACACGGCAATACGTGACTGTAATTCGGAATTTCAGTTGCAATGGACTTGGCTACTTCCCAAGTACGACAAGAAATATTCAATGAAAATTACGTATCTTTATTCGCGTAATTATGGAGCTAAGTACCCTTATTACACCGTTAGAAGTTTCTTGAAAGTTCATAAGAGAAAAAAAAAATCTTCAGCTGTAATTTTCGACATTCGAAATTGTCGGATATTTTCCGAATGCTTTGCTTGTCTACACGGAAAAGATGTGCTTTAATCAAGAATATTTTATATTTGATTAAGTGTTTCTTTTCGTGTAGCAGCGAGAGGGATTAGCTTCGCAGAAACCATTCTGGAAGTTTTAAGGAATTTCAGGGACAACAGAGTTTACCTCTAGACTGTTTTTCGATGTATTTTTCTTCTTGTCATTTCTGCCTCTAATGATATTGATATTGATTATTCAATGATATTTAAAAATAGGCTTTAAAAAAACTGCCCGTATCCTAATTTGCAACTCCACTATTGAATTAAATTTAAACACACATAATTAAAAATAATGATTTCGTGTGAAAGCGTCAATAAATTTTCCAGTGTACCATAAACTCCAAAATGATATTTTCAATTTGGTAAATTGAACGCAGATTGAAAAATTAGCCCGTACAGTTGATATATCGTATATCGATGGGGGTTCATTGATTAATCACGATATATCACGTATCAATGTCCGGAATTATTGAATGATCGAGGTGCTCGCATTAGAAACACCCGTGGGTGGTGCCGTATGGAAAAAAAATTATACAAAAACGAGAATACATGGTTCCGCTGCGCCCATATAGTCCCATAACCAGTGTAACCAGAATAGACGGGTTTGTGCGTAACTAGCTTATTGAGTAGGCCCCACATAAGATTATCCAGCGACATTATTCCCCCCTCCATGTTCGTAACGACTGCATGATTATCCGAGGTACGACGAGGTCATTCAATGCGAATTCGTTGCACAGTACCTCATCTAGGGAAGCTGACTTTCACTGATCTCCGAACGAAGAGTCGCTCGTTTGAATTTTACCAAACGAGCGTCATTCATCGACGAGAAACCCCTCTTCCCATTATTTATGCGCAAACCGGATGCGTTTATCCCACGTTTATTATATTTTTACCCTCTTACCTCTCTCCTCCTATTCCACAAGTACGTGAGTACTTCAAGTACTTCTCTATCAACTTTAGTTCTTGTTTCGGATGTCAACGGATATCATAGACTGACGCTCGAACTCCGATTTTTCGAATTTATTGGGGAAAATACGAAAAAATATATCTGAATTTTCGGTTAATTTTTTTTGGTACGTTTTACTTTTTTTTATTCAAATTGAATATTCAATTTCAAAAAGTTTAATTGAAATTTCAGTTATTCTCTGAAAATCTCTCAAATATTGCAATTATTTAAATATTGTAATAAAATTATATTATAAATGTTGTGACTCAGCGACTCCGAAAAATATAATAATTTCACCCCTAAAATTCAGATTGAGCAATCGTCCATTCCCGAGGTTCACATGAGCGATTAAAAAATGACGAATTGTCCGAACGACAACAGAAAAAAAAAAAATGCGTGCGTGAAAATCTGATTTACAACTTCTCCTCTCCCAGAAATAAATCAAAATTCGAAACTGGGAATTTTTTCCCCCGTATTAATGACAACTCCATATCCATCTTACCATGTGAAAGTTTTAAATAAACAATAAACTGAGGCACTCGAATAAATACCCAGTGAATGGTGAAAAAAAAACTTCGTGGCTTTTTCCCCCAACGCAAATGTAACGAGTCATCATTCCGTAAATCACTCGGACGGAAACAAATTGCGAATCTTCGTTTACGAGATCGTAAACGGGACCTCCACACACTCGTCTTTCTCTCTACCGAGACAACACCCTCTCGCAAAAGGACTCGTCGATGCGAATTTTTCATACAACCTATTCCTTCCGGGCTTTATCATCCTGTTTTTTCCCCCTCAGGGTATTGCATACCGATGACCCTGAGACTATCGCACACGGTGGTAAATTATCATTGATGAATGCATTCATAAATGTCCGGGGCAAAGAACGAGAGAAAAACCGATGAATTTGGAACAAAGTCGTTTCACAAATTGCAAATCAACCGCGAATATCTGAGAACCTAATACACGAAGAAAAAAAATCCAATAAAAATGATTAGAAAATCGATGTGAAAATGACTTTTCGAGTCATCCGCGAGTGAAGTTTTTTTTCCATCATTTTTACCGAATATGTATCCATAATAAAGGAAAACTACCGAAGACACTTTTCCGCCAGAATTTTACGCTCTAACTTTCATTTCTCGCACTTTTCCCTCTAAAATTGGAGAGATCTGAAGATATTTGGGATGATTTAAAAAGAAAACATTTAATCCGCGACTCGTGGACTTTCTCCTCGCGGCTTTTCGGTTCATCTTCTGCCTACTCTAAATATCTCACTCCTGAAATTTACTGTTTGCATCGGTAGTTTTTGGACAATCAAGGGGGCACGGAGAAAAGTCTTGAAATACTCGTAATGTGCGCGTGCGGCTTGTACCGAGTGTTGTTATACGATGGAGGATGTTAAGCCACGCGATTCATTGGGACTGGCAATAAATTCGTACTGAATTATTGCCAATGGTATGGCAGCAGTGGAAGTCACACTTTCGCGTGACTTTTCGAGTTGTAGGCTTGATATGCGAATAATTTTATGGGGACCAACATCGGGATTCTAAGTGAGGTGAGAATAATTTCGTGGAAAAAATATTGTACTCTTTCCATTTCGCTTTCCTGATCATTTCGGGTGTCATGTACGAGAGGGACATATATATATCGATATTTACTCAATGGAAAAGTCGTATTTAAAAAAACAATTAATTTTTCTGTCCTAATGATTACAGAAAAGGCCCCCAGCTAGGGCTAGGGCTAGGGAGCGAATCTATTTTTAATTTTCAAACTTTTGAGTATTTTTGAAAGTCATGTATGAAATCAACCGCTGATTGACAAAAACTTTAAAAAAATCGTGTCTTCCTGGAACGTTCCAAGACCGACCCCTGGGGCTGCATTAGAAAACAAATAATTTTCATCAGTCTTCTGAAATATTAATGGAGAGCTCTGAGTATTTCTGATTAATGCCCCCAAATAGACTGTCACTTTCACATCAATCAACCAAGAAATAAAAATAATCCCCTTTCATTCCGTAAGTCACCAATTCCGATTGAAATCTCCGATAAAAACGTCACTAATTCCTCATTTTCCAACCGAAATTTCTCGCCCAACCAAAAATAAAACTCAATCCCCCAATTTGAATTCCACTCAATGCACCGAAAGCTTTTTCCTCTCCAAAATTAGAAAGATCCCCAAAAAGTGCGGCAAACTCCCGACGGCAATCGCACCGAAAGAACTAGAATCCCGAAAGCCCAGAAATTTCTAACAGTTCCTAGAATTCCTAGAATCGTTAATTACCAGCGATTGGTGTCATCTTCTCTGGAATTGAAATTTACGATCGTCATTCCAGTGCATCCCCTGCTGTCTCAGTAAAATCACAAATTTTCCACCGTTTGACGCGAAAATTATTCACTGCTGTGACAACCACGCGTTATTTACTGAATTAAACCCACAGAGAGGTATACGCAATCGGTTATTGTCGGTATTTACGATAATTGTTGTTCCGTGGAAACTAGGATCATTGAATTTAACGATGTTTTGTCCTCATGAGAAGTCATAACCCGGCTCTCATAACGGAATAATTTATAGATTAAGCTCTCCACGATGAAACTCACATAAATTAATCGATAAAGTAGGGTAAAAAGTATGATTTATATTCTGAACATGAAACAATTGAAACAATTGCGTCACGACAATTTTTTTTAATTCCATTAAAAATAAATGCTCCCTTATAAAACAATAAATTGATATTAAATAATAATTAGAATGTTAATATATTATATAGTAATTTCTGCAATTTGATTTAATATTCATTACTATTTTATTATTAATATTAATATTGAAATAGTAATTGATATTAAATTAAATTGCATTCTATGTCTCTGTCAATGCAACACAAAATCAAGAAAATATATCTTTGGAATTTTCTCGTTTTTTTATGGATTTTCAGGGGAAAGTGGAATCATAATTTTCAGTTTGATTTCTTTGCGAACTTCCGAATTTTGGGGGGATAAAATAGTTTGACATGACAGTTATCTCGACTTTTCACGATAAGAGAGAAATTTAATGAGCATTTTTAATTGAAATTGTCTTCCAACTTTAAAATTCAGATGACGGAAATTTCATTAGTAATTATTTAAAAGCGCACGTATACTCTCTTTCTTTGGAAATGAAATCCACCATTGGATTGAGCTCGTTTTCCTTTTTTCACCGTGCACCTCCGCCTGTCAAGGAAACACTCATCGTCCACAGAATAGAGTTGTGTCTATCAGA
This sequence comes from Fopius arisanus, assembly GCF_000806365.1. Lineage (NCBI taxonomy): Eukaryota > Metazoa > Arthropoda > Insecta > Hymenoptera > Braconidae > Fopius > Fopius arisanus. The sequence goes on along the minus strand of NW_011887741.1, from coordinate 1,311,130 downwards.
TAGAGTCATATGAGCCAACACATGTCGAGAATTAGATGCGGCTGACTTAACCGCCAGATCCTTTTTTTTTACTCTAAACCCCAGCACATCATTACCATTCTTTTTACTGCTTTTTGATGAATCTCTTATTCTAATTTATTCCTCCACTCCGAGATGAGTGTAACGTGATTTCAATCAGCCAGATATGGTAAGAGAGAAAAATTGTATTTTGATTGAGATAACAGTGCGCAGTACTCGGGGCATTAAAACCGTATCTGACAATTTATATTCATGATTAAAGTGAAATCTGCATATTGCGCATTTGCGGGATTAGATGTCATGTTTTGTGTCGAATGGAGTAGATTCGTGCTACGAGTGGACTAATTGGGAATTTTCCAACCAACTTGCAACAGTTGTTCACAATTGAATGAGAAAATTCCTGGGGAATTGACGCGTGAAATACCACACGTTATTTCTTTTGTGTAAAAATAACTGTTTTAATACTTTGAATTGCAAATTGCGGTGCGAAACCCTCGCTTAAGGGCTCAATTAGAATCATTCGTCATCAAAATTCCTTTTGTCGTCATTTAATTTAATAAATGACATTTATTGTCAAAATTTTCTCGAATCAATTGCGAAATTTCATAACACACCATCTCCACTGGGACTTTCGATGAAAATATCTCCAAATCTGAGTGAGATAGCCAATTATTCGTAATTAACTTTTTTCAAGTTTTTAATTAGCTCTACAAAAAAGAGTCTAACAAAAATTTCGATTTTTCCCGAAAATTCCGAGATAATCAATAATGAAAATTGAGCAAGTCACTCCCAATTTTCGCTATTGAATTTTCCGGATGAACCGCAAATCGAAAAATTTTCGGAAAATGCAGTAAAAAAAAATAGTGAGACTAAAAAATTCAATTGTTTATGAGACATAATAATATGGTGTAATTGACATATGTTTAATATAAAAAATAATAATGCTTGTTGCTGAGAAAGTTTTTGAAGTAGTCGCGTTCATCGACCCCGGCGGAAAAACAAGAGGAAATTCCAAGGGCTGAAGAGGGAAAAGTGTTTAGCCCGGGAAAAACGGACAAGTCGGCTCTTCAACTCGTTGTCTCCCCTTTATGCTTTTTGTTGGCTCTTGTGTTGTCGGTCGTAACATGAATGAAACCGTCTGCAGACACCGTGAGACCAACACGTGGGGAGGACAATCTTTCACCCTTCGTATTTTCTAAATATACTACCCAGGGTATGCACCCGGTGAAGAAAAAAATCCAGTGTTCCGACAGAAATAGTGATAATTCTGGAGGAAGTTCTCCCGTTGGAGTTGAACTATTTCAGTTATAATCTCCTGGATGGAGCCCAACTGATTAGATACGGTATGACGTGACTGCGGAGGTGTCTAAGATCGTGGGGGTTTTGAGTTATTCAATGATTCAATTTCAATTCTCAAATGGAAAAAAATATTATGAAGACCTCCGTTGTGAAGATCAATGCCTTGACACCTTCAACCCATCGAAATGACATCGCATATTTCCAAGGTGTTCAGCACTCCCACTGCTCAATGCACCCATTGTATCATCATCGTGAAAATGTAAACATCATAATTTCGAAATTATGTATTTACGCTTTTAAAGTATTGTTATTGCATTTTTATTTTTTTTATTGAGAGGAAATTTTGATATTTTATGTGAATGCGATAAAATTCGAAAAATTAAGAAGATATTCGCGGAAATTGACGTAATTTTCCGCAAATGGTAATGAATTTAATTTAAAGGCGAAAGTCCGGCAAAACATTTTGCGGAAGATCGCATGATTTTCTGTGGTGATGAATTCCTCAATGTCTAACAAATTTGAAAAATCCATAAAATCCTATGAATTTTTAAAAATAAATTCCATGAAATTTCAGGGTAAAAATCTGAAAAATATCTGAATTTCCAGGAAATCATAGTAAATTCAATTGAATGCCAAAAATTCTGGTGATTTTCCAAAGGATACGAAAATCTCCTTCCATTCCAAAAAATCTAATAAATCTCAAATATTTATTGTTCTCGATGATAAATTCCACAATCTCCACAAATCTTCGAAGAAAAATTCGAGAAACCATGAGAATGTCTCGAAAAATGGCACTGAACTCTGCCTAATGACAAAAAGTACACAAATTCCTGATGGGGCACTCGAATAAAGAAAATGAATGTAAAAAATTGAAAAAATTATGTGATTTTTACATCTTCAGAATTGATACAATGAATTGTCGTCCCCTGGGTCTGTGCAACGCACTTCACTGGCACTTCCTCACTCATAATACCATGACTTTATGACACGTTGAACAGAACCCGGTCTGTGCTCCCCCACGGATACGAATCCCCGTTCGTTGTCATCGATTTATATAATCCACTAAATGCTTATCGCAACTTGGCAATGCCTAGCTGTCTATCCAGTGTCTAATGATAACCTCCGCGCATGGTAAACATGTGATTGAGACAGCAAAAATTTTCCAGATGCAGTTGATACGTATATTTGCATAACGCCCCGAACATCAAAACGAAAAAGAGAGAGAGTAGAAAAAAAGAGAGAAACGAGGGAGAATTCCAGGGAATTTAATAAAGAGGCACGAGAGAATAGGAGAGGACTGCGGTTGAGCAAACAATCGCGATCCAGTCAGACACACCCGTCCACATAAATATTTCGAATATGAAAGAACAGGAGAAGTAAACAGCAGATGAATGAAGAAACATAATATAACACGACAGTCCGGTTCGGGAGTGAACCCTCACTATTTACTGAACAATTTTCTGATGTTAAAACAATATTGCTAGAAAAAACACTTGTCTCGCGGATCTAAACACAAAAAATCCAAATAATATTCAATACGGTTTCCAAATTATTCTCATTATTCATGAAAACAATAATAACTATGTTTATCATAATTATCCTTTTTCCTGAATTATGTTCGTCATTAATTATTGTTAGCCGTAAGTGATTGAATTATAAAAATTATCTTGTGAACAATCACAAGGAAATTCTATTTGCATGACGATTCGACGTCAGCGCGAATTCTTTGTCCATTTTTTGAGAATTTAAAAATGCGGTAGTGTCTCGCGCCAAGTACTCATGCATCGCGTGCAATTAATCTATCTCCACAGAAAACCACTTGAGAAAATAATTGATTTCGGTGATTCTTCAAGACTTTTCAGAACTTGAATTCCGTTTTCTATATTATTTGATTGATTTATTTGATTGATATGTGTTTAATAAATAATAGAATGGTAAGAAAACCAATTGTTCACCGATACGGGATGGAAAATCGAATATACTCCAATGATGTGTATCTTTTTCCCCGTGAATTTGTCATATCTGAGTACGCGTACTCGTGTCATCAATAAGTTCTGTATTATTATTAGTAATAAATAGCCACGGAGTACAGGTCAAAGGTTATTGTAGGGAGGTTATGTTGCCAGTTATACCCGGATCGATCCCACCCATACCTTCATTTTTATTCACCAAGAACTAGGTGTTTCCCTCGCATTGTTCGAACCTAACGGTACGACGTACGTGTGCATTGTTACACTGAATGGTGTCTTCGTTGTTATCGGAGGGTTAACACACAAAGTCGTTAAATATTACGAGACACTCGTGACACAAACGTCGGAAAATCGTAATGACACCTGCATCAATTGGTTCCACACAGCATAACAATCAGCTGTTTCCACGACAGCATGTCCCACCGATTCATCGAAAACCGGAAACGACCATTTTGACACTAATTTTCATAAATAAATAATCTCTCTGGAAACACTCTCCTAAAAACCACAAAACTCTCCCTGGAATTTCAATGTTTTTTTTTGTTCCCAACAATAATTAACGACAATGAAAGAAAAAAAAAACCTTACGCAACGGTTAATTGTTACTAACAATGAGCACCGACTAAATACTCTATTCTTCCCACCGTCGATCGCTAACATGATACTTAACCATCCCAACACCCCGTGAAATGACCATGAAGGCATAAACCAGCTCCTCACAGCAATCACTCTCACTTTTATTCCCTCCAACACCCTTTCAACAGCATAAACACATGTGGCTATTTAACCGATGCAGCAAAACGAGACCCATATGAATATAATCTGCAATACAGAGGGGGAATTCGACGACAGGATGTACTATAATGTGGCCTGTGACCCCTTTAATGTCATCATGGTACAACGATAAATGGTTCTTGATGAAAATGGCCCTTGCGCATTTTGAAACATGGAAGTAGCCCCTCGAGACGAATTCGCACACAGAAATCCCCGAAAATCGCCAGATGTTGAGAAGCCTGACGAATCCTACATTAAAACAGTCCAACGTTTTTCGTTGCCGATTTATTTCGCCTAGCTTAGACCCCGACTGAAAGTAACATCAGAATATAAAGAATATAAATAATTAAATTCATTATTCAATTCAATAATTTTTCTTATTATTCATATGTATAGATAAATATATAAAAATTATAGGGATGTACTTTTTGATTGTTTTGCTTTTGAAGTATACAAAAAAATTATTTTTAGCATTGAGATAACATTTTTGTATATACTATTATTTATTTATGCCTGACTCACATATGAATTATAATAACCAGGAAATTTCATATGAATGTATTGTTTAAACATTCTAAGGTGTTTCTATAAAATTTTAGAAGTAATTTGTTTATAAGCGCGCGTTCGTAGTCGCGTAGATATAAAAATGTACTGTCTAAAAAAATGATAACCCCTCCGGATAGTTTGTGACATTCATTAGAAAGTCAATAAACCCATCTGCCGAAATCAAAGTTAAGGACAATTGCGTCATGGAACTGAAACCAAACTCTCCCCATTCTGGTGATTCAAAATTGTCAATGGAGAATGCACCCTGGGGCTTAAGTTTATCCGGTTGAATGATAATCTAACGTATATAATGGAGGGGTTGTTGCCACAGTGGCATAACTGAAACGCAAACTGATGCGAACAAACAAAGCTGAATCCATTGGATCCGCACACATTGGGGACAAAGACCTATTCCTATTCGAGATTTGATACTCACATCGTTCGGCACGCTTCGTCATGTCTGAGTTTCAAATAAATATTGTCGGTAAATAATTTTTGTCACGGTACCTTTGTTCGATACAGGATCCGCAGATATAACGTTTCATCATTGTAGAAAAAACAATTGTTTGAGTAGAAATTGGTCGTTGAAAGGTTTTTTTCTGGGATAATTCAAAATACGATAGGGCAGGAATAAAAATTCAGATCACAAAAAAATGGAAAATTATCAGAATTGCGTTTAGAAATTTACTGGTTCGTCAATAAAATTTTCCACTGAATTTTCACGTCATTTCGTTAATAAATATTTAAAAAGTTGAAAATTTCGACATTTTTCAATTGAAATTTCGAGTGTATTTATTATTTTAAATATAGAAAAAGGAAAATGTTTAAAATAAAAATAGAATCATTTTTAATGGATCTTCACGTTACCCTAGCATCCACTATATTAATATATTGGACTCAATTATATGTATTTTGTGATTGATGTCAACGTGTGAATGACTGTATTCTCTTGCCCCCGTAGTTTTGAAGAGCAACATAAAAGCTTCTGCATTGAAGTACAACCGGATGTTGAACAAGATATACTCGGGGTGTCTGGGGTCCGGATATAAGGTGTGGGGCATCGAAATATCGTCAACACCATTTGTGTGGTCGAACCTGGCACCCACGTGTTTTACAGATGCGACGAAGGGAATTCATTCGAACAATGCAATATACCGAGGAAGAGTGAAATCGGTAGGAAATTTGTTGCTCACCAGGAAACTAAAACCGGTTCAAGCACATCCCATCCGGGGGGTATATTTTGGAAATTCAAACACTGACACACGTGCTGCCCATAAATATTTCGTTTCCCAGGGAGACTATTTTATGGAGCGAATGTCTTGTGGCCGTTCGGACAAAAAGTCTACTCGTCACTCGAAGAAAACGCGATGTCATTATTTCCACACGTCTCCGGACTCAACGATGGGCTTTCAACAAGTCAATTCTCATTTTGAAGAATGAAAGAAGATCTTCGGAATCGAATGATGCATCGTAATTTTTACTCTGTCGATCGCAAGATACAGTCGATTGGAAATCGTGAAAAACTCCTTAAAACCGTGAGGTTTTGTTAATTGATAAATAGCGTTTAAAGAGACGATTAATTAAGACAGCTTTAAATGATTCCACTCAAAAAGTTGGAAGTACTATTGATCAATTTGTCATATGTGATAGGAATTGTCCGGTGATTAATTTAATTAGTAGCGATTACTGTCACCCCAAAGTTGCGGTAAAAGCGAGGAAATAGCAAGAATTGTCACGTGAATATCATGAGGTAATGATGATCAATCTGTTAGATAATCAAAAGTCTGAAGAGATTCCGGGAAACACGAGGTGAGACACATGTAAGTCGCACACCTATAGAAGGAGAATCTCAAATTTGCTGAGACAACATCGCGAGCTGAATATCAATCAAGACGCAATAATTATCGAGACTCGAGGTACCATGTCCCGGGTATTTCAAGCATCATAAAAAAAAAACAACAATAAATTAAACCGCAGGACCACAACTCCACCGGAATATTCATCCTTTTCATCCAGTTTTTTCCTCTCCACCAAACGTTAACGAAATACTCAGTCCCATCAATCGTGTGTCGGATAAATTTGTAATTAAAACGATGTTATTACATGCCGACATACACCTGACGAATGTATTCTCCACCGCTTCCATTATTTAATTTTATTTTCTTTTTATAATTTTTTTATTCGTTCATTTGGCAAAATCGTCGTTGCACGGTTCATTTACTTTCGTTTTGATGGTTTTGTGATGATTTTATTGCTACAATTTCTCTTTATCCCCTCGGGCTTATTTATACTAACGAGCGGGCTAAAACAGTCGGACGCCGGCTATTAATTATTTTGGAGACGACGGTTGAATATCCGTCTCGACTCCGGCATCACAACATCAGAGATCAGAGAAAATTGAGGAGTTTGACTTACCGATATCGTCCGGCCCCATCCGTCACCTGTCACCTTTGACATCTTCTCTAACTCCCTTTCTGCAACTGAAAAATAAATTTCATCCGAAGGGTACACTCAGTCCCAAAGCAATTTCCAATTTTTTTTTGTAGAGCGTAATGAGATCGACAAAAAAGATCGATGGAAAAATAGCGAATGTTTTTACGGCTCCGAGATATTGATAGAAATCGTACATATTAGCTAAATCAACTTGCAACTGTTTAACGCTTGCCTGTGGAATTAATTAGTGAAATAAATTTGTTTCAGCACGCCAACAACGTTCGTCGTGCAGCATCGGATTACGTAGCACGCCGCCAGGCGCGGAAAATAATGACTCGCTCGATAACATCATCATTGGCCGTACCGATGAGCCATTTGAGCGATGTGGCCTTCCTGCCAAACGCCAAGGCCGGTACATTCTTCGCTCGTGACAACGTGTCAAACTTTATAAGCTGGTGTCGCAACAGTCTCGGTATCATCGACTGTCTACTATTCGAGAGCGACGACCTCATAATGCGTAAAAATGAGAGACACGTTATACTGTGCCTCCTCGAGGTCGCAAGACGCGGCGCCAAGTTCGGAATGCTCGCCCCCATGCTTGTACAGATGGAGAGACAGATTGACAGGGAAATTGCTGCTGAGAATAAAGCGTCAAATGGGGATGGCAATGACGAGAGCGACGATGAGTATGGGGAGATGCAACAGGACGAGCCGTGTCTTATCTATGGGCCACAGCCCCAAATTGTCACCAATGACCTCAAGAGCCTCGACGAAATGGTAAGTTCACTGGGAATAGTATATTTCGATACGAGTGCGTTCTCCTTTTACAAGTCAACGAAAAGACATTTACGAATTAACGTAAAAGCACATTTCGGCACGAGGTGAACGTAGCAGCGGTCGTAAAATGGTACATTTCACAACAAGTGAAATGCTAAAAATTATTTTATGCACCAGCTGCGTACAATATTTTTCTTCAAAATGTGCGGGAAAATCACTTTTCGGCACATGTGACGAAATAGTGTATTTCGCAACAAGTGCGGAAATGATAGATTATGATACTGGTGCGCAAAGTAGTCTTTAGAAAACGAGCCCTTTACGCACACTAAAGGGAGATGAGAATAAACAATTATAATTCAATAATAATAATATTAATAAAAATTATTTAATTCACGAAATTAAAGGAGAATAATGAAATTAGAGATAAAAAAATAAACAATGATGCAATTCAATTTCCACACATAAAATTAAAAATCTGAATGAAAAAATTTGAGGAAAACGGCTCTTAATTAACCAATCACAATTGGTATTGAATGATTTTTCAAACCCACTGGCTTATTATCTATTATCCTTCCTGCGAAGGCGATACATTCTGAAATTGACAAGTAGTTGACTCTGCGTACCCCTCGCTGTTATAATCACAGCACCCGTCCACCGGGAATTCAAGATTAACGCACCCCGTCGTCACATACCCAACCAACTACCTTCGATTCACGATAAACGTGTCAAGGTGGGCAGTAGTCGAAGAGATGAAGAAAAAAATAAATAAATTGTGTAAAAAATAACGGGTATATTTATCCTGCCAATTATCGTTGTGACTACCAGCTTAGATTTACAAAGGGAGATTAGAATATGCGACACTCGGAATTTCAAATTCATTGGTATTTTTCATTTTCCAAAACGACAGATATTACATTGATATAATTATACACCGAAAGGGATTATTGCCCTACGGGACTTAATTCCATGTCGTAGGTTATGACCTTTAATTTTATCCGAAAATGTCAATTTTTCATGCAGTTTAGCGGCCGTTATCAGTATCTTTGCCGGGTCGAATAATTACCACACAGCGAGAGAAATATCCAATTAAAAAAAACAGGAAAGAAGGTAGAAATGGCGGTTCGACCAGTAATTCGCGAGGGAGGGGAAGCGCAATAGGTAGTGTGTGTTGAAAGAGAAATTGTATGAGCCATCACGTGAATTCTACGATTTGCTTTGTAAAAATGATCCACCAGTCTAATGTCTCACGGTTGTATTGGCAACACGTCATTTCGTCATTGTCCCTCAGCAATTAAGAGATTTTACGGGAATGAACGTACGAACAACAAAAAATTCACAAAACTTCTAAGAATATTTATAAAAATACATAATTCTTATTATCAGATTATTATTATTGATAAATTATTAGATGAACGACTGGCATATGTCAGCCATTGAATAATGATAAAATCGGAGAACCGTATATTTTTTTAGATCGGTCTGATCCACAAATTTACACAAATCACGAAAAATGCGAAGGTATCGGCAATCACTCTTTAATTAGAAAAAAAATGTGATGGCGCCCTCTGGCGAGAAACTGATAAGTTATCGGTGGTGGGGTAGAGGCACGCGCAAGTTAACGCTTGTGAAAAATATTAGAGACACAAATGATATCGCAACAATGCACCCCGGGGCGACTCTTTGCAACCGTTTCAGTTACAATCCAATCGAGTAATAATGTTTGAGATAGTTGAGGCTGATTGGAGTGTGAGAAGGTATCACTGTCTCGTGATTAATCGGCTACCTCGTGCCGATCAATTCCGTTTCAACGCCGCGGGCTTTTTTTCGAAGGATTAAAAAACCCGGGAATTTTAATTATACAATTTTCAATGGGAAAAAAATATCACTTGTCAGCTCCATGAGATCGTTAAGTAAATATTTATTATTGACTGATTCAATTAAACATTGTGAGACACCGCAACGAAAAAATGGAATTTCAATGCGATTGAAATTCTTTATAAGTTGACTACAAATTTATTAATGGTAGATGATAAATTAATTTATGGAAATTGAACATTAAATGGAGGAAAAATTGATTTGAATAAAAAATTATTAGATGTTATTCGATTCAAATGGTTGTTCTAGACGTAGAACACTGGGTATCTAATAAAATTGAAATTCCTCCACTCCCTTCAATTCTAAATACCCATTCAAAAGGATTAACGACCCATAAAATCGTTGAATAAACGCTGAGAAAAATGTCGTTAAATTTCCCCGAATTATAAAAATGAATTCCTCCCGTTTTTGTTTCCAGCAATTTCTATTCCAGTTGTGGATAATAAACTGCACACTCAACGGTATATTATATTGAATAAATATGTAGAATTGAACCGCAGAAATCTCTCACACTCTCTGCGGAGAATCTACTTATGTTTTTTTCTTTTCTCTTTATTTTCTTACCACGCCAAATCGCAGGGCCTCAAGAAAGGCTATTTTCTTTTCCGGCGCAGGTGTAAAATACATTCTCACACCTGGTTGACGATGAAATATAATGAACTGTGGGAGGCAATTTCGTCCAGACGCTGTGGCACGCGGTCGTGCATTTCGCGAAGTTCACGAGATGTTTGAATTCTATTTTTAACCGGAGGTGATTGACTGGAGGCGATGATTTACTGACATGGGGGCACATGAAAAGAATTACGAGTGATTTATGGAAAAAGAATGGTAAAGAGGAAATTGAAATCGCCAATGGATTCAATTATCCGCGAAGGCGATGGCACGCACATGCGGCTTAAACAATTTCTGAAAAAATCGTATTGTCTGCACAACAGTTAATACATCAATATTTCGAATTATCTTTTCTTTAATGTTTCATTGGAAAGAAAAAAAAATCGTATTGGAAAGAAAAAAAAAGGATATTGAAAAAATTATTGAGAAATTCCATTTGAATTAGAGGGGAATCGATTCCTTCGAACTCAAGATGGGAATTGTTTTTAAAAAATTAGTGAAAAATTTATAATCTGGGCAGGGCCACCCCGTCGTGACTTCACCATTCACTATTCTCCCGATTTTACTTACCGATACGCTATTTAACCGAGGCCACATGCCGTTAACATTAACATAAAAATTACAATCAAATTTAGAATAATCGACACTCGCTCAGGCTTCGGTGAAAAAAAATCGGTATTTGCTACTGATGTTATCAAAAGTTCCATGTAAAAAAAAATATAAATAACAAGTAAATTTCCCTCCGTCGAATTCCAGGGTATGAATCATCAAAGAAAACATAATACAAATGAAAAATAAATGTTCTAAAAAAAGGATAAATTTCGAAAATTCCCAGGACTGAATTTAAGGCAGATTTTCCGAAAATTCGAGGTTTTTGTTCTCTGCTTTTATTAAACCGGTTGCATGGGGGAATTCCCACTCGAGTAAAATATTTTACGAGGGGAAGAGGAATCGAAATAAAATCGTGTATCGATCCTCCATTTCTCGTTGAGAACGCCTTTCATTTATGAAAATACCAGTTGCACCCCTCTGACATAACGTTCCACATAAAAATAAATATGCAACAGAAAAAATTAAATCCTAGTTACGTTAGTGAACACGTGTCGACAAGATATTTTACGTGGGATGAATCGTTAATTGAAACTCCGTGTGCAAATGAAACGCGATATCTGGTTCGTATTTTCCCTTTAAACGGTAATAAACGTCGCGCGAGTTGTGATTGGAAAATCACAGTGTGAGACACTGATATGTCTAGATCGAATAAAATCCGAGCATTCCGAACCTTCGAAATTCAATGAACGCGTTATTTACGATTGTTATTCCATAATTCCGTGGGATAGAAAGACTATCAGGTGATCCCGAGGGACAGAGATCTTCGGAATTTTAATAAGCCGCATTTTACCGATCTCATCGACTTCTTCTCTTCTACATTGTCAAAGAATGTTTTCCAATTGTCCAGCAAATTACACTCGATTTTATTCTAACGACAAGAATCGTCAAGAATAATCCTGATTGACGGGAAAAAGATGTAAAATTCTCTTTCACATTCCCTTGAAAAATACAGACATAAATATGTAAATAAAAAATATATAATGGAAGCCTTTCTGCTATATACACGAGATTTTCAGTTTTCCATGCATGAAAATTATAATTTTCCGTAACTACTCTTTCATATGATAAATCCGGGAAATTGATAGTTTTAAGAATGCACTACGCTAATTTTCTAAGGCGATAAGGACCCACGGATTATTTTTCGTCGTATTATCATTTTTACCTTCGCTTATCTAATCGCGGTGTAGACTCATCGATCCGGAGGAATTACGTGAGTCAGATATCGGCGAATGTGCGATGAGGTAGTGGCATTCAATGAATTTTCAGGGGATCGTCGACGTAAATTACTCACGACACATGATATTGACCCAGATGAATAAATATTCACGGTACTGTGATGTTAATTACTCATCTCTATGAGTGAGTCGAGTAAACCACCCGAGTGTTTTTCAAAATCCTCGGAAGGCAGATTATCTAATCTGCGGGGTTTAAACGGAAATCCCGGAAGTGTCACATTTTTCTGGGGATTCAATCTCTTTTCTGCTCAACCTCAACTCAAAATATGTGTACCTTAAAAAATTATAATCGTTATCAATAATCGATACCATCATGAGTTGTTTGCTCTTCTATCTATGCGAATTTACTGAGAATATATTGAATGTCACTTGAGGAATCCACCGAAACAATAGCGATGTCAATAAATAATTGAATGAGAGTTCAACAAAAAGCGGATATTAATATATTAATCAGCTGTAATTAATCCACGGGTAGGTGTCCTCCCTATTAATTTTATTAATTATTAAAAATTTCAGTTTTTCCACAATTTTATTACACTTAACTGATTAAAAAAAAAAATCGCATATAAAAATTTTTCGAGTTTAATTTGAGTAAAATATTTTTTGAGAATGTTAAAAAATTAAAAAAGTGAAAAAACAGTATAATTAAAAGATAAAATGAACGGCCTCCACCATTTTTTGGAAAAAAGAAAAATGACCGAGAATGATTTGAAAATGGTTTTCCGCAAATGTCCCATTTAGCCCCCCATGTCCAGTCTTGCCGGTCTCTCCCCTCCATAAACAACATTTCAAGACATATCTCTCCAAAAATAACCCGAATTCGTCCTCAGACTGTCGCCTGAGTCACTTCATTCCCTTCCACATAAGTTATGGTAAATCGCCATGGCAATGCAAGGACTTGACAACAATTCCACCAAGGACCCGCTTCCTGCTTTTCTCATCATCGAGGAAAGAGGACGAGAGCGCCAACTCCAAAAGCTCAGTGTATTGATCGTTCCCAGTCCAGAGGCGGCTTTCGTGTCAAGTTCAAGTACTTTTTTTTCTTTTTCTTCGGTGCCCTGGACGCTTTCCAGTCAAATGCACATGGCGGATGCCCTGTCATTCGCGAGAATTTAAAGTGGAGCTGTGAACTTTCTTCATGTCAGGAGTCGACGACGGACACAAACATGGGGGGAAGGAGGGGGAGACCTGATGTATACATGGCCGTTACTCACCCGATTGCACGGCCTTGCTAACCAACGAGAAAGGCCGCGGCGTCGCACGCTCCGAGTGGGTGGCAACGATTACATTGCTTCACACTGACCTATCGACTTCAGATACTAACATCTATGATTTATCCGCGTTATAATATTTCAAATATATTTTATGAGTCACTACCACCTACTGCGCCTTCGTTTTCACGAATTTCGGTGCTTAGGACTGGAGTTTCAGCGAACCTGAATATTTATTTTGATGTCATTTCAAATCATATGAAAATTCAGGCACGGTCATCAATTTTTATCCGCGTTATAGTATTTAAATATGTTTTGGGAATCGCTACCACCTACTGCGCCTTCGTTTTCACGAATTTCAGTGCTTAAGATAGGAGTTTCAGCGAACCTGAATATTTGTCTTGATGTCATTTCAAATCATATGAAAATTCAGGCACGGTCATCAATTTTTATCCGCGTTATAGTATTTGAAATATATTTTGGGAGTCGCTACCACCTACTGCCCCTTCGTTGCTGTGAATTTCGTTTTTTAAGATTAGAGCCTCAGTGAACCTGAGTAATTATTTTGGAGCACTTTAGAATCATGAAAAATTCAGGGATATTCGACAATTTTCATTCACATCGTAATATTTGAACTATATTTTATGAGTGACTGGAATGAGGTGCGCCTTTACTCATTATCAGAATTGTCATAATTTTGTGCCAAAGCTGCAGCCAACCGGAATTTTTCACATAATCATCACATTTTATAAAATATCGGCAAGTCCAAAAAAAATGGTGATTCTCTAAAAGAAACTCAAAAAAAAAAAATCTGTCAGTGATTCAAACAGTCATAAAAGATGGAATCGTGAATTCTCTAGTACTCCATCAACTTTCTCTGAAAAAATCCCACTACATGTGGCTCTTGCAAATCTCGCCGATTTCAGCGTAAATTCCACAGATAACTAAAATCCCAAGTCATCCAAACTGACGAAATGACGCAATAAAACGAGCTCAATGCAACGAAACGACTCAAGGATACCGAAAACTCATTAGTCAACGGAATTGACACACGAGATTGTTTTCCAAGAAAAGTAAAACGTCCTTAGAGTTAATCGATAGGGTCCATAAATCTGAGTTCCCTAGATGGTGTGTCGACGAGGCTATTACAATGCAATTCCGTGTCTACAATTAGCGCAATAATTTGAAGGCTGAAGACAGTGTTTGAGGGACAGTCCAGTGATCCAAGTAGTTCCTCAATATTGACTCAATAAAATTCAGCGGTTTAACGCTCACCATCAGGACAATCTTCACACCAATCTGACTAATCCTTCCTCATCAGTTGAGAATATCTCCCCGCAATCCCAAGCATCTGGGGTATTTCAACAAGACTCGAGGTAGTTCTCACAATTTATGATTGACACGAAGGACACCACGACCTGGTGATACTCCAGTCACGAGTCTGCGTTAAACAAATTTATCATTTTTTACGTATCGCGTATTATTTTATTCCCAACGTGACTATCAATTGTCCAAGGTGTTGAGCACGTCCTCGTGACTCCAGGCACAATGGAGTTCAGTGTTGCTCATGGATTTTGAGGTGAATTTCCACGAAGAGATTAGATTTCACTGGAGAATATCCTGTCGTTGTTTGCAGGAGTTTATTGCTATTTGCGGACTATTTTTGATGGTGGCGAAAGGCCGTGACGTAAGGACATGAGAGCTGTGGGAAAATTCTGATTCCACATGAAAATGCAATTTTTATTGATGATCTGGTGGGGATTTAATGAGACGTCCGGTATGGATAAATTTTCACTCAATTTTCCGGAGAAATTGTATTTTATTCCAAGAATTCAATGTAAATCTCATTTTCTGATGTTTCGAGGATAAAGTCCTGATTATTGGTGACTACCTGAAATATCTAAAATATCTGGAATATCTGGAATATCTGGAATTGCAGGAATTTTTCCGGAATTCCTTAAATTAATTTCTCCGATATTTTTGTTGAATTTATTGAAATTGATGGAATCGACGATTTTCACTCGAAAAAAAAATTTCAACGGCAATGCGAAATGTTAAAGAGCAGCTGAAGCTCCTCGAGCTTGCGAGGATATTGATTATAGAGACGCCGGCGCCGGGACGCCCTGCGGTAGTTCACAGGCCAATGGTAATACATAGGTGTACGTCTCGCGCAGTCGATATCGAGCAAAAGCCCTCTGTGGGGTATCACCTAGTGGATACTGCGAATTTCCCGCGAAATTCCCCGGGTTGAGCCGACGGACACGCCCGTGACATTTCACACGAGGAAATTTCACCATTCGACGAAGTAAATTCTTAGGAAAAAATTGGCCAAAATTTCATGGAAATTCAGTCCCAACTCCTCAATTTTTAATTAATCGAGAATTCACGGATATTATTGTCTGAATTTTGAAAATTCAATCCTCACGAAATGAATCGATTACGAATTGGTTATTTATTAAAATATTGCCTCAAAAAATCAGAATAAAAAATATGAGAACTGGGAAAATTATCGCTTCTATATGTCACAGCTAAAAATGTTTAAATAAAACAGACATTATTCCCGAACATTACAATAACAAGGAAAAAACAATAAATTCCCATATTTGGTCTATAATTGTTAATTACCACCGAATTTTTACTCGCTACAACTGTTCTTCAATATACCAATAATTTTTTAATATTTTAAACAACAAAATAATGTTATGAGCGACGCCTCGAAGATACTCGCAACATCACAGACCGAATGACGAATTCAATTCATAGAAATCCTCATGCCAATACTTCGGAGGGTCCGTAAAATAATTTCATGTCACTTTTCTCACTTTTAGTTTCAATAGAAATTTTCTCTCACAGGAGTAAATCTTTTCTGTCAAGAATAATTTATTTTCTCTCGTCATTTTCACGGTCGGATATTATTTTCCCGAGGAAAATTCCTCAATATCGATTTAAACGGTGAAATCGAGGGAGAATCGTAGGTGTGCCGGCACAATTGGCTCATAGAATATTCTTAAAGAGGAACTGTCAACGGAGAAAGAGGAAAATCCGAGAGACGACTTGTGGCCTTTCTAACTTATTTAACCCGCATTATTTTCCAGGATTTACAGACTATCGTGACAGGCCGTTTCACAACCGGCAATGGATATCTTTAAGAAAAAATTGTCCAATTTCTAGAGAATTTTATTGCCTCACGGAATCAAATCTAATGACTGAAAAGTGACAATCTTGCATGAGCGCGTTTATGTCGAGAACGACTGACTCTACAGCGAAGTTCATCTGACATATTTTGTAGGAAATTTTCTCCCCTAAAAAAAATGTTTCTGACACTTTCCCCTAAAACCATACCTTGTCGAGATAATTCTGCTCGATTGTTTTTTTGGAATTCAGCGTAACCCTCAATCACTCTAATTACAGTTTTAAAAATGTCCTCCCACCTAAAATATCGCCCTATAAATTTTGAATTTCAATTTCTCCCCCTCGATGGAAGACCCCCGAGGACAGACCCAAAAGTGTGATCACTAATTAGCACCAATCCATTGATCAATCCAGTTGATTATTAAAAGAGTCTAGACGCGAAAAAACGGTAACACGCCCACCCCTGTACCTCAGAAATCCGGTAAAACTATTTTTCTCCCTGTCAGCTCACCTTTTCACAAGTGGCATCAGTATTCAGGGGCCCCTCAACCCAAAAAAAAAAATAAAAAACGGAGAAGAGGAAGTTGAAGGAGGTGTATCGCACGGCTTTATCGCTCCGGTTCTTTCATCCGGCTGTTTGTTCGACATATTTTCTTCTGATCGGTACAAACCACTTCAGCCGACGTGAGCAACCGAATTTAAATTCGTTCCGACAAGCGTACCAAAACACTTAATCCAAATCATCAAATTATCCTGAAATGAACCGTAAACGCGTGTATCAAACAAAATGCGAAAAAAATTGATGACTCCACGGAGAGAAATATTTAGTAAAAATTACGGAACTTTCAGTTCACTTACCGATTACGGAGTTGATTCGAAAAATTTAAGTGACGGTATCGTTATTTTTCACCGATAATTCAGATAAAAATTACGGAACACCGCGAAAAAATTTCGTGAATTTAGATAAAAATTACGTGGCAGTTCCGTAAAATTTCCGACCACCACATTTCGCTCCAGAATTACGGAAAATACACGTAATTTTTATTGAATATTTCTCTCAGTGTCCATGATATAATTGCGAGGAGTATCCTCATTTTGAAGGGCTTGGAAAAACCCGCAAATCGGTATTTCATATTCAAAAATTCACTCAGCCGATTCCCAGATATCCAGCCCTGAACTCAGTTCCCAAAAAACTTTCATCACACATTCTCCGTAGCTCTCGTCAGTCGCTGGTTCTCTCCCGTCGCATTTATTTCTTTCAAAATTCTTCACTTTTTTTCCCCTCAACCAACGCAATACACTATGTGGGCGTTAAAAAAAAACGGTTTTCAAATGGCAACTTATACGCGATCGATTGTTCCGCGCGGCGTTCGCCATTTGTGTTTCCGCGTCTCCGTGTTACTGTGGGCTGAAGACAAAAGAGGAAACCCATACACATGTAAAAACCTGAGGGATAATGTCGTAGGGACTGTCGTAGGAATGACGGGATTTGATTGATGGATTATAAAAATAATTGTTTCATAATTTTGTAATTACTGTGTGAAAAAAAAACAAGGAAGAATTATCACCGAGGAGTCCTCCCACTGTTTATCCCCCCACAATTCCATCAATTGAATGAAAAAAAGGCTTTCTCCGAGTATCCAGCCTTCACTGGGGCCCAAACTAAAAACCCTACCTAGAAACTTGAGTAAAATCGTTAAATCTCTTATCGACACAATCCACCAGCATAATTAACGTGTAGGAGAGAGTCAACTCCTCTCTCATGGGTAACAAGAAATCGTGTACTCGTTACCCACAAGAAGAAGGAAAGGAAGTCAACAAAAAAAAAATGCCGAGGCCCAACGGAAGCCAGAGCAAATACGGGAATCGGTGGGATTTAAAATATGGTGAATTCACGAATTATAGAGATCTAGACGCGAATAAGTGGGTTAACGAGTGCTCCGAGAAATGTCGAGTGCTTGCGAATGTGAGTCATTGGGTGGGTAAATTTACCCGGTGCTGAGTCATCTTTAACTTTAATTAAGATGATGAGGGCTCGGAGAGCCCTACGATACCCGTATGAAACTGGAAAATTTCCCTTTTAAAAAAATCCAGAACTAACGACGAGTATCTCAGTCCTTCACCTTATCCATGAGCTTATGAAAATAATTTTTTTATAATATTCATATATATATTATTCTAAATATGACGTACAATTTTATGTATGATTTTTTTCATCTGTAATGAATTATTTTTCGTCGAAAAAATATTTTATACAATATATAATATGATATTATGTATTATATATTATATTATTTCAATTACTGTCTTATATTTTTCAATTGAAAAATTTTTTTATTGAAAAAAAAATTTTGATAAGGAATTCATTATGGAATTAAAAAAAACATTTATAAAATGTTGAATATATTGTAAAATAATTTGTTAATCGAATACATTTTTTTGGGCTTCTACGTGACGATGAGACTCTAGTAAAATAAAAATAGAGGTAATTGAAGTGAATAAATCCTCGAAAGTCATTGGATCCGGAATATTTTGGGCTAAAAATAATTCTAGTGGCATCCCCCGACGATTAATCACTCCATCGTGACACCGTAAAGAACCCCTGAATAATGGATCTGACAGTTGATTTAAAATATCAAAAGGTGCAGTCAAGATCACGTCCGATCAATCCTAAATAGCACAGGTCAAATCAGGAGTAGAGGTTAGGAGGAGATCACTCCCTTGGTGTCTCTTCCCACGAGTATACCATATACTCCCCCAACAAAACTTTATCCAACCACTCGACTGCAGTTTTCTGACCGTCGGGAGATCGTTCCCAATGATAATATCTTTGATACCGATCAGCAAAGTATCTGCCCCCCCCCCCCTTTCTCTCCCTCTCCTCACCCTTTATCGCCATCTTTTGCCATCGAGTTCCATCACTTTCTCCCCACATCGTGATGCTTTAAACCGCGTTATGTTTTTCGGAATCGATAATCGATGGCATCAATGAATCAACAATCGATTTCCCGATTTGCAAAAAAAAATATTTTAAGTCAATATATTTTGTTGTCAACACGATATCGATGGAAAATCGGCTGCCGCATTCAATAATTTTAATTAATAAATCAGTAATAACTGGTATAATTATAATATTGAATTCGTATAATATTTAATTTTATATTTATGTCATCTCGATATTTTCCAGGGATAATAAAATATACTGGATTGAATTATATATTTTTTTATGTCAATATTCCCGATTTCTGATCTACTCTCGCGTTTTTTTTTTGGTAAAATTCATTATTAACTTCGCTCGTCGTTTTTAATGGAATGAATGTCGAGGAGAAATCCGGACTCACCGATAAATAATACCGTCAGGGGAATGATACAGCGTCAAAGTTCAACATCATAATTATAATCGCGATAGGCTGGGTATTGATGGCTTTCCTTGGGACGAGAATAGTCAACTGTATCACCAGTCGTTCTCCTTTCCAATTATCTGGGATCAAACAATAAAGTGGAACATGAGAATAACAACGAGAAAAATTATCTCAACATTTGTCTTTCATTTAAAGGAGTTGAATATTCTTTAAAATCCATAAAACAATAATCCCGATATAATATTGTTATAACCTGCCCAATAAATCCATAACTAATTTTATTCTTCTACAAACAATCAAAATTGAACTAGAAACATTATTAAAATTATCTATTCGTTATTTTTTAATTGAAATCTCTCCAATTGGAAAAAAATATCTGAAGATTTAGGTTTTCAAAATATCCAAAATGATTCCAGACATTAAAAACCTATATTAATCATGTTTTAATAAAATAAAAATAGTTGAACAATTTCACCTGAGAATTTTCCCAAATCCGGAATAACCGCTTCCGGAAAAAAAAATGTACAAAAACAGTAGTTTACGTAAAAACCGACGAGCACAATTGTACAGCAATTTTCCCGGGCAATTTTCGTGAAATTTTTTTCTCCCCGTTTGCTGTGAGTTTCACGGACCATCCTAGTGGTTTTTTCCTAACGAACTGAAACAAGAGTTGTTCCCCGCAAATACATCAGGGGCATCGGCACTTCCGCGTGAACGTGTCCATTAACGTAACGATCCTAGCGCAGAAAACAAATCTCAGTTGAATTTTCTAGCGAGTGTTAGAGTAATCCACAACTAGAGATCCTCTCGTTACGTGACCCCAGCGCGTGCCTCAAGCCAACTTACGAGATATTTATGCACGCTTGTACCATGTACCCCATACCCTCCCCCTCACCCTATGTACATACAAAAGGTACATGCTAATGCAGAAGCGAAGATTATGTTTGAGAAGGTTGATTCGTTTGTGCATAGCCGATACGTTGGTGGCGTATTTTCATTTTTTTTTTCTCTCAATATTTTTTATGCCGCGAAAAGAAACTACCTTGTGAATGTTGAAGATAAACACGGAAGAGATGAAACAGAGTGGGATTTCTCATCATCGAGTTATTTTGCCGGAGATACGTCTTTAGGACACACTTGTGGTCAGTTTAGAAATCGTCGACGATGGGGTAATCCAACAAATTTAGTGGATTTTTTTTTGTCAATGCACTTTCACTAGCGTGAATGCAGTAAAAACTGAAGGGACACGGATCAAAATATCTTCCATGGATTTTTGTAGAAATATATCGAAAACATTCGAAAAAGAAAATTTTATTTTTAGAGGCAGGGGAGACTCGGGAAGAATGGAGCACAGGATAAAATGGAATGCACCCATTTTCAACACTCTATATTCCAAAACTTTACAATTTATTATTATATATTTTTTTCATAATATTTTTAACGAGAAAACAATAAAGCCGGGATGTACAGAATTCTCCTCTCCCGATTCTACTAGAAACTCGGAACAATTTCAATTATTTCGTTTCGAGAACGTGAAATAAATATTCATAAAATATATTGCCAACTGTAATAAACCACTAATTATTCTTCCCACGACCTGAAACGCGAGAAAATTGGGAAATTTGTGTAGACAATTTCAAGTATTTTCTCAGCGTCAATCATAAAATTTTATAGACAAAATTATCTTCACTTTTTCAATGACGATGAAGAAAAAACGAGTGTCGGTTAATGCAATATGCGCACTAAGCGCCTCCATGAAATTGCTAATCGAATGTTTAATATCAACCGATAATGTTCACATGGAAAAACCGAAGGAACCGATTTCATTATATATCAGTCGAATGTTCAACGATTTTATGAGAGGAATTTCTCTATCGCCGCTATAAATGTCTGCATAAACACCTCGTTTGCACTTATTTCCCCGTCAATCTCCTCTCGTCCTCGTTTCATTACCACGAAGAATTATGAATATTGCGAGTGGAAAAATGATAAGTTGCAACGCGCCATTTTACACGGGTATATTCAAAGTAATCGATAATTATTTGAAAAACCAACAGGCATAACAGGTAGTCAGAGGCCCGTATTACTCCACAGCACACACGCCGATAGGATATAATTCACGGAATGAGATAATGAACGAGAGAAATGGAAATTCAATGAGGCCATCGCAATCATTCAATTTTCCCGTTTTTTTTTCTCCTATTCCCTCTTTTACCTGTATTATCGACCGACGACTACAGTCTACTGACCCATTTTTCACTCACACCCCCGTGAATTCTATTTTATAATTTGTAATTTTTATTATTTCCCAAAAAAAAATGAATAAAGATTGTACAATTTTTTGAAATTTCCAATTTCCCCTGAATTTTCTAAAAATCACACCAAAAAATCATTTATTCATTCATTAAAATTTTTTTATTGAAGTAAATTTCCTCAATATCAGTAAATCCATATAAATATTAACATTTGAAATCTGCAATTAGAATATCTACGGTGAAACAAAAATTTTCTTTTTTCAATTCAGTTTTAAATAAAAAAGTCCCTAGCGTCTAGGAATTTTATCAGCGAAGGGGGGAATCCCCTTTATCTGTGACAACCAAAGGATCTCAAATGAACTTGTAAACGAAAGAGGCTGGGCCCCTGGTGTAACCTGGGGCCCAATCATCCCGTGGAGCGACGCGTATCATGCCTCGCCTCTCTAAAACGAATACACGGATAATCTTTATTCCGTACAGTTAGGTTATATTACGTAAGGCTTGTGGTGGCCTTGCATTATAGCATCATAACCATTCATCCTGTCCGCTCACCTGCAATGCGCCACAATTTGTCCCTCCCGGTGCCTCACGTCAATGTTATATACACGAGTAAATAAACGTCCAACTCAATCGATGGATCGATATGGCTTATCAGGATTTTATCCCTTCGATCCAACCCTATTTTCAACAGCTCTCACCAACTTGTGCTTGGCTCATTGAATATGTTTGCCGGTTCAGCTCGTCGATATTTCTCGTTTGACTACACATATAAAAATTTCTCGCAACTTCATCGTACAAGGAAAAAAATATATGAAAGTTCTGGGTAATATATGGACATGTTTTTATTTAAATTTGTGTAGCAACAATTGAAACTGTCGAACGTCTTTCTCGGATTACAGCGTGAGTATCTGAAATGATAAGCCCTTTGTTGATAATCATTTAATTATTATCAGATTCAAGGTCAACTGGATCGTTTTCAGAAAAATCATTTTTTTCGTTCTCCCAATTTGCCGGAATTTTCTAGTATAAATAGATATTAAAATCATCAGAAAACGGATTTTCTGATGATTTTAATAATTATCAGAATCAATTACAACATTCAAATTGATTCTAATAATTATTTTTTTCCCGCGTAATTTCATGAATCTGCAATTACCTGAGTTTCAGTTCAATATCGAATGCAGCGATCGTTGATTATCGATTATTCGAGATAACTGAATTATCTGAGACTGAAAAAGGTGAAAGCAAATGGTGGATTGGCCCCCGCGCAGAAGACAAAATGGCGACTTCCTGCGAATCCTTTAGCCATATCGATACCGTTCGATCACACTCGATTAATTATTTGGAACGGGGGACCGATTGACGTCAGGTTAATCGCGGTGCGATGTATCGCCCACCTCAGGCCCCTGAATATGCATTTTATCGCGTGCGTATATGTAAGGTATGTGCCGGGTGAATACACCCACAGAATCTCAATCACCCGATTATTTCCTCCCGTGCATTTTCACTCGTCCAACAAATATCCGGAACATTTTCGACATGCGAGTGAAATTATCCGATTACGACAGATTCATTAATCGGTCGTTCAAAAATTTACGATTTTTCGCACATTTTCGTCCAATGGAAATGATAAAAAATGAAATTCACAGGAATTTTTACCGTCATTATAAAAAGGGCTGTATTACGCGGTTGAAAGATTTTTGATGGAATCTCCCTGTGGATTTGGAAATGTCCAGGATTTTTTTAGCAATAATTCGGAGTTTTGGAAGAATAATTCAATGAAATTCCTTGTCCACAAAATCCACGAAAACCCGAGAACTCGAATTTCGAGGTGCTGAGAAATTTCCAATTTTTCCAAATCCCCCAGTGCAACTTATTCCCGATTTTTTTGTACGATTCACCCGTCCCCACAGGCATAATTAACCATTCGAGTATATTACCGACGACAATAGCCGAACGGTTATAATTGCCGGTGTGAAAAAAGCGCGATTCAATGGAGCATGTCGAAGCCAACGCACAAGGATTCCGCGGAACGTTGAGCCCAGGTTGAGCAAAACTGTCGTAAACAATTTCACCTGCAGTATGCAATAGAAATGCGACTGCTGAAAGAGTGCCAGTGGGTGTTGGCACGAATGGACCAGCAATATATCATCCAGCAGGCGGAACAATCGACCTACGGAATAACAATTTCAATTGCTCCCCCCCAAAGCAACCACTAATTCTCATCAACGACAATTTACCAATTGTCAAACGACATCTGGTGATATATATAATCCCAGCAGTTTCACAAATCGACATTGTGTTATCCAAAGCGCAGTATATATCGAAATTACATAACACGTGCAAAGGGGAAAGCTCTTTAATGCGACAGTTTATCATGACTGATATAAATATTTCTCAGTTGCCATGGGACAGTGGTTAACATGTTTCAACTGCTGTTGGGTACCTAAATATAATTTTCACCCATTGATTTATCGTGGCACGATCATTTCTCTCGATCTGTGCGACACAATGTCGAGGCGAATGGAAATAGATATGAATTTAGCGGGGCGAAAGTATGTGGCGTATTTTGAGGAAAGTATCTCCAGGTATTTTCTACTCCGGTGTCCAAGGAATTTCGGGGGAGACTATTAACTCCTATGAATTTTCCCCTCATGTTTAGGGTAGGAGTCTTGGAAAATTTCTGAGCGAAGAATTTCCCGGGAATGTTTTTATTGAAAGGTCATTGTGTTGTGGAAAAAATGGGGAATTATCTCGCGAGATATTTCAATTCAGAAATTTCAATGGTAATTTTTCAAAGGTACACTTGAAATAAAATTAATAAAAATATACTGAATTAATTAATTAAAATCTCAATTATCTTAATTTTTCAATCATTTCCAGAGGAACGAATTCAATAAAATACTTGAAGTAAATTCAATTGAATGTAAAAGTGGAACAAGATTGCAGTAAAATTGACATAAAAACTAAAATGTTTTTTCGTTTGTTGTATGATTTCAGGTTCGAGAACTGGTGGAGAGGTGTACGTGCCCAACGCAATTCCCAATGATTCGCGTATCAGAGGGAAAATACAGAATTGGTGATACCAAAGTGCTGATATTCGTTAGAATCCTCAGAAGTCACGTTATGGTTCGAGTGGGGGGTGGTTGGGACACCCTGAGCCACTACCTAGACAAGCACGATCCCTGTCGATGTCGTACCTGTGAGTCTATTTTTTTTAATCATTATCCTCCAACTATCCGTCAACCACTCTCCATATTTCCCAACGCCATCATGTTCTTCACCTAGAACATTCAGCGTTTTATTACAGCCATTTTATTTTCGGTTTGATCGCCTAGTCGTGTTGCATTCACCTGAATCTACCATTTATGATGTTACACGCTGTGGATTTACATACAAAGATATCATCATCACGACTTTAATCTGCATCACTGTCGTTCAAGTCGATTTATTTTTATCTGTTGTTTTTATTTTTATTTTGCTTTTTCATTTTTTCCCCAGCTCATCGCTCGATGATCTCCGCTAAGCTCATACAAAAGGCCGGAGGATCATTTGATCTTTGCAGCGCGCAGGTGCATTACGAAAGGTATTTGAATTTTATTCATTCAGATTTATTAATTAATCATTTCGCGTGAATTTTGATGAAGATCATCCAAAAATACATGAAATTCTTAAAATAGTAAATTCAATCAATTTATTCATTTAAACTGCATAATTCCCCCTAATTTCCTCAAGTTTTCTCTACCTTCAAGTTTAGTGGAACAACTGAACTAAATACATATCCAATAAAATTATCAACAATAAAAAAATATTTTCCTAAATTTAGTATCCAATTATGTTAATGAAAAGATTTTAAATTGCCTGAATCAAAAAATTAATTCGCCTCCATATTAACGTAATTAAAAAATATAATTATTTAAATTTGATAAATTATAAATGAGCGATAAATCAAATCAGTAGAATTTCGAAAATGAAAAAAGGGAGGTGAATATTCCCCGAACTGAACCCATTGAAATTTTGTCTAATGAAGATCACCTCCGAGAACTCGCAGGAGTTCAGTGTCGAGTGTTGGGTCATGCCCTGGTACAGTAAACCAACAGCAATCCCTCCAGACACCAAGAAGCATATCGACAAATCGATCACGATCACCCACCCCCCACAACGCGGGACGTAACCACCACCTCGGCGATGATCTCAAAAGATCGGGCAATCGTTCCCGGAGTCCAACACCCCAGACCAAGTTAACGAGTCCGGTTCGCCAAGGGAGTGACCTTGAGAGTAAATCAAGATCGCGATCACCAACACCCAAGTCGAATGCACCAACCGGAAGCCCTACATTCAAACCGGAAGTCAATAAATCTGGTCGCACGAGTCCTATCGACGCCACGAGAAAAGCTCTCAACGAGGAAATACGACAAGTCAAGTACGATGGAAGATCCCAGATGTATCACAGCCGACATCAGGATAATTATCAGGTATAATTGCTCTACCTAAAGGAGCAAGATAATTAATTAAATAATGGCAAAACGGTGGATTTTTTCTGCATTAATCACATGGATAATTTGTCAAAAAATTTAAAAACGTGAATTTTGTCTGCATATACCTGTGGAACATCCTTAAGAATCATTTAATTATTATCAGATTAAAAGTCAAATTGATGCTTCTGTCAATTAATTTTTTTTAATTATTAATTTTTATCATAGTTCAACGTCGGATATATATTTGTCCCCCGTTGGTTGAAAATAAAATTATTGCAGCTACCTTCTTCATGATTGAAACAAACTCTAAAAAAAGAAATGACGCGTAATTTGAAAATTTGTTTGGCTTGCAGGATCCGAAGAAAGATCTCCACCAGGAGATTCGTTCAAAAGTGCCTCTGTCCGAGGACTTTTCAAAACGATATGTCGTGGAAGGTGGTGTAGCAAAACGAACAGACAGAGACGACACACCGAAGTACGAGCCCTCGATCTACAACTACAAGTGCGGAAGAGTGGATTCTACAAGTCGTAGCCCAACACCAAGTCCACCAGCGATTAAAGAGGAGGTTGAGACATTTGGTAAATCGGGCCACGACGGTGAACATTCTGACAACGGTAGTGAAGTGTCTGACGAGGGATACAGAAGTTTGGGTACTGTACAACCACCACTGATCAACGGTACACCAGCAACGATTAACCATACATCGCCCACGGTTGTCGCCTGTCAAAGTGAGTCATTTGACACACGACGTTGAGCCTCTTATTCAATTATTTTTTAACTCCACGATTACACTGAATAATCTCACCACTTCACACATGGCTTGGTCTTTGATACCGTTTATGCTAATTGGCTGCAGTTGTCAAGTCATCCAGCTTTTCAATTTACACTTTAAACATTTCTAACTCATTCTATTCACTTCTATTTTTTTTTATTTTTTTTATTATCCAAAAAGATGCCAACTTTGTAAATAAATTCACGTCAGAAGAGATAAAGATGATGATGATGATGATTAGTTGAATAATTAAATAATGAAATGATAAATAGTTTGAGTTTTTTAGGCTCGCGGAAAAATTTATTATAATTTTTAAATCAATAAATTGGCATTTTATAGATTTGGAAGTTATTCGATTACTTTCTAATCGTTTTATTAAAAAAATATCGGAGTAGCTACCAACTTCATAAATAAATTAATCCCAGTAAAATAGAGAAAGATAATCATTAACATGATAATGGAATAATAAATAATTGACATTTGGTAGACTCAAGAAAAAGTTTACCGCAATTTTAAAATAATGAATTCCCTGAGAGAAAATTGATTTTTCGGAGAAAAGTTAAAAAAAGACAGTTTTTTTTGTGGAAAATTGTAATTTTGTACACGTGAATAATATTATTGCAAAATGAGGTTTAATGAAAGGCTCAGCTACGAGTGCAGAGGAGTTTGAAGTGAAAAAGGAAAAATGGCAAAAACTTGGATATCCTTAAATGTAATTTCAATTAATTCGAAACAACCCCGGTATCAATCGAACCGATCATTATCATACGATATTGAACACGAAGCCACTGTGAATCGACCTCGATTTCCCATGTACCTGTTGCCATCCCATCACCGACAATCGAGTGAAATCGTACCGTCAAAGCCAATAAAAATTCCCAAACCCATTCACAAGAAAGTGCGAACATGATTGAAAATGTGAGAATACGAAAGATGGATGAGTTACATCCGCGATATATTGCAGCAGGGAGTCTCCACCCGATGCTGCACGTATCTCTCATTCCACATACCAGTCATCGAACTTAATAAACCATTTACCGTGATATTTTATCGCACCGGGGATAAGGATAATAATGGAGTGTGGCTGTCGTTTATTAACTCACAAATCACATGCTCCAGAGTGTACCCTTGTACCCGAGTAACTGGATAATATTGCGCACCGAGTAATTACCAATACCTAAAACTTTCAACAATTTTTTTTTTCCCACCGAGAAAAACACACGGAGAAAATTATTTCATCATTACGTTGATTTTTTTTCATTTCCACAAGTCATCGAAATCTAACGAATTAATTCATAAAATATCCCAACAAATTTCTTTCGATTGATTTTTTATTACTTCTCTGAATTCGATAAAATTTTCTGTACAAATTCCACGTTTTATAAAAATACATGAATTAAAAAGTGAATAATAAAAAAACGACGGATACCTGAAAACCGCGGTCTTGACGGAAAATAGATCGATTCGACAGATTGGTCGACTCGCGTTTAAAACAATCGATCTTTAAAAGATCGATCCTGGAAAAATCGTAAAAACCCCTGGAACCCGTCAAATATCTTTCTCGGAGAAGATATAATAGTAATAAAAAAAACTAGTACTTAATTCCCCATGAGTCTGAATCGTGCGCACGTCGTCCCGTTGTCCTCGAGTCCATCTCTACCTTTCATTATTCTCCATCTCACTTGAATGCTCTCACCCGTAGCTCCCACATCGTCGTGACGATGCCACCGTGGGACCAACGTCGGCTATACACCACACACTAGGGGTATATCCCCTGGTCCCTCACGAGTTCGGACCACCCCGTAGATAGTAGAGCATTAATATTCAAAGTACACGAAAGCCACATACGCCTGATACATGTGCATTATATACGTACACAAATTTTTTGTTAAAACCACGAAGAAGGCTCAACTGACATTTAGCGTACGTTTTCTAGAGAAGATAATATGCCTGAGCTGTTCGAACTGCGAGAAGACTGTAATCTTCGTGTCGGAAAATTTTCCCGCAAATTAATTAACTCATCATGGAACTCATTTATTAATTAATCATGAGAGAATCCGAAGAATTCAGTAGCGAAGAAGTGACGTGTACAATTTTTAAGGAATATCTCGGAATCTGGGGGAGGTGGTGAAATTTTTTATTGAACCTTTCTTGTAGACTGAAATGAGAACTAGAAAAAAGGATATCACAAAAATTTTGATAACTCTCTCAGATTTAGAGATATTTTACAAAGACTTGATTATTAGCTGAATCGATCGACTTGTTGGATTCCTTTCGCTAAATTCAACGAATTAATTTTTTCATTTCTTTATTTTCATCCGCCATTCACATTTCGCGACGCGAACAATTCCTTTCTCACCATCTGGCAAATACGAGTTTTTTTAAATACTTAGACTAATTAAAATATTCTATTTTCCTTTTTTTTTGAAATGCAACAAATAGTCCGTTAAATTCGCCCGTAATTCAAGATGACCCTAGACCCCTCAAACCTCATCCCAGGTGCAAAAAAGGACTGATCCCCACAGGTGAGGCCACAACCGGCCCGATATATTGTAACATCAAACCCAAGAACACCGAGAAACACAAGACATTATCCCGTGACACGAGTCTGTCCATTTGCCCACGCGTTGTGGCTAACAACCGAGGTGGACAACGATTCACAGGTATGCGAGACGAATTTGGTGGGTTTGGTAATGGGCTATCCGCCGAAAGAAAGAAACAGAAAAAAAAACAACCGCACACGACTCTTAAAGGGTGGAAAAAAAAAGAAGAGCCGCGTGGGACGAGTGTGGCACTCACGAGACTAAAACTCCCAACTTTATCCACCGATATTTTATCTCTCCGCGAAAACAACAGCGAAATTATTTCTGACACGTTGCACTTACGCTCCAACAGACGATAAAAAACAAAGTTATGCAATGATTTTGCGCGATATTGCGCGTAAATAAAATTAATTTCAATATCGAATGAACATTTATGGTCATTTATCCGGAGCTAGCAGGTTGGCATGACCAAACAAATCAGGACGAATTCAGACAGAAAAAATATTTCTGGCTCAACGAAAAAGAAAAAGAATTCTATGTATTCCCTTAAAAATTATTTTCAATATCGAAAAACTAATGAATATTACCCAATATTATCAATAATAATCAATTATTATTAATACTGAATAAAATGTCATTATATTGTTTTTTATTATGCTCATAAAAATGACGGTTATTGAAATTTGCATTAGTGACTCAGAAATAAATAAATGACTAATGAATAATAATGAATGATTTTATTTGATCATGTCGATAATGGAAATCTTATAATCACAGGGCTAAAATGAAAAACTGATCTTATGCTTACAGAACAACCGTCACCCCCGCGACCGGAAGTGGAGCGCTCGTGCGTCGAGACCGACAGCATCGAGACAGGTCTGCGCAAGACAAAAACCGGAAGTCCCCGTGCATCGCCATCCCGGAGTATTCCAGGTGATCGTACCACTCGTGCACAATCAATGGTACGAGAGAACAGCAATCTCTCTCGTTGTTCATCAGGAAGCAGAACACCGAGAGAGGGTAACTCAAGCCCTGAGGGAAGTCCTCTCAAACGAAATGGATTACGAACTAGCATGCGTAAACCACCAGCTGGTACACTGACAAAAACTCACCATCAGAGTCATTCACAAAGTGGCAGTAGCACCTGGAACGGTCGTCAATCGAAACAGCGTCCAGGCTTGTCATCAGATACCTTTGTTAATCCAACAGCAGCCATTAATGGCAATGTTAATCGTGCCTCACCGTCATTGAATTTCTCCAGGAAGAATACAAACAGACAGAGTCTACCAAAGACATCCATGAATGGTGTACAGTACGACAGAAATGGTAGGAGAATAAAGCCGACAACTAGTGTTTCGCTGCAGTCATCGCCAACCAAAGTTGCCAATCCCTTGTTAGAGCAGATACTGCAGAAAGTTGGACATCTGCAGGACGACAAGCAGGTGGTGCAGAAGCTCCAGGATTTGTTGAGAAATTATCAGGATAGCAGCGATGGTGAGCCAAATCTTGAATTTACGAGGGCGTGGATTGATGGTAATGGTACTGTTGCATTGCCCCAAGAGGGACACGTATCAACGAGTCCAAGAAAGGATCCCAAAGCAACCAATGAGAGGGGTTTTTCAAGAATACCAGCGCCTGTGTACAAACGGGCAATGTCTGTCAATTCCGACAGCATTTGAAATTCCATACACCGTGAGGATTATTCCAGGGTGGAACTCAGTGATTCAGGGCCACCAAGGGGTTCTAGAATTCCCGTTAAGACGGATAAGAGGCCTATTTCCATAGCGAATTGTCGGGCCTGACGGATCAAACAGTGAAGAGTTGAAAGAACATCATAATTTCACGTTGATGCATCAATCAATTTTTGACCTGTTAATTCGCAGAACGAGTTGAAATCAAATAAAAAGGGAACGCAACGAAATGGAACGAGAACCGCAAATTCGGGGAAGTCCCTTTTTTGTTACTTACTGCGGCCAGTTTCAGAAGTTACTCATAGCTGACGTTACGATAAAGCCATTCAAGGAAGTAGCCTTGTGCTTTTATTATATTACTTTTTCATTTCGATTTATCGTAGTTTATTTTCCAAATGGTGCAGCGTGAAAATACCTCGGTGATACCCAAGCTGATGAAGCTGGGATGGTGCTTAATGGAGAGAATAGTAGTTGATTGATTGATTATCGATCTATTGCTTTTCATCGCGAAGAGTAAGAGCTTTTCTTTTTCGTCTAGGCTAAAATTTAATTAGCGATGAAAATTGCGCGTAGGATTAAGCGTTAAGTGTCCTGCGTTGTTGAATTTTCTTCGGACAATTACTGGGAGATGAGATTCGGAAAAATTATTCATTTGAATAAAGCCGAAATGGAAAAATATCGGTGAAATGCGAGTAACCGAGTGATTCGTATATTTTTTTAACGATGTAAGATCGAAAATATGTTTTATCGTGTAGGATTAGGTCGAATAATCTCGATTCAAATGAATGATCTTTCTGGAGTTTTAGATTGGAGATTTCAAGTGAAATACCAATACATCACGATTATCACATGACATCGGTTAATTACGCATATTGATGAGATTACATTAAACAATCTGAAGTTGATAAACGAATTTTTCGATAAATTTCGATGCGCTGAAATAGGCTATTCTTGTTTTCATCGATCTACGATCGTTTTCTTTACAAATTTATTTATTTATATAGTCTATCGGTTGTATTTATCAAAGACGATTTAATTACGCGTTGATGCAGGGAGATGAGTAAATACTATTGGTAACGTATACCGAGATGAGAGGCTAGAATACGAGAAGGAGGCAATGATTTAAAAAATAAAATGCCAACTTATATCAGAGAATAAATCCTTCAGACTGCACTGAATATCCTAACGTCTGACAATTGTCATTCCAGTGTTTAAACATTTTTTATACCAAAATCATGTAGAAGCCTTTTTGTATGTAAAAACGAAGAGTTTAAAATAAAATAGTGTCTTACGTGCACTGACAGTTCTATTCACTCGAGCTTAGACTAACGAATAGAGCAGATAACGTATACAAGTGAGAAATAAATAAAAAAAAATTATAGTGAAAGTCGTACAAAAGTGATTTTTTGACGAGAGACTAAATTCAAAAATGCCCAAAACTATTTTTAGTAGCGCGTGTATAGTTGATAATAATCAATTTTCTAGATTAATACCAGCAGATGTGAATTCTAAACGATAAAATAGTAGAGCCGTTGAATATTCCCAGTGATGAAAATATTAAATCAAATTCAATAGTAGATCACCTTATAATGTTGTTTCGTTAATGAATTTGTGTAATTATCTATTGAAATAACCCACACGAAATCAAAATGTATCGATGACTTTGAGAGTACATGACATTATAAGTCACTGGCTGGCAAATAGCCGCCCACGTACGCCATTGTAATGGCTAATCTAAGTAACCCCTTCTACATTATTTTCCGAACAAAAGATCCATGAATAATTAAAAAACAACACTTCAATGTTCCAGATAAAGGTGTCATCACTACCCGTTCTTTCTCGTTATTTTATAATACCCAACTACCAGAAATCATCGATGATCGATGACCTATCATTAAGTCATAACAATAAGTTTAGTACTTGTCAATGTTACGAATGAATGAATTACAATAATCCATAATAGCTATTATTTTTTCAACAATTACCGTTGTATCTTTATTATTTTCACCGTAACAGAGAGGATTTGACGAGTTTTACACTGAAATAAATCCGTGAAAGTGAGCAATGAAAAAGAAATACTTCAGATGGATTATGTTTTTTTTGTCCCTTTCCCTTCTGGTAGTTTTAATCTGTTGATTAGAATTCAAAAGGGAGAATCCGCAGGCATGGCAGCTGAGTAAAGGCATTAGGTGAGAACTGTGTCAAACTCGAGGCGACACGTTTGCCACACGTATTTATCGTATACGAATAGAACGGGAGGGAGAAAACTGGGCCCATTATAAGTCCCCAATACTGTAGGTACGATCGTCCTTGCCGGATATGGTGAGACCGGCTATTCTCGTGCCCCTCGAGTATATCTGTACAACTCTCATCGTTACTAACAAATGCTACGGCAATTCATGTGCTCAATGGTGTGCAAATAAAGAAATAGATGATTTTTTTTTATAACGTAATGTGTGGTCAACAATGCTAGTCGCTAATAACAACGTCAAACGTTTGTCTCGCATCGCTGAGTGGGAGGGACTGTCTGATGGAAATGAAGATGCCCTGGAGTTTGATGGGATCGTTAAGAAGATCAATAGACTGAGAGACTGATGCCAATCATCCGGCCAAATTATTCTGTCTTTTACACACAAATTGTTCGCATTTATTTGTGATGAGCCATGGAAAGTTTTGAAAAATTTCAAAATATTGAGTTTGTTCTTTTGATTTATTTTGACTGGCATCGAAGTGAGGCCCAAAATGAATTCCTACAAATGGAAATAAATTTTTCAGAACTCAAATTTGGAGGGAATTTTTTAAGGATTATTGCAATTATACACATTTCCGCAATTGGTAGACGTCAGGTGAATTTTACTGTAAGAATTGATGAAAAATCGATAAATTTTGGAAGTTTAGGGAAATGCTATGGGGTTTTGAGTGGCATTACAGTTATTTTTTGACACTGAAGTAACAAATTGGTTCCGTCCACTTTACCAATGAAACCAACCGCAAAATCACCAATTCAAATATTGGCCTCTGACACGTAGCTGTCACCTCAAGACAAATTGAACTGTCCCCAAAGTCCGTGAGATAAAACTAGCTATTAACAAAGTTCAGAACAATGTTGACTTAGAAAGTGCACCGAGAAGTATCCATATGTCATCCCCCCCACGAAGAGTCTCTTCCGGTTGCTTCTAGAATAAAATGGCGCTTCTCTCAGGCTCGGAGTTTATCCTAATCGGTACATATTCTGAAATTCAATGGATTTTCGGTGAAAGTTCCGTCGAATTCCCTGAATTTTCCTCCTTAAGACTGTTCTGCCCCCTTTTACCTAAAATTCCCAGTTTTTCGACTTTTCAGAATTTTATTTTATATTTTATTTTTATTTATTGTTGTGCAATAATTTGTCGGTGTTTTTTCTTCAGTTTTAGGAATTATTGAAAAATTTTTTTAATTTTAATTTCTCGTGTCAATGAAAATTTAACGCTGCTTAATTCAATATAGCTTTTTCTTTGAATTGCCACGTGCTCTTCGATAATATCCAATGATTTTACTAGGTAATATATGCGAGATATATCGAGAGGTATCTGAGTGTCCGCGAAGCTGGTTCCTCGTGGGCGGTACACAGGTGCCTCCGGGCACTTGGACGTCTCAAGCCAAGATACGCGTTAAGGTATATTTCAACCCACGCATTACGACATACGCACTTGTACTTCAGTACGTGTACGAATATATATTCGTTACCGAATGCCGGATGGTACAGATCATATTAATGCATTTTCCATGTTGTTGTCGTGCGAATAAACTCGCGTTATTTCTTCCCGCACTAGACCACCATTTGTAATTATTTATCACGTGCATTGTTGAGCGGTCATCGGACAATTGTCAATTTGTATTGTGAAAATTACCGTGTCGTTGGGTTTGTGTAGGACAGGGTCTATCCCACAAGAGGAAAATTATTTCACTTGTGAAATTCACCGACTTCTCAAAATTTTGCTAATTCATATTTTTATATTCCACTATTTCACGATTTTGTTCACGACTATTTTCATTCAACAGTAGAGAATAATTAATCATTTATGGATGTTATCAATTTTCATTGATTCCTCCGTGAAATTCGAAGTTGTTGAGATAGAAATTTCGTTTAAATGGTATTTTTTATATTTTTGTTGAGAAATTGAATTTTTATTGACTCATTCTGGTTTTAGAACACGCGGGTAAAAATTCTTTGGGAGTCAATTGATTGCACAATGACTGAACATCAGAATAAATAAAACTAAATATTATTTCTCGGTGTGTCCACATTCCCGGGACTTTCTCGACTAGATTCCCATAATCAATCCTCGGTGAATCGCAAAAACAACTTGGCAAATTGGCATTGGGGTCAAGGCACGTCCTTGATGATTATTTTCGTCCAGAAGAGCGATTCACCCGAGACAATTGTCCTTTGTCACTTGGAATCTATATTAAATTGGTACAGCAGTGAGATTCATGCACAATGCCCTCATCTGCGGCTCCCCGAGGTACATTTTTTTTTCCACTAATGAGGGGTTAATGACAGCTTGTGTACCCACGGTCTTGGAATTGTGGTGATGATGCACACGAGTGCCGACACTACCGAGAAGATATTCACCGAGAAATGCAGCATCTTCGGGAGAAATTGTCCCTGGATTTATGAGAATCGCATTCCCAGTGAATTCTCCAAGAAATGAATTACACCGCTGGAGACTGATACAGATGAATAAAAATAAAAATAAAACAAATTCTATGTACCTGAAGTGCTCTATACAAAAATTCTAACATAAAAGATGAAAATGTATTCAAGTTTTAATGAATCATTGACGGCGCTGCAAATCTTGAATTTCGAAATGTCGGAAAAATGGAAATCGAAATTCTTATTTATATAGCGGAGAGCCTGGCAAAATGGGAGTTTTTTTTCTCCTCAAAAAATGTTGGAGACTGCAGTCTAAAAGTGCCCCAGTGTTTTTTTGCGAATTGAATTTTTTCTTTCAATTATTCTGAAATTGAAATTTAAATTGAAAAATGAAATTTCTTGAGATCTCAGGTCGAAGAATTATTGTTCTTAATCTGACATCCACGTAATTGGATTGATAATCGGTGATCTCTGTAATTCCCCTTGAGGAATCCTCTCAAGAATTCTCTAATGATTCCCATCGACACAATGCCCCGACCTTCCGCATACGAATAACCTGGAAAATAATCCCTCCGTGACGCAATTTCAGTTGACATTCTCATCGTCAACAGTACAAAAGCCATTCACCACTGATGCTGCCAAGAAAAAACAACAAAAATATTTTCCCATGAAAATTTATGAGTACGAGATACACCGACAAATACCCGAGGTCCTGGCATTATATCATTCCCTCCCGGATGTATTCACGAGGACATTCATCTTTATTCCAATTGATAAGACAAATGGAGAGATATCCAGTGACACCTGGAATGTTAGCAATTGTCATATTGACAACATTGAAGACCCCCCAGTCATCGTTCAGAATTTTTAGAAAAAAATCGAATTGCAGGGATTTTTCGATCGGTTTTCCGATGGCGATTCAGCGGCAAAAAATCACGGAAATTCAGTGGAATTTAAAATGTTTAAAATAATATCAGGGGAATTCTGAAATTAATATGAAAAATATAATAATGTAAAACATTTACAGTATTTATATTTTCATTGTTATTTATTCATTGGCAAATTCGACTGAATTCATCATGAATTCAAGAACAATTCAGGAGAATTTGGAACTCGATTTGAAAAATTTCCACAATTTTTTGTTTAAAAAATTCATTCAGATCCCCAAAATACAAGATTTTTCAGTTTAATTATTTCCTAAAAAAAATTGAAAAAAAAAATCTAAGAAAAATGGGAAATTCACAAATTCCCTGAATTTTCATTATCATTTTCCAAAATCTCCCAAATTTTCCCCGAAATTCGAAATAATATCCCCAAACGTATGATTAATTAGAGAAATCCTGCGCTCAGTGAATTTTTCGTTGCTACCGCAAGATAATCCATCAATTGAACGGCTGACCGACAAGTCCCCACAAGGAACGAAGAAAATTTTCAATTGGACGATGAAAAAAAAAATGAATAAATAAACAAAACAAAAAAAATAATGGCAAAACGACTGGAGAGACAGGACAATAGAGACTGCGCGGTAGAGCTCAAGCTTCTGCCCACGCAGTTGCTTGTAAACTACTGCTTTTAGATTCCGTTTGTCGTCCATTAAAATCAGGGGGACTTGAATTATCCCGGATACGTCAACAGTAGCAATACGAAACATTTAGCAACGAGTTCCCTATGGTACCCAAAAGTGATGGTGAATGGATCTGAAATCCAATGCCGGGGTGAATAATTTCTCAAGTCTATATCCACGCCCGTACAACATTTGTATACAAATAAATTTCTTCATGTGGAGCTAATCTTGTATTGATAGATGATCGATCGACTGGATCTTGACATTGCACAGCATTTCGACCCAATTAATGATCACTTTTAGTCACGTGTGCTGCAATATGCGATTGCACAATCCTTTTTCCTTTGTCCAGGGATAGGGCTCTCACATAATGGATAGGTGAATATTTATTCTTATTTATGAGTAATGGAGAATTGCTCGAAATTATTTTACGGTGGATAACCACGAGTTGATGGCCTATTCATTGGGGGAATCATTGCGTCACTCGAAATTGAAATTATGTGAAATCATTTAAAATCATGAAATCGGAAGCAGAAGCTCTGGAAATCGCGAAGTCGATTTGAAATCACGGGGAATTAATCGTGATATGAGTTCAATTGCTGATTGAGATAGTCAGCCAGTGAAAAATCAATTTTTCTGAGAAAAGGGGGAACTTCAATTATTTTTTGCAGGGAACGTGTGAAAATCAGAAAAATTTTAGTAATTATTATATTTCTCTGACTTGAAAATTGACACCGGGGAAAAATTCGAGATATTTTTGGATTTTTTGTTATTATTTATTTATTTCCTCCGAATTATTTATTTCCTCCGAATTCTCGCACCGAGGGAATATAACGAGAAATTTCGGAACAGCGAAATTTTTCGGGATTCCCCGAAAAATATAACGCATTTTCCCTATAAATTAAAATTAAATTTTACTGAGATGGAGATGATTGTAATTATTATGTCATTTTATTAATTTTTGTTATTGAATTATGAAAATGATTAGGATTCATTGAAGGTAAGATATTCTGTTTCATTCGTCATCCGTAATTAAGATGAAAGAAATTCTAATTATCGATAGTGAATTGACAAATTGGTATTACTTAATCCCTGGAGGAGGTAATCTAATCTTTTACCCTTGAATTTCTCGGAAGTAATTATTAACGTCGATTTTAATTATGAGAAATGGAACAGAATTCGTGACAAGTGGATTCAAAAAAATTTCGATTTATACTTGTAATTTTGTAAATAAAAAAATGAGAACTCGAAATAAACGAAATTTTTATTCTTCGATATTGATTTTTCCCCATACCCATACGTCTCCAGTTAATTTATGACATGACATATTAATCTGACTCATAAAAATATTTACACACCCCAAGGCCACCAACAACTTCCCAATTAAATATCTCAGTTGTAATTGGCAATATCTCGTCACAGTTTTCCCCATATTTTAACCGCCAAATAAAACTGAAAAAAGCGACAGATATGTATGAAAAAAAAAACGACAAAACAGAGATGTGAGATGCAATCGCCACGCGCACAGTCAAAGTGTCCTCGAGTGTCGAGAGAGTATTGCCGCGATTAAATTCAAATATGGAATACGAGGGTCGCGAAGTTGTTTCACCAGGGCGAAGAGGGAATAGTACCACTCGGATTTTACCATTCGTTTGAGACCAAGATTTCATCGACATTAAATTTCTCGCCATGAAAAAAGAGAGAAATAAAAAATTACTCCCTCTCCCACCCTTATTCCTTATTTTTAAATCGAATCAGTTAATGCCGATTTCCTGTAGCCACTGGGAGTTATGTCCTAGGGTGAATCTAATTTGCATTTTATTGGATTCAACGATATTTTTCATTACTCTCATTGTATCGAGAGGGGATGAGGTTTTAAAATAAAAAGTAATCGACAAATCTGTTTGCCGCTGAGTGCGTGATTGAGGCCTAATATGGTAGTCGCAGGGTCACTGCAGATATATTGCGGTGATTCTTCTTAGCGCCATTTATCTGCACTCCATTCGATTTGCGGGTGTACGAGCGCCGCGAATTTTTTGTTTTAGATGCGTCTACCGATTTTTTTTTTGCATGATTACAGCTTTTTTAGAATTATTTCTGGAATTTTTGAATACAGAACTGAATGAAAAATCTGAGGGACTCATTCTCGAAATGTGAGATCAGGCCCCGGGCCCGAGAAGTAACTTTTGTTCGTTATGTTTATTCCTTTATCAATCTTTAGAGTATTCTATTATTATCTACAGGACAAATATATTCGAAGGGAACGATCATTTGATAAAAAAATCCGTTTTTGGAATTTTCAAAAATTCATAATAAATAACCGAACAACACAAAAATGTTTATTTTTTCACTTGCAATTTAATCGTACGGTGGCGGCTGTATACCCTTAAAAGTTTGAAAATAAAAAAATAAAATTCCCGGGCACACGGAAGTTTTGGTCCTTGATGCTACCATTTTCAGCGAACACCGGAGAAAAATTGCACGCGGGTATCGCACGGTGTACACGCAGAAAGAGTTTTACCTTTTGGCTCCCGATCATTAAAATTCCCGATAATAATTCACAATCAATCACTGCCACCGTGCCCACCGCAATCACCCCAATTACCAAATTATTTTTCATGCTAATAATCTTTGTCCCCGGTTAATCAATAAAAAAAGATATACGATCCGATCGAATGCACGTGATTTACCGCCTTCAATCGATATTTACGTCGTCACGTGGGGGTAAGGAGAAACCACTGCTTTTACGTCATGGCTCTTTTTTTATTTTTTTTTTAATTCAATGGACTTTTTCGAGTTGCATTCGCCGCAGGTCGCAAGTTCATACGACTACTCGATTATTTCGGGTACCGGAAGAGTTCTTTGAAGTACCGCTGGGATCCGTGACAATCATTGAAATCCGACACCCCGGGGTTTTAAATGTTTCCCGATTTGGTTGGACCCATGTTAATGAATTAATGACTGAAACACCCGTAACTCTATGTACCACGGCGCCACTTGCCGGTGAAATCATGTAAAAATCGCGTTAAAATTACGGAAATCGTTACCCCCTTTTCCACCCCCTCACCCACCCAAAAAAAAATGTAATCATTAAAAAATTCATTACGAGAATAAAATCTTACACAAAATTTTTTTGTCTGATTATCATCCGATTGTTATTTCATGATAAAAAAAAAAAATTCTCATTAAATATTTCATAGAATACGTTATATAATTTAGCACGCGAACTCTTCTATTAATTATTGTAAAAAATCATTTCCATAACCTTGGATTTTTATTAAAGAGAAAAATTGCCGAAATTGTGCCAATTTCAATAAAAATAAATGGCCGCTCTCGTTCCAAAACTGTTGGCACGAAAAATGCCCTCCAATTTATTTCAATTGAGACAGTCTCGACGTCCAGAACCCAATTTTTTCCCAACCCATTTATTCTCCCAATCTCAATCACACTATCCAGCACTTCCCCATCAATTAAGAAAGAGATTAATATTTAACACGGTGTCACGATGTAGTTAAGTAACCGCGAATATATCTGAGTAAATGGTATCGCGACACCACAAGCATTTAGCTACGGACAATAAAAGTAATAGAAATATCAGTATTTATATAGAGCACCCCAGGTTAATGGACAGTCCAGTGGGTGCAAAATTCAAAGCAAAACGCCCATCGTAAACCCGGGTCTTGCCTACGCACTCAACGCGTACATTTATCCTTTCATAAATTCGTCTGTGTAAGTGAATAAGTGCGTTGACTCACGCTTTTACCTTTGGAATAGAACAAAGTGGAAGTGCATTATTCTCACAATAAAAAATTTACCAATAATCCAATGAAGAAGGTCGCGACGGTATCTGATAACTCCATCTTCTGATTCCCAAACTGATAAAACACTTGAGATAAGTTCTTAAACAACATTTTGGAATTAACACTTCTTCCATTTCCTAGTAATTCCGAAAAAATGATATTATTTTTTTCAACCTAACTCATACCTAAATTTACTTTAATTTCACTTCATGATAACAAAAACGTAATTAATTCCTTGATAAAAAAAAATTTTTTTAAATCGCTGATTTTACGAATTAATTCCCCATTAATCAATAAATAATTGAAAATGAATGGATTCGATTTAAATTCGATACAATTCGGATTATCAGACTGAATGGTAAATGAATGCGAATGAAAAAGGAAAATGAGAAATGGAAATGAGCGATATGCAAAAAATAGAAAAAATCTACTTGTTTCCGCACATGAGTAACAAATTATTCTATCAAATC
The DNA here is from genome assembly GCF_000806365.1 of Fopius arisanus. Classification (NCBI taxonomy): domain Eukaryota; kingdom Metazoa; phylum Arthropoda; class Insecta; order Hymenoptera; family Braconidae; genus Fopius; species Fopius arisanus. The sequence goes on along the minus strand of NW_011887741.1, from coordinate 1,269,064 downwards.
CCTCGAAACTTCCGCAATAACTGTCAGAACATATAAAACTTCACGTAGATAAACCGCCCGTGAGTGATAACGAATGACTCGTATGTTTGAATATTCAAATTACTCCAGTGGCATCATTGAGTCTCGTGTTAATCGTACTTGTGTCACTCCTGGACATTTAAGGGTACCCCCAGTATTTTAAAAACTTATTTTCCCCTCTGTCTCTGTGACAAGCCCAGCAATACCACTGGTAAACCAATGCATTATGCATAACCGCGTGGCAACACTCAAACCGGCGCTCCGATTCGCACGTGCAGAGACATTTTTATTGCGTGTTTATGCACTGAATCTCCTCCTGTCGTTCTCTCATTCGCCAATGAAAGATTAAAAAAAAAAAAGAGGATGTGAGGATCTCGTTTCTTCCGTAGGCAATTTGGAGCGCATTTAATGCACCATCTCTCAAGGAGGGAAATCGATTCGGTGATTTAGCCCCAAGCGCCGGATTTTTATCAAAAACATACCAAGTGCTCAATTTTTTACTCCCAAATTACGAAATTCACCTGAATTACTTCATTCACCATTTTACGAGGTGTTGGCTGTATCGATTTTACCGGTACCAGCGAAATAAATTGACGAGACAATGTGTCTCCATTACTCGGGGCAGAAAAAAAATAAGGGAATTGAAAAATTAAACTCAATTTCAACGATTCAATCGATCAGCTCAGTGGAGATGTCGTACAGGATTTTCAGTGGAGTTAGGTCTCATATTTTCGTGGAGTTTTCGAGAAATGCCTTCGAATCTGAAAGAGATGTCGAATTTTTTGTAATGGGATTTTTTCTGGGTCTTAATGAACTCCACAAAAAACGTTATCACGATAATTTAGGTGGCAGCGATAAATACCGAGATATTAATTGAAGATCAAGTTTTTTAAACTGAATTCAGGAGATCACTTCAACGAATAATAATAATAAATCTGAAAATGATGGGGTGTCCTCGGTTTACCAAAGCCATGACTAATTGGAGGGCCAGCATCACCGAGTCCATGAACCCCAGGTAAAATACCCCAGGTGAGGACAAGGAGATGCAGTTCTGGTCCTTAGGACTTCCCTAGATGGCCAAGGCCCCACATCAAACGTTCATTCCCTGAGGTCGTCACAGGAGGAAGCAACTACTGGGTCAGTCGACCATTGGAAAATAAATAAAAAAAATTGTGCAAAAAAAAAATTGTGCAAATAAATCCATCAAAGATCCACTTCCCCAGAGAAACACATGGAAAAAAAAAAGAATAAAATAAAAATGGCAGTGTATGGCCCACAGCAATTTTGGCGACGAGTTTCACATTGCAATTTTTTCCTCTCATTTCTTTTTTTTTCCAGGGTAGGCCATGAACCGAGCTAAATGCGTCTGTGATATTTGCCACGGTCTTTTAGACTCCCCTAGATGGTGAGGGATATATTTTTATTTTTTTATTTTTTCGGTTAATGTTTTTTTAAACGGAGGCCAAAAGGTGCACGGACAGCGCGTATTCGGTGCCCCACAGACGGGCGCCTCGGCAAGGATATACTTCCTATTAGCCGAGACTCTCCCTATATGGTTGTAAAACAACATGGGTCAACCGGTCTACCAGTGGTGTTTGTGTTGTTGGGTTATTTATATTTTTTTCTTCAAGTATTTCCCTAAATAATGGCAAATCTTCCGCGTGGAGTGACCAGAAGAGTTTATTCAATATTTGAACGCAGGAAAAATTTGGGTGTTCAATATTAAGTATTTATAATACCTCCATTATTTTTTCTCCGGCAATTATCGCAAATGTTCAATTTCTTTCCCCTAACTTGTAGGAATTGATTCTCATCGTTTTTTATCGTATTGGTATTAAATGAATTGATTTGGTTGAGTCATTCATTTTTTAATTTTTGTGCTTTAGGAGATTTATGGGACCTTCCCCTCCCTTTCCTTTCTGATTGATTTTTAATAATTCGTTTGAATTGTCATTATTATTTTTTAGTTTTATCCGACTCAATTTTCTTCTCTTCTTTCTTCCGTTCAGTTATTATTTGGTGAATTAATTCGGGTTTACAGAAATTTTGTTGGAGCTGCTACAATTTTTAATTACCGAAATTTGAAAATCCACGGACGCTGGCGCAATTCTTTACATTTTTACATTTCCTGTTCCTCGTTTATCACATCTTATTTTGTGGAAAATATAGAGAAAATTCTGAGGAGATAATTGAAGGAGTTCGTATTTACTATTTACTACAGCAAAAAGGGAAATAATTATACCCTCAACCTTTCAATATTCTCCCCTATTTGCACCAATTATTTTCGAATTTTCTTCGAAGGGCTGTGTTTTGCGCAAGTGGTTTGAAATTTCCATATTTAATGGAATAAAAAATCGCAGTCCATAAAGTCTTAACGATAATTTTCGCCCGCCCACGTTGAGTTTGAGAAAAATATTGCACTCACCGATGCATCGAAGGTAAAGAGTAAAGACGGCAACTGTCAGTGAATTCTGTCCAGCGAGAAATTCCAGGGTAGTCTGGGTGTTGGACTGGCATTCGAATTGCTTAATTTACGGTACTTAACAAGAAACAAATACGAGACTCGTAAACCTTTTTTTGTCATGGTCCGGGGAATTTCCTGGACGAAAAATTCCTGTAACAGAAAAAAATGGAAAATCCATTGAAACTCAATTTAAATTTTAAAGATTCACCATTCCTCCACAGAATGTTAATTGAGGAAAGGAATAAATCAGGCTTTTGTTTCCAACGAGACTTAAGAGAAAAATATCTGTTTTATTTTTTCATACATGAACAATAGGTAATATCAATCTATCTTAACGTTTATAATACTTGAAAAAGGTAATTTCATCGTTAGAATAATCAAAACTTAATGAAATAATAACACTTTAGAAAGAACTTCATTCATCGAGTATTCGAGGAACAGAAACCTGGACCGCTATCCAGTTGGTGGCAAAACCTAGAGGTGCACCAACTGCCACAAACTTCACTCGATCCTCTATAAAAGAAATAAATTAATTATGTAAAGATTCATGAAACAACTCATGTGTCTGCTTCAATATTTTGTCTTTCGAATACCCAGAGAAAGCCCTCAACCCCAGAAATTCATGAAATTTAAACGAAAAACTGATATTTTACCTGCACAAAGCCAACCACTAATATCTTGAGATCCAAGACTCATCCCGAATAAGAAGAAGTGCTTTCGATGAAAAAGAATCGTTTCAAAGACGTTTTTCTTGATTTCCCCCATGATGATTCCAAATTCCTCGTCTAAAATCTTGAGAATCATCCCCAACCCTGTGACATAGACAGTATGAGGGGTGTGTACATACTGAAAATGGAAAATAATTATTAAAAATCAGTTCCAAAGCCCTCCAGATAATTTAAAAAAACAAAGCTCTCTACCAGATTGACAAATTCAAGATATTGACTTCTGAAGTCATCAGTTTCCTCTGGATGATGTCCACTTTCTCCATAAGTCCCTCGAGACCACTTATGCCCATTATCGTGTCCATTATCACCGACAATCTTGGGCCTTCGACCCTTGAAGACACATGTGGCGAACCACTCGCAGTGCTCCTCATTCTCCTCAGGAATACAAGGAATTGCATCAACAAAAACCGATTCACCCTCGTGTAGCCCAGCAGTAAGTGTTTTCCCAGCAGCAAATCTCTTTCCATCGACGTAAAATCTACTTGCAAGGAACAGGATATCATGAGTGAAATTAGTGCCATCGAACACCGAAATTATCCCATGACGACCTCCCAATTTTTTAATTTTCCCACAAACATCGTCAATTCCTCTGTTTATCATCATCCGTTTCAAGGGACTCTTCTCCTCACACCAGCAGGTGTTGACGATCCAAGAGTAGGAGGTGTCCTTTTTCTTGTGTTGAAGGGGCTCGCAAGAGAATTTCACCTAGATCCAACAATAATCTCATCAATAAAGAGGTAAAGCGATAAAACGTAATAACATGTTCCTCAGAAACTTATCGCTTAGTTAAAATGTAAATACTTTGAAGACACATACCAAACAACCCGTCTTCAAATAATCACTCAAAACTCGATTAGCAGGAATGTGTTTTCCTTCCCAATAAAATTGAGTGCTTGACAACAAAGCACTGTCCAACTTATCCTCATGAAAAAACTCGATGTAAGCCTTGTTCGCAGACAAAACGTCAGTCACAACTCCAGATAAATTATAAAGATTAATTATACGTGCCATTTTCCTCCTAATTTAGCTATCGACAGCTTACAGAGACACACGTACACAATTTTGAAAAATCCTCTTCTTATTCACATGACAACGAGCCTGCGAATGAAATCAACCCGTTGCAGTCGGCAATTCAACAATGTCCTTTGATTTCCCATCGAAATCTCCAAGGAACACTGAACAGGCGCCATCTCCTCAGGTTACTGGGATGTCAGCCGTGAAAGAACGCCAGAATTCCACCCAAAAAATAATTTTCTCTTAAAAATTCACAAAATAACAGACCCTTTTATTTCAATCTCAAATCCTCCTCCATAATTAATGATTGCATTTTTCGTAATTATTCTTATCATTCCCTCGCCAAATATTCATACAAACACAACTATGAACACTCGGGTCGGTAATACAGAGAATGGCCTACTATGGGAGTGGCGATAAATCCTAATTATTTATTTTAGTATAATTAATTATAAATGATTGTACAAACAATTGGAATATCAAAATCGAAATGTATAAATGATTTTTCACAAGTTGGACTCTTAATTTGGAATAATTGAGAAATTTTCAATTCTGGTCAGCATCATGTAAAAACTTCATTCATTTTTTTAAATTAATGAGTAAATGTACAAACAAATATTCTTATTGTACAAACATGTACTGACGATATACGATTGAATAATTAAGGCCGCTTTCCTCTTTGGTGACCTTTGTCGGCCAAGTACCTGGAGGTGGTGGAGGACAAGTGCAACGGACATTCGAATGAGCTAAGATTTTTCGGGTTGACTTTATTATTTTTTTCTTTACCAAATTTGGCGGGAAGAGGTTGTGCAACAGGTTTCGTGACTGTTTATCATTTTATTGGACTTTTTCACCATCAAGTAGGTCCATCACTCCTAGATTTATCGAATTAATCATTTTTGGGTTAAAAAAAAGAGCTCAGTAATTATTGTCCATTAATCCTCAATTTAATCTAAAAAAACAAAACTTCTCAGAGTCAGTAATTCTGTAACCACTTCAAATGAACAAGCTTTTTATCTTTGATTACTCTTTATTAACCAATATAAGTAATTAGTAATAGAAAAATTATAGGATGTCAATGAGTAAAAATGCTCCAAAACAGTGAACATTAATTACATCAATTATCGTTGAAAAAAATGAAAAATTAATTGAAAATCCAATGGCATTCTCGAAAGAGAAAAATATTCCAAGATCGCAATGGCAATGAGTGTTCTATAATGAAGGTAAAGAGGTCGATGAAAAAGATGGAAATGCATCGAATTTTTGGTATTACGGCTTGTGGAAGCTCCAGTATTGATGAGGGTTGTCCGGGGATATGGGGATTGACGATTGTGCTCTCGTCAGCCAGCTAGAGTTATCATTTTTTCCACATTTTTCCGTCTGAAATTTCCAGAACAACAATGATCCCCAGATTTTATTAAAATCGACTCAACACCCAGTGGCCGGCCGTTTGATTGATTTGCCATTACGATCTTGTAAGAATGCTTCAATTCAGATTAGCTCCAGCAATCTCGTCACATTTGTCATCCAAATCTCCCTGTAAAGGAACAATCAAATGAAATTTTAATCAAATCAATAATAGCCAACGGGAGAATAGTTTAATCACCTCCTCCAATTGAAGACACTTTCCCCACTCGGTGAGGGTGATTTTGTGATCATTATCAGCATCACAACCATCGAGAAAGGGTGCAATGCAGTGCTCGAGTGCCATGAGGGGTGCACGAATGGGGAAAAGTTCGTGACGCGAAATGGCGCGATCATGTGGGTGTCCATCAAGATCACACCATTTCCATATAGCGGCATTAGTCCAGCGTAAGGTCAAATTAGTCTCGGCCTCCCGTTGCATTTTTAGGTAGTGAGAGGGTAATTCCTGACGATCAGCTAGATCGCGCATTATGTTGAAGAGCCAGTCCCGCATGCGCCTGGGAAAATCGAGCATATCGTCCTCCTTGCACATCTATTGAGACGAATTGATCAGAAGTATCATTCAATCCTATTAAATTTCGATTCCACGTTATTTATTGTTTATTTAATTTACCGGCATCTGACGACATCCTCCATAATACTCGATATGGACATGTTGATACTCGGCACCGCGACACCTGGCATCGTTAGTATCGCAGAAACATCGAGCCTGATAAACCTCGCAATCACTGCCAAATGTCTCATTGTAATTGGTGCAGACCTTGCGCCTGGGGTCGATCTCCTCGTCGCACGAGTCCACACAGACACACTCGGCGATTCCCATATCATTCGACTGTAATGATCAATATTCAATTAATTTTCCTCATAATTACACTATCTCAATTCACACCAACCTTGCAAACTCTCCCTGCGCCACAATGTTTGTCCATACATGGGTCCATTAGCATCGGTTGTTTCTTCTCCACGGACTCTGCACTTCCAGTCTCTGCAGCCTCGTCTGCCTCCAGCATATTCATCACTTCCTGCTGGAACGGAGATTCCGTTGTCGTTGTCCGACGACGATTTTTTTTTCTTCTCTGATAATCATTCGTTTTTTTTTTTTTCAAAGAAATATATTATTTACCCAAAACATTATTTCTTTTAAAAACTTACTTCGGCTGAAACATCAACGATTAAGGCTCCAACGAGCACAATAATCATCATCAACTCCAGCTTCCTTCCCATCTTGATTAACTTCTAAAAACAAAAGCAAAATAAAACAATTGTTATCAATTACAATGGTCTGTCCGGCGTTATTCTTCGAGTTGAAGAGTTCAAGGAATTTTCAATATAAAAATTTGTGATATCTCCGCGGATGAGAAGCATGTATTATAATTATTGAGAGCGTCGAAACATAAAGCAGAACTGGAATATTAGATCAATCAGTGAAGTGCAAATCATCTCTTCAATCCATTTTGTATGATGTTGCCACTGAAGGACTCGAATTGCCGTTACCGCGGAAATCCATGGGGGTCATCTTATTTTCCTCTCCAGAATTGGTGTGAGCTCGTTCATCTTCATTCAAATGATACATCTTCATCTGTTCTCTATTAAAGATTGCTCTCAATTGAGTTACGCACGTTCTTTTAATTCGGTGACCCATTTCATTCATTATATCCTCATTATATCCTGGCATATGCAATTGATGAGAAAAATCTTACAATAGCATGTAGGTATCAAATGTAGAATTAAACGAAATTGGCAAATTAATGAAAAGTTTGTGAAATAATTCTTGTCATAAGTAATTGAATGGAATGCGAGTACGTGGGCTTGATTTGGCGTATTAATACAACGAATTATGTTGAGATACGTTAGAAGGGAGGTACGCGTAGCAGTGAAAAAGCCCCAACGTAGAAAGCCCGTAAGGACCGTGCAACATTCGTTGAACGTTCAATATCGCGCATCGACACTGTTTACCAAATGGATATCTCAACAATTTTACCATTCGCCAGATTCATTCATCCAAACCGATACTGAAAACTAGCGTAATATCTCTAATGTATATTTTATCGCTGGCACTGCTTTCCTCGTTTAAAGCGATGACATACTTCTTCATGGGAATGATTCTACAATTTTCGTTTGACTTTAAATTGCGCCCTCAATTCACCGACACTGGGGCTTTATGAAAATGGATATTAAACCTTTTGCAATCAATTTAATAGGATACATTACGGTTTTATTGTATCGTTATATCATTATTTTGGGCAATTGTTTTAATCAAACATAATTCTATAAGTCTTCAAATTACTTTTCCATCTAATATGCAATACTTGTCAATTAATTATTAATTATTGTCTCAAGCAACATAGAATTCCAAAATTTCATATGTAAGTAAAAGTAAGAGGACTCTGTCCCTCGGGAGAGCTAGGCATGATATGAGATCAATTATATTCAAATCAGTACGCGCATAATATCCAATCCCAAGCAAACATTGATTAATTAAATTCACCGAATAATTAGCATATACAATTTCTCCATGAAAAATAAATGAAAACAATATGAAAAGAACTGATGAATTATGTGATTAAATAATGAGGAGTCTCAATGGGAAAAAATCGAAATATTTAAAAGATCTAAAAGATCAAAGTTGTCTGGTAAAAAAAAGACTAGGCAAGAGGAAGATATTATATTTACGTGTAATTTATTTGTATTTATGCTTGATACCAGGGTAAATATGAAATGGGTTTCATTATGGGAAAATAGTTTACTCACATTTTGTGAAGTTTCGTTTGATCTGAGTTGTTACGGAGGCAGAGAATGAAAATGGTTGTTAAACCGTCGGAGGAGCGGTTGTGACTGCGTTGATGTGTGATGAGCCCTCCAGGTCTAAACCACAGCATCCAAATGATATCATCGCTGCCTACGCTACCCCATTCTGATCTTTCCGCCACATGCGTTACACTATCGCCTTCGACCTTTTTTTTCTCATTCTTCCTCTTCCTCTCCACCGTTTCTCTCTTCTGCGTTTCAATTTTAACTCTCAAATTAAAGTAGCAAATTTCAACGGAATCGTTCAATCTTTCTGTGAATGCCTTCGCCCTATTTCTGAAAATATCTTTATGGAGTTGTGTTAATGGGTAGTGCATTAGCAATCCTTTCTTGAAGGAACTTTGTGGTCGTGGGGATAGGCTACCAGTATTAAGTTTTTAAACTGAAACCAAGTTCTTTCATTTTCATTTTTTTTTTACTTCGATTGTGAGAACGATTGGTTGATGAAGATCAATTTTTAAGGCGAAATGAAGGATACAACGATATCTGGTAGTAAGATAGGTATATTATACTAAATGCAAAAAGTTACAATACATTTGACGTTTTGTTGTTATTCGTAATCTTCTCTTCAATTTGTATTCTATCTTCGTTACGGCTCAACACATCGGTTATTTTTCGCAAGTTTAACATTGTCCACAAAAACGAAATTGTTTAAAGAAAATTGTTGAGACTGGTCGAACTAAAAATATGTCGTATATTCTACAAAAATTCACAACTTAGATTTATCACCGTCGTAATGTTCCTCAATTAGTCGTTACAATTAATTGTGTCGTGTTATTTTTTTAATTTTCTTGTCTTTTGCAGTTTTTTTTTTGTTGTTTTCAGTTTTACTCTCTTTCCATTATCAAATTTTTACTCTAAGTAAAAGGAAACCCACGAAATTCGCTGTTTTTCCTTCTTCTTATTTTTCTTTCGAGTTTGCGATAGAACAAAAAATGAGTAGTTACGAGAGTTAGAAACTCCTCACCTTTCATTATTTATTTCAATCAGAGGAATCACTTGGCATTAAAGTAAAAAAGAAGAGATTGAGACACTGCAATTCATTTGATCTCAATCACAATTTTTTCAACTTTGATTTCCATTAAAATTCATGGAGTTTAATCATAAATTTATTATCGTTTCATTACGAGCCTCTTTCGATGCATCTCCTGCCCTCGAGTGCGACAAATCTATATTTTACAGCAGGTTCGACTGACTCCCGGTTTATCAATTTATTTGTGATGAATAGAGGAACCTAAAGAGAGAGCTTCGAAAGAGGTGAAACTACGTCTCCTCATCTTGATTTGCATGTTCCTTTTTCGTATCATAAAACGATAGGCCAGAGGAATCGTATTCTGCAGGAATAGTCGCCCACAGTCGCAATATTCGGTACAAAAACCACTCACACGTTTCTCTATTTTTCAATATGAAAGTGGAAACGAGTAAAAGATCGCAGAAAAATTCATCATTTTATCTGATTAAAAATTGAACGTTTTCTCCATGCTACTCGACTATTGATCGACTTTATGATTGAATTAATTTTATTATCGCTCCCTGCTTGAGACGATTGAATGAAAATTGGAAGAAAAAATTCCCCAAATTACCTCGGAAATTTATTCATCGGTTTTATTACCATCTTGCCGTTGTCAGACATTTTTTCATTATTTATATTCTTCAATTTTCCATCAATTTATTGTTCTGCAGCTACATTTTATCACAGTTATTAGAATAAGCAAGAGGCATGCAACCTTCACGATTAATTTAGAAATGGATATTGTTCAAATTTTATTTGATGCAAGATGAGATAAAGTGAACCGTCATTGCAGCTATCAGTTTTTTTCTTTCAAACCTATCGTTTTACATGTACCTAATAATCCGATGCGGTTTTTTTATCCTTCCCTTCCTATTGAAATCTTGCACGAGAATAGGCACACTGGTTACATATTAAAATGTTTCGATTATGGAGAAAGATAACGCTCAATTCACTGTGTGGAGATCTCATATTAGGATGTTCCATACAGTATAATTTTCTAAATTTTCTCTTGAAAACAAAATTCTTCCATCATCAACTTGTCACATCGTGTTATGTCTATAAGCTCTACAGTAATTAATTAATGTCTATTACTTCGTGAACTCTACGTCTACGTTTAATTAATAAAAATAAACATAAGAATGAATTTATTAGTAAACAGGTAGTAAACACAGAGGAGAAATGAAAAACACTTGAACCATATTGCAGGTATTATTCTGTTTCATTTCTCATCCATCGGTACGACTAGTTGATGATGTAATTTTTTATTTTATATCAATTTGAAAGAATTATTCTCAGTGTTGAAATTTAATTGCGACTGTGGGCAGGGGCTATTTTCTTTCAATTTGTCAATTTTATTTCAATGATAATATTTTTATTGATACGATGCGATTGCTTGGCGATTATTTCCTGATAATGATTTAGTGATGATTTAGCAAGTATTATTCATGTTTCAATATCGATAATTTCATCGAGGAAATTGGAAGGCTAAAGTTCTGATAGACCTCTTCATGGAAATGTACAATTTTGAATGATGAAAAAGGGAAAAATGGCGAGACCAGCTGCAGTTAAGTGTTTGTTTCTATTTTGTCGAGTTAATGATGATTCAATCGATACCGGCCGATTGATCTCGGCAGTTCGAAGCAGGATTCATCATTTAATTCTACAATTGAAAAAATGTTCTCATTTCCTCTTTAAATAATCGTGAAAAAGCCGTAGAGTTGGTGAAGGAATTCAAATAATCACGATATTTAACCAAATATTTTGATCACTTGGATATCTTCGTCAATTAACACTCGGGAGGTGCAACGATTCTCTACGTGCGTTAAAACAAGTTAAGCCTATTATCTCGTATGATTTATCATTCTGTACCTTCAATGTCTTTTATTATGGCTTGACTTCGTTTTCTGGCTTATTTATTTTTATTTTTTACATGAAGAACCACTTTTCGCCTTATTATTGTTACGAAGCAAAATAAATGTCGATCATTTCAGTTCTGATGCGGTAAAATTGTCTTGCCATTTTTTTCCCAAATCTGACGTTTTACCACTTCACCACTGATTACTGCTTCATTGGGAAATAAAATGATAATATTGACAGTGTGAGTTTTATTGGCACGTGATCTGAAAGTGGGGAATGCACCCCAAATTTATCAATCCTCAGTTCTCTTAAAAGCCTTTAGAAATCAATTTTAATAATAATATCTAGAAGTTCTCTCTGCCACTTGCCATTCTAATTCCCAAGAAACCAAAATGAAATAGTATGCTATATCCACATGATGTTTATGTTGACCGTCAGGGTCGGACGGCGTTCGAGGGATCCGTAAAAATTAAATATAATAATGAAATGGGCGCGTCCTATGTAAACAATAATTGGATCGATGCACGGGGCTTCAGAAGGTAAGAACAATTAATTGATGAGGTGTAAACAATTATCATTTTGTTTTATATAAATTCAAGAATTTATTTTAGTTAATATCGATAGATAGATAATGGATTGCTTGAGCCCGGGAAATTATTCCGAAGCCCCGTGATACAATTTTGAAGGGGGGGGATTATTTTAACATTCTCCATCCAAAAAAAACGAAATGAAAAACTTGATTCGATTACACATTCGTCAACGATTGAGTTTGCTTTGTTTCTTCTTTATGATCAACATCATCATGGTTAATAGTGTCTTTGTCTCTGGTATGTTTACTCCTCTATTGATCCGTCCAACGGCATTAATTAAGTTTATATGTACTCTTTTTTTTTAACTTTTCCTATTTTCTTTCCTTTTTTTTGTTTTTCATCGTTTTGTCGATTCGTGTCTGGAAGGGAAAGTAATTGGCGTCGTAGTTTGAAAATGGGGAAAAGTAGAGATTGCGAGGCGGATTTTAACGGCGATTTTGATAAGCTGCACTGCCCATATTATTTTGTTGTCTCATCCCACCTCGACCACCATCACCACGTTGAAATCCACCACGACCACCTCTTGAACCGTGTTGAGGGCCTCTCATTGGACCACCAGGGCCACCTGTGATGTTATTTTTTTTTTAATCATTGTTATGATTGAATTTAGTGAGTATATTTGAGAAAAATAATTCCTCTTATCCCTTACCTGGACCACGCTGTTGTGATTGTTGCTGCTGTCCTCCCATGGATGACCTCATATTACCATCATTCTGATTCGACCGGATATTATCTCCAGGACCCCTCGGTCTATTTTTCTTCTCTTCGATATTGAGCTTGAGACCATTTTCATCAGGATATCCAATGGGAAGTGCATCTAGAACCTTTTGCACAACGTTGGCATCTTCAAAGGTGACAAATCCGTAGTTAGGTACTCTCCCAGAGTTGTTCTGTCCCTGTGGGCCCTTAGCTCTATCATTGGCCTTGCAGTGGATGTGTAAATCAACAACTCGGCCGTATCGTTCAAAGATTTTTCTGAGTTCTGTTTCTGTCGCTTGATGGGGAACATTGCCAACAAAGAGCTGGTTAGTGTCAGGCCACTCGCGACGTCCACGATTCTCTTTTTGAGGAGGTCCTACACGAGTTGGTCGTTGCTGTTGGGCCAGTGGCTGTGGTTGCTGCTGTGGCTGCTGCTGTGTCTGACTGGCCATTCGATGAATTTGTGGTGGGCCGGAAGACATAATACCGGAGGAAACTGTCGTAGAACTTGTCGTCTTCGTTCCCATGGCTCGATCATCAATGGGCATGGACATGGGTGGAGGTGACATGGACAATTTGGAGACTTGTGGAGTATGACCAGTGATGACATTGGATCTCACCGTTCGTGCATAGGATCTAACTTTACTGCCATTGGCAGCAGCATGGAGGTCACCCTCCGGCTCGATCGAGGAGCTTTGGAAGCTCTCGCTTTCCTGCAGTTCATTTGTCTCCTCTGGAGGAATATCCTCCTCAACGGACTGAGGTGCCTGTTGTGGGGGCTCTGTCGGGGTGCTGTCCTGTTCTTGAGTGAATGACTCTTGAGCTGGTTCTGTAACATACTGATGCTGAATCGCTGGCTGTTGAGGTGGAGCCAGAGCTGGTTGACTGATAATGGCAGTCTCCTCGTGAACATTTCCGTTGATCACTGGCTGAAGGCCTGGGTGGACCTGTTGCTGAGGTGGTGGAGGGTAGTATATTTGCTGCTGCTGGGGTTGAGCAAGAGCTGGCTGTTGAGTTGGAATGAGATTGCCGTGGGCCTGTTGCTGCTCTCCAACCGTCTGCACTGTCGTCCCATGATGACTCTCGTCCTCTTCAGCTTCAGATCGGCCTTCACCACCGTCACGCTCACCACCCTCACCCAGTCCTGTTTCACTCTCCAGCTCGCCCTCCTCCTCGTCCGGAAAGCCGAGATCCTGGTAACGGAAAATGTCGTTGTGGACGTAATACGTCTTTGGAGCCTGCGCTGCCAGTACAAATGTTTGAGTGAAACGACGCATTGGTTGTCCTGCATTCGACAGTTCTCCTGCTACCTGAACCACCACACCACCTCCCATAGTAGCCTGAGAATCCACTTGAGTTATTTTGGCATGACAATCATGGAAATTCAGCTGCTGAATCTTCTGATGAATCTCTTTCTGCCCAATTGCCGGAATAATCTCACGATCAGTTGTACTCAATCCTCCATGGAGATATGATGATTTGTTGCTGTAGAATCTTCACATAAAAAAAAACAACAAAAAAACACCAACAAATAAACAAACAATCAAATAGATAAAAAATATATTTCATCCAAGTATGGATATGTGGAGGTTACCTGTGTACATGAACTGGGGCTCGGTTGAGCAACGTGTAGTATTGTCGAACAAACTCACGACCAACAGACTGAGCCGAGGGGGTTGCCTCCATGACCATTTCCTTTATATCACCTTGGTATTACAGTTTCCACGCGAATTTTTTTCCTTCCAACTCGGTCAGTTGTCCTCTTGCAATTCGCTGTAGAGTGAGGCGAAGCGACTTTCCTCTCTAAGGGAGAATTTTGGATACAAACAATTTTCATTGATTTATAAATTCGTAGAATTACTGACACGAAACGACAATGCCAACGTATATCCAGATTAATGTGTGCTTTGTTAATTTGCTAGATTAAAAAAATAGTCATCAGAGCTTGGCTAAAGCATCGATAATTGGCCTGAACATGATTATTCATATACGTGAATATATTAATGAATTAACAAGGTCGAAGGAATAATGATTAAAATACAAATAAAATAACAATGAGAATGAATGAAGCCCTGACAAAGGCTTCTGGCGTGTGTCTAAAACTCGAGGCACATGGCGTAATTTTCTCCCGAGTCTCGACGCACACACGCGGCCTTCAGACACTTCCCTCACCCTCCCTCGTTATTTAGCCAAAAACTCGGAATCACTCACCCTGAAGAAATAAAAAAATTAATGAGGTAAAATGTTGGCGGATTACGGCGTATTAAATGACGTCGCGATAGTGAGAAAACTTCCAGGGATCGGCTGGCGCAAGCATGGCGATTTTTTGGACGCTGGGGAGCGCCAAAATCCCCAGGACTCCTCCAAAATTTTTCCGACCTAACAAACATTCTCGTCTACCCACTCCCAAATCCCTTTACTTTCAAGAAATTCTCCCAACACCTCAATATCTTTATTCCTATTATTATTATGCAAATATCAAGATGAACTCACCCTCTAGTGTGATTGCCTCTGGAAAATTCTTTCCCTCGGGTGTCAGAGGTGTCCGAGCTTGGGAATGTCGGTTAGAATCGAGCCGGGACTCCTGATACCGTGAAAAATAACGAGATCTCGCAATATTTCCCACGTAATAAATGGATCAAACAACAAACGTCTAGTACGCTCCCACTAACCCTCAATAATTCTAGACAAAAAAAAAATGTACAATCTCCTAACGATTAAAACGTATATTGGTAAAAATTTATTGAATACAAAAATTAATGTACAAACATTAAACCTATTGGCTATTCCCAGAGTTTAGTACTTGATTTTTGAGAGAGGGGGATATAGAATAGTTATGGCTTATTTCTTATTCCGTCTGTTTGTGTTACTTGAAAAAAAAAAATCAACCGGAGGAGCACTCGTGGTGTCAGCACACAGCAGAACCCTGTACACTGAAATTATACACTACACCGTATGAGCCGGTGAAATACACGGGCAGGGTTGCCAGACGGGAAAGACTGGATTCTGGTATCCCCTCCAAAAAATTATGGTATATGCTGGGAAATTATGGTATCAAGGAATGGTAAGGTAGAAACCGCTTAAACTGTGCGAAATTTGAAATAACGACCTTCCAAATCGTCTTCACATCTTCTATGAATAGTTTATTATCTTAAATATAGGATATCTACGGCTAAAATTTGGCATATCACTTACAGAATAAATAAAATTTGATAAACTGTCGATATGAAATGAACAAAAGTATAAAAATCAGACGAACGTTATCTCATCATCAGACTCGTCACTCGGCTGCTGTTTTCCAACTGATCCGTCTGTACTCTCATTAACAACTACAAAGGAAGCAGAGGTACAAGGCTGCTGCCTAATAGCCTTCATCTCCTTATTTCTCTTATCATCTCCATACAAATTTGAACTTTTCATCCTGGACAACATGTCTTGGGATGGCATGAATTTCGAGCTTCCTCCCGATGATTTCACATTCTGACTTGATAGAACTAAGCCGTTAATAGTATTAACAATCAATTTGTTCCTTGCCTTGGTTTTGATTAAATTAACTTTGGAGAAAATACGTTCACTATCGGCATTAGAATGTGGGAGGGATAAGATTTGCAATACAACCGCAGAAAGATTACGGAATAGATGAACACCTCCGTCATCATCATTCTTCACGGTTGATAGCTCGCTCCAAAACGCATCCGTTTCCAATCCAGCAAGGCGCTGTTTGTGCTCTTCGATATATGAATGTGAAGGCAACCCACGCCATTCATTGTCAATGGCTTGAAAATCAGCATTTTTGCAAATCCTTGGTAGCGATGAGAGTAATGGAGCAAGAGTAGGTACTGTATCTCTGAGAGTTTGGGATAAGGTAGCAGGAGGCTTGAAAACTCTAATTTTATTCAAGACAGGGTTCTCGAAATCATAACGTTTCTTGATTTCAAGACATCCTGCAATTAAAAAATTTCTGCATCTGTCATGGAAAAATTTCGTCAAATCTTTCTCTTCAATGAAAACTCTCTTTTGCATTTCATTCATCACGTGAACACCCAAATATATTTGCGAATTTGGGAGAAAGTGTGAACTCTCCTCAGGATTTATTTTTGACAAATCTGTTGAAACTACGTAACTCCTCTTCATGTACGAGCAAAGAAGCTCTCTGTAGAGTTCTGTCATTTTGTCATGCACGTCTGTTATGACCACTTTACTTGACTGGAAGTATTGATTGACTCGTGAGAAGAGTGGTAGCACCCATTTCAGAAAAAAGAAATACAGCTTATTGAAAGGATCATGTAAGGCATTATGAATAGTCTCGGCTATCACCAGCTTTTCCTCAAATCTGTGCTCTGTGAAATATAATTGTAACGCTGACCACTGCTCCAGCATTCTCTCCACCACTGCGCTCAGTGATAACCAACGAGTTTGAGAAGGGTGCAACAATGAATGAACAGGAGAGTCTGTAAAAACTTGAAATTGAGAGAATCCAGATAATCTCTTAGCACTTGCATGAAAAAAATTATAGACATTTCGAGCTAAGTCTTCAACTGTACGAGGTAATTGTTTACAGGCACAACTGGCAGCCAAATGCAGTGAGTGACATAAACATTTGAAAATAATAATTCCTGGGAAATCACGTTTCAGCCTGCTTGCGACTGAATTAAACTCCCCCATCATCACGTTGCATCCGTCTGAACCAAAGCCAATGATGTTCTCCATTGGAATACCTCGATCTTTGAAGCTTTTAATAAGAGCGGAGTACAGATGTTCTCCAGTAGCACTCGTAACAGATCCCTCCTTATTAAAAACTTGTGACAACTCCCAGAATTTACTCGCGATTCTTCCTTTTTTTTCATCGTAGAAACGAACTATGAAGCAACTCGACTTTGTAGTGGAGATATCGGTGGACTCATCTGTAAGAACACTGAATTTTGTATTCTTCAGTGTTTCTGTCAATTCAACTTTCTCACTCTCACCGATGACGTTTGTGACAATTGCAGTTCCTTTAGTCCTTTTCAAGGCCAATTTTTTGGCAATTGTAGAATCGTGAAAGATATTCTTTAATGTGGGAGTGAGTTTATCCATCAAATTAAGCGCAATGTTGTGCTCAGCGAAAAAACCTGTCAGTTGGATCTCTGCGATGGTCACGTTGATGTCCAACGTAAAGGATCCATGGCTGCTGACAGGTTTGATGAAGTTAGTAATTTTTGAAGCTTTTGATAGTGTGGCATTCTCTTTTGATTGATGTTTCAATGATTTTTTATGAGATAGCAAGACTGAGGAATCAGCAGTGAGAATTTGATTACACAATTTACATCGTGCTTTGTACATGTCATCGGGAATCTTCACGAGCCACTGCATGAACCTTTCATCTGACAGCCAGTCCGTCCGAAATCTCTGAGCTATCTTTGCTCTTTTAATTTTTTTAGGTGGAGTATCAGGGAGTTCCTCCTTTTCTGAATCTGCCATTCTAGTTAAAAAGGGTATGGTCAATAGCTTGTAAATGCAACTTACCGTTATAATTAATTAAAAGTCGCTGAAAGCATGATTATCTACCTGAAAAATGTCGGGAATAATAAAACCGATACGCAGTCGCGTATCTTGATTATCAGAAATGATATATCTGATTATCTGCGAATAATGACGATTCATTCGAGTTTGGCGGAAATAAAAAGCACTTGTAAGCCAGATCGGACAATGTACAGAAATAACCGCCTTGCATAATACAAAATCATGCAGAGAGATAACCATAGTACAGGCTCTGTGATTTGTCAACATTTTATAAGAATGTCTATCATTGGTTGAAACCTCAAAGTGCAGAAACTTATTCTATCTGACGACGGTGCCTTTAGTGACCTGCATTATCAGCCGTTCGAGAATATTGTCGATGTTTCTCATCTATCGTCTATAGTCGCATGAACTCCACTGGCGGGAGCATTCAAATGCAAAACCTGATGATTAATATGGAAATATTGAAAAAATCGACAAAAAATATCAAATTCAGCTGGGTTTCAAAATTATGGTATAATTGGGATACCATGATCCGTTTCTATGGTATCTGGTATCAGGGCTAAAATTATGGTAGCGATACCATAATTATGGTATACCTGGCAACACTGTACACGGGGATAATTGAAGGAGATTGTTGGCTAACTTCGGGATATTTGTGTTCCTAAAATTAATATCGCCATTTTGTGAGGCTTTCGATCCGATACTCTAGCGGATAGCGTGAGGAACTAGGATTTTAGGGTGAATTCTCACCGGATATTGACGACTAATTAAACGCTTATCGATTTTCGTTAGTACATTCGGACAATTTTTTTTTCTCCTTTACCTTCTTTTTTCCAAATGATGTCATACTTTATTTTGCGTTATCCTTACCTATGGTGAGACAAATTCTTCTGCATCGATAATTTTTCCTATTTTATTCCGAAGTCATGAAATAGTCAATGGGTGGAAGGTTGAGATAAATTAACAAATATAAATTATGTACACAAAATGAATTTATTTAATCCTATTAATCTTAGCAATAAGGAAGCAATTATTCTTTTTACGACACATTGTACTTAATCGTAAAGATAAAACAGTTTCTACTTGTAGAAACTGTTACTAATTTGTTCTTATATCGTTTCCCACTGTTTCTGTAAAAAGTACATTGCCTGCTTACTTAAACACTAGTTGTAGTAAATATGAATTATAGACAAAATTAAAATAATCTTATTGCTAAAAGAGGTGTGAGGACATATGTCGGTTTTTCGATCATTATACGTTCACATCGTAATTATTACTCTTCACTATGGTGTCCCCCTTAATGATTAGACGAATTCATACAATTGATGGCCTTGTTTATTCTTCATCTATTCATCTTTTGTACAAAATGGACGATGGAATAAATGACTCATGGAAAGTTTTTGGCTTTATTCGTTCGATAAATTCGATAAATTATAAAGTGCAGAAAATAATGAAAACGGGCATGATTTATAATGAATTTGTACAAAAGACAAAAGATAAAGGTGATAAGGGAGAGAATACAATTTTGAAAATACATGAACGTCACCGGTATGTACACAATAATACATATCAGGAACGTCAATGCATCCCTTATTTATAATATCTTTAACTTATGGGTGTAAACAAAATAAGCCACCTGAAATAATAACGGAGCAAGCAAATTTTCAATATTTCTTTTGAGGCTTTTATCAACGATGAAAGAACGAAAATAAAGATCGATCAATGCTTTGCTTTACAAATTACTGCTGCTTCTGTTGGTGATCTTGGTGGGTGTAATTATTTTGCGACAGTTGTCTGCGTTGTTGCATGTCTTGTGGTTGAAAATGACGGGGCTTAATGGAATGATGATTCGACGAGTTGTGAGATTTGTTGTGGGGCAGGGAGCCTGTAAACACCAAATCATATTTTCATTTAAAAATTGATAAATCATAAGTCATAATGCTGACAACTTAAATTTCAATGTCGGGGATATAGAAAATTCGCGAAATGATCCATAACAAGGGAAGAGGTGGGGGGATCGCATGCAAAAAAAAAGGTTAAGCAGGCAAAAGTTAATAAATGAAAGGGGGTATGTATGAGAGGACAAAATGATTCACAAGAAGCCTTTAAGTTAAATGAATTTCGTTGGTTTCTCGTCCGAGTGGAATAACTTTATCATTATTGTTGTGATTATCATCATCATCATCATCATCGCCATCGTTTGTATGGATTAATTTTTTTCTTCCTTTATTCCACTCTCGAAGAACCTCTTTATTTTTCTTTTTAGATAAATGAGGTGGTAAGGAAAGATTAAGGGGACACTCACCAGCGGTTACAATGCGAATTAGCATTGATGTCGCGATTAATGATATTCCATTAATAGGGTTGGTGCCTTTGGTTCTGGCGACCACCACCCCTCTGCTTGCCGCCGTAGCCTGAGCCTCCTGAAACACACCCATGTCGCACTGTTAGTCCAATTTCATGGACATTTCCCCCCTTACACCTTCCACCGAAGTTATTTTAAACTTAATTCAATATTTTTTAAAAAAATTGTAAAAAATCAAAACAAATTGTGAACGAGTCATTAGTTATCAGTAATAAAAAAAATGAATAATCCGGTGACGTGTTTTAAATGAGTCACTTAAACTATTTAAACTAATTTTCCATTTCAGTATGCAAAAAAAAAATTTTTTTAATTACCAAACGCACACTGCACGATCAACTATTTTTATCTATTAAGTGATTAATTTAATAATTATTCGAAACTTATTTGATTTCTTTGGTAATTAATGTATAGAACAAAATAGTAGACTAGAGAAAATATTTGACTACATAGAGGCTACAGGCTAAGGTAGTAAGCTGTAGGCTGCGTCCCAATTCATATACCTCCCTGTTTTTTTTTTAAACCCCTTTGACATTTCTGGGCCAGTCATCTTGTGTTTTTACTGCTTTCAATTCATCAAGGTGTGATGGATTGAACCGATAAGACAGAGGCACGAGAGTGAGTGATGAGAAAAAAAATAATAGCCAGAAATGTAATAGGGGTAAGATTAAATTAAAGGGATGAATTGAAATTTATCCATAAGGGTGTGTAATTAAAAAATCAACTAAAATTTTTTAATAAATACTAGAAATAATAAATGAATTATTAGCAATAGTAGAATAACCACGTGGTAAGTGTTAAGGGGGAGGAATGATAGATATTCAAATGCTAGGTTTTTGTGATGATCATAGTGTACTTCCTGGAAATATTTCGGAATATATAGAGCGCTGGTTATACGATATGATGAATGACAAGCGGATTCATGCAAATGTATGGATAAAATGAGAGTCTAATTATTTTTCAACTACTCGTCTCATCGATTTGTGAGAGGCGTAACGGTCGTGAGGGAATGACTGGGTACGTTTTGTGGTATCTCGGGGGGAGGCACAGAGAAATATATGAACAGGTGGTTTTTGGAAGAAAGTAAAATAGGAAGGGGAGGAGATAATCATTGACACCGATTTTAGTGGAGGGTGAACAAAAACAATAGATAAGGAACGCTAATGCGTACCTTTACCCCGTGCACCACCACGCCCGCCACTGTAGCCACCTTCGTAACTACCCCCGCCATAGCCATAGCCGTCTGCCGTTTTCATGGAACACACGGTAGAGAGACTTTAGTTATTTCATTCTTCCATGAGAGTTTTTCTTTTTTTTTTCTTTTTTCTTTGTGATTAGAGTTTATGATGATAGTTTGATAATAAGGGTGAGCTTGTCTGCGTTGCTTTCCTCTGAAATCTCGTGGTAAAAATCATTGAGGCTTTGACAGAAGTGCAACAGCAAAAAAATGTCCTTCTATTTTACTATGTTAATTGAAAATTAATTCTACTTTTCATGTTCCTCTCCCTTAACTACAATGCGAGAGTATCCCTCAACTAAACCGATCTATACTACCGATCGATTCCTGAAATAGGAGAAAATAACTGCCACTATAAACAGCACCTTTCCTTCTTTATTTATTTATCATTTATCTCGTTCAATATTTCGTAGCCATGGAATGATTACTAATTCTCATGATGAGGTTATTAATGTGAATTTGAAAAGGTTGGAATAAAAATAGACTCCATGCGTGATGGGAAAGAGTTGTGGGGATGATAATGATAAGCAGGAATGAATGGGTTTTACTCGATTTATCATCTCGTACCCCTCATTGTGCTGTTCACTTTTCCTTCATTTTTATCATTACGCGTTTTTCATATGTAACAATGAATGAAATACTGAATCATTTAAAACAGGTCATCAGAAAGACGAAAAATTACACTTTCATTGGTACATACGGTACAACAATCCACAAGTGCCAAATAAATTACTTAACAGACTCACAAATAATACTCTTCAAGTTTACACGTTGCTATCATATAAATTAAAGTAACACTGTGCAATATTTCGTTGTGTTCAGACATAAAAAGGTAAATAAATAAGTTAAAAAAATAAATAAACGTCGAGTGTAATATTTGTTAGTGCGAACATTGAATTCAGAGTATCCTCAGAAATAAAGCACGTAGTAAAAAAATGAAGAAGAGTCGGGAGCCTTAAAATTAGTAAGTACTGTAATTACCGTAACCATTGTAATCGTAGGGAGCGTAGCCACCGCTGTAGTAGTCATAGTTGTAGCCATCGTAACCACCACCGTAGCTACCTTGGCCATATCCATAACCACCGCTGTAGTTGCTCTGACCCCAGCCCCCCTGTGCTCCGAAGCCACGGCCGCGACCACGCCCACCGCGTCCACCTCGAGCACCAGCCCCACCTCTCATTCCACCCATGCCGTCTGGCTTTGGTGTCGCCTTCTTTACATCAACCTGCACCAAAACAAAACAAAACGAAAATAATGAGTTTTATCAATATTTACATGTAGAATGTAAATACAATACTATTGGGAAATATTTGAATGGGCGTGTCTTCTCACCTCCTTGCCATTGATCGTTTGTTTTGGTGTCTTGAGAAGTTCGTTGACTACCTGTTCTGATTCAAACGTGATAAAGCAGAAACCCTTTCTCTGGTTCTTTGTCTTATCAAATGGCATTTCAACATCAACGATGGTGCCAAATTGAGAGAAAAAGTTCTTAATGTCATCGTCAGACAGTTCTGTAGATAGTCCACCGACAAAAATTTTTCCGTGTCGGGCTTTCGCTTTCTTTGGGTCAACTTTTTTACTGTTAATGACGTGTTCACCAGCGTGCATAATCTGCAAAAAAAAACATCTTGTTAAATTTCATATTCGAAAGGACATACATTTTTTAAACGTTTTATTATTTAACTTCAGGAAGCCTTAGGTTGTCCTCACTTACACTCAGTAGCAGAACTGACTATTAATAATCATCATTTCGAAGAGAATTTAATAATTTGTAATTGAAAATTATGATGAAGTAATATTTACCTTATCGAGTGATTCAGCCTTGGCGAAGACGATGAAGGCAAAGCCCCTTGATCTTCCAGTGTTTGGGTCTGTTTTGACATTGATACTCTCAATGTCTCCGTACGAGCCAAAATGATCTCTCAGTTCCTCTGAAACAATCGGACAATCTCACTAGTAAAGGCGTTTATCTTCCGTTTGATTAATAAAAAATAATAATTCATTATGAATTTAAGAAAGTTAAGCTCAGAAATCTAGTAGTCTCATACAACAGTGCCATTCTGTTGTCCGAAGGTGTCCTAAGATAATAATTCATCATTGCTGATTTCTCATTATGATTCGGATGGTGAAATTTAAAATTATCAATAAAAATTATACTCACTGTCAGTGGTTTCCCAACTGAGTCCTCCAACGAATAATTTTCTGAAGCGTAATAAAAAAATTTATGTAAATAATTAAATCCCAAAGAGTGGAAAAAAATAATTTCACATTATGGAATGGAATAGTTAATGTACCTGTCATTCAATGATTCCTGGTTGTTACCCCCAGCAGATCTGCAAATGAATCGAACGAAAATTATTATACATATGTGGGCGATAAAAGGTGATAAATAATTAATATTTAATCTAGATTATTGAATGTCGAAAATTTCAATAACTAAAAATAAACGCAGCCAAAAAATTTGAATCTTTCAATAAAAATAATCCATTATGAAAAAGGAAGAGTGACTCGACTCCTGGAATGATCTCGAATTGCTGTTAAAAATAGAAACAAACAGGGGAAAAAAACAAATTCAACACCGAGCACATACAGAGAGAGGGAAAGAGCGCATAAGTGTAATTCCCTTTCACTTTTCTCTATTCTATAACAACAGAATATGTGATTAATTAAATTTATCTCTACCTCCTTAATAAACTAAATAAAAAATCATGTTCATTGTATTTTATGGCTTCGCAACACATAACAGAAAATTATAACAGATATCTTTTCAATTCTCTCAAACGACAAATTTTGAAGAGAAACGCCGATGACAAGGAATTATTACAGTCAATAAATATTCATTACAACAGATCCCTAAAAGAACAAAGTGCCTGGCCAATAGAAAAGTTATAGTAACAACAACGAGATGGTAGAAATAAATTGGAAATTTTTGTTTAAAGAGAATGAGGAAAGCAAATTAAAAGTTTCTTGTTGGAAAAAAAAATTGTTAGGAAAATTTGATCGATTATAGGTCAAGACTCCAGTTGCCACACAGCTGCGCCTAAAGGAAACAATAATTAAACTTTTCATCCACATAATAATCAATAAATAGTATATTCTCTGAACTGCTGATAGGCCCAAAATAATTGATAATTGGGTTGACTCTGAACTGGAACTCTATTAGAAATGTGAAAATGCTATAAGAAAATCCACTGAATTTTTCCTTTTGCTTAATCTCATAAAAATGATTTGACACATATTTGTCTCTCATAAGTGGCAAAGATAATCTCGCATTACAGTACCCATAATTTGTTCTCTCAAAATCTCATGAACTCGATTAATTTATCCACAAATTCATCGGCAAATAAATATTTGATCAATTGCATCGAGTCGTGATGTACTTTTTCCTCTCATTTTTATGATATGTTTGCTCAAAACTCAAGCTGCGGTGGAATAATATCACACTGTTCACTAGAAAATTTTATATTTGCTGTTTCATTGAACTTTTGGCTTTCTGTTTTTTTGGTTTGGTTTTTATATATTGTTTTTTTTGTTTTATATCATCTAGGGCTGGTGATAAATACCGTGGGCACCAGTCACTCGCCGGTACTCAGAGTTGTCGGTAGGTTCTCGGTAAGCCAGTTGCGAGCTGCCCGCCCATATTCGCACTGGGTCGTGTGCCACCTGCAGACCAAGCCACATAAACTGGGTTAATGGCGCTCCACGTAGTCTGTTGACAATAATTTTTCGCATTGTTTTTTGTTTTTTTTTAAACTTTTTTGTTTGTTTGTTTTTATTCATTCTGGCCCTAGTGACTCTGTTGCTTCGGTCACGCTCCAAAATAATCACTTCAATTTTTTTTATATTTGTCTATGCAATTGAACTCTACTGCGTGACCCAGCAGGCAAGGTGATTTGTTTTTTTTTCGTATTCTCCGTGCGAAACAGTATTTTGACTCGAACTTCCAGTGCTTGTGCCATGACGATACTCGACGATGAGACGATAGTTAAAATTTTTTCAATCACAAGGCTTCAAAGATATTCTCTATTGTGATATCCCACAGGCAATCAATCGTTTTGAGGATTTCTCTATTTCCATCGTTTCTACTCGACAATTGATTCATTAAAATTCAGCTGCAATCGATTGAAAACACGGCAGTTGACTCTCTCACGGCTGGCACAAAGACAACATTTATTAAATCTTTTAAAAGAAAATCTAGTTATTAATGAAAAAAATATAAAAAAATAACAACATTTGTTACAATTAATCAACCGATAAATTCTCAAGTTCTTTTCAATCATAAAATATCTACCGATTGACAGGATTGTTTATATCTTTTACAAATTTTATTAAAAACTTTTACAATCAATAAATTCATGGAGGTAGGACTGGAAATCAAGGTATTTTACATTAAATTTACAAAAATTTCTTTCAGCATTATAGTACGTACTAAGACAGAATGTATTAATTTTAAGGTTTCAACTGTTTTCTATTCCTAAGAAAAAATAGTATTATTGATTACGGGAGTATGACTTACAGTTATTTCTTCATTATTATTTTTTCAATCGATAGAATCACGTGGTGGAAGGAGTGAGATTTGATAACGATCTGTGGAGAGCCGGCCATTGGCCTCAATTGTATCCAATCAAGTTTTTTCCGTGACGTCAACGTCTTCGATTTTCAACTGCACGATTTTTACTTTATTAACGGTCAAGGGGATGCAAACCTTCAAATTTTCAATATTTTATCTATCACATTTGTTCAATCAATAAATTTGATTATGTTTACGTCCTCTTGCCCTTTCTAATAGGATTAATCTCTAAAATTACTCATCTAGACAATGCTTACCCGTTTCTTTTTTTTAATATATATTCAATGAATCTTTACTCATTACAACGCATACTGGCTGTGGAATTATCAACACGAGAGAGATTAAATAATGACAATTAGATATAAATTGCGATTGGAATATAGTACAGTGAAATCAGCCGTCGAGTGAATCCAAGTTCGTGATTGCTGAAAATGTGGAATAGAGAAGAGAAACCTTGACCGCTCGATGAGATTTAAATTCTTACAGACTATTTTAACAATTCATTTGTACGTTTTACTTCACTTAATAATCGAATCCACGGGATAAGTGCGAAATTATTGTACCTTCTGGTAAAGCTCTCTTAACAAAATCGGTACTTATCACGCGTTACAATTGACAAATAGTGGAGGATTTTACAGGCCTAGAAATTCATGCGCAGATTCACGAAGACGTTGCGTACATAAACTATTAGCATTTCTCCGGGTTTACTAAGAAATTTTTACCAATGGCCAATTATTAATCGTCATGATCCCTCGATTATTGTACAATGTACAATACTGCTCAATAAAAATTTAACCTTTGGCTACTATCAGCCATTTTTTTTAATATAAAATCCGGCTATTGCGACTTCCCATTACCTCTGATGCGTGGGCGCGTCACGGACTCCAATGCCGGCTCAATGCCCAGCGTCTCCACACAAACCACATTATTTCCATTAAAGAAAAAAAAAACCCCCGCCAATCCAAAAAATATTATCACTCACTCATTCAAGAGCTAACAATCTCCCAAAACCCGAGGCAAAATACCAGACACGCCATCAACCGATGCTGATGCTATTGGATTCTCTCTCAACAGTAACGCTGTTTTGCTATGAATGATATTTTCAACCCCTCGTTGGCGGCAACGCGCGTCTGCCATTTTGTCTCGAGCACGTTCTCGATTAAATTTCGAATAATCTTTTATGACGAAAGAAATTGAATGATCCAAGAGACAAAATATCCCGAGAGGAAATATCAAGACGAAAAAATAGAATAAGAAGGAATGGGAATTGAAGTGAAAGTCTTACCTGTCTTCCTGAGAATCCTGGCCATTTTCCGTGGCGTCACCGCCGCCACCACCGCTGCCATTTTCCGCCTCGCCGTTCTGCTCAAATGACTGGTCGGCGATGTCCTCGCTGAAGTCCTTATTCTCCTGATCGGCCATTATTCAATTTTTTATTTTATTAAACAAATTAATTTTACTATTTCTCAGCTAATAGCGAGATTATTCGCGAATTTTTTAATTTTCTAATTCACTTGGCTCGATCAATTAGGTTTACAAATACTGCTTTTTTTTTTTCTTTCAACTAGTCGTTAAAAAAACGATTAATTTATGAAAATGAATGACTGTAGAGACGCGGAACTGAGATGAATAATAAATAGACGTCCGTACGCCTCGGCTGCCGAATGGAGAAGGAAGGCTAAAAGCTAGCCCAGTACCACACCATCAGTGGCTTCCACATTCACGAGACTTAACGAATCCCATTGCATTGTGGGTGATTTCTCTCTCCCTTCCGGCACTCGCACCAATCAGAGCATGCACGCCAGGGACGACCTGCTCACCCATTAGGCCCCCAAAAATTAAAAAAACACCATCTATTGCTACCATTCCACCACTCGCTAAATTCTGCATTTCCAATATAGATTATTAAAACAATCATGTCTGTACATTTTTTCATTCCCATTGTTCAACATCAACTTCTAATTTTATCTATTTTTCCAGATGGGGCGTGTGGAAAATTCCACCGGAAATTACGCCCAAACAATCAATGCGACTGTCGTAGAATTTTATTTTCCTCAGAAAAATTATTTATAGCTTTTCGTGTGTTGTTGAAGTTTTGGTAGAATTGAGGAATAGTTTGAGCAATTGATTTGAGCTTTTGCGAGGGCCTATAGAAATTTGGACAGTTTGACTGACCGGCAGTGCTTGTGCCAGCCCTGATAAACCGATCGATGAATGTGAATAGCGAGAAGCATGATATTTTTCACTTGGCAAAACTAACGCTAGAGAGCGGTTGTATTTCAGTGTCTAGCCAATGAGATGTTCCAAAATATTAGTGATGAAAAAATTGGGCCAATCGGTGACAAGCCCGCTCTATTTCGTGGCGTCACTTCCCTGGCGGTGGTGTTTTTACGAGAAAATCAATAGAGCGTGGGTTTACGTCCCGCGCGATTTGCCAAATCTGGGAGAGACAATTCCCCTCGCTCATAACCATTTATTATTCTGAAAATGAGATTTTTTTTTTTCAAATTATATCAGTCTCTTGAATGTAAATTTTTGGAAATTATTTATCGGGAATTACTTCCGCTCGCTACGTCCGTCAAGGCTAATAATACTGATATGAGCGTCCTTTCTATTTTTAGTCGCCCTCGAACTTAAAAAATAATGCAACCGTTTTAGTCTAAACCAGCTTTCATTAAAACGTAATTTCGGCCCTAAAATGATTTTTTTGAAACCGGGTTCTACAGCTGAGCAGATGCACCATATGGCCAAGATTCATCAAATTTTGTGGAGAAAAAAAAATATGAAAGCCCAACGGGGACGCATTTCAGAGCAGTAAGTCATAGCTCAATTTTTTCAGCGTACAAATGTTTAAATTTTTGGTTAACAAGAGATACACTATTTTATTTTCCATCTAATCTCATCTATGAAGAGCCCACGGAAAGTAATGAATGGCAATTGTTAATTCTTATCTTCTCACGAATTCGAAGAATTTTTGCACAGTCATAATATAAATAATTGTAGGATCTCAAATTCCAAGATGTTTGGAGGGTTTGCAATAAAATACGTGCAGCAGTTTTCCGCATTGGTCTGAACCTTTGGGATTACTTCAGACCCCTAGACCCCAACAACAATGGCCTCATCTCAGGTATACAGAGCCTGAATTTTCCCGGGTCGATCATTTTCTGTGATTTTCCGTTGAAACTCAACATTTCAGAAACAAAATTTATTGCGGTTTTCACGGGACCTCTACGCCACTGCGTGGGCCTGTCCGACGCAGAGATTACCGATTTAGCTGATTATTTTAGCATTCAAGATGGCAGGATAATCTATCGGCAATTGTGCCAAATTATTCATGACAGCGGTAAAAGGAAATTAAAAGCGAATGTATTGATTTTGGGTATCGGCGGGATTGTCATGATGATAGATACATCTATTTTTAGTCCCCGAGTTCACGGGGAAGCCCATGATAACTGGATTGGAGTGGGAGGAACCCCTGGCTGTCAATCGGTTGAGCTGCTCCGAGCACCGAAAATTGAATCTCATCATAACTCAGATTTCTCTCAACGTCAGAAAAAGAATGCTAGTTCTTAGACCGTATTTTCAGGATTATGAACTAGTAAATCATCAAATCATTCATTGATATATAGCCAACTAAAAGAATATCTGTTTCTTCGCAGATATCGAAAAATACAGGGAGTGTAACAACAGCTCATTTTGGAAGAATTTTGCATTTTTTGGGGATAGTTCTAGCATCAGAAGAATTCAATCTCTTGGTGAAGCGATTCGCTATAGATGGTTACACGCTCAATTACATTGCATTTCTTAAAGCAATCGATGATGCACAAAATTACATGGATGATCACGGAATGCTGCACGTGTCTGGGGTAATTTTTACCCCACAGCCTACCATAAAATATAATCAATCGATCAATATGGAATTTAGGAATTGTTGGATCAATTTCCTGGGCGGATTATTACAGCAGAATTGCCGAAGCTCCCTCGGCCAGAAGTGGGAAGAGTGTCGGCAAGTGAAGCATTTGGAAAGCAATCGGTATTTCATCCGGGATTGAAACGATCGAGGGAGCCAATGCGTTTAATTGAAATTATCGAGCGAATCCAGCAGCATGTCCTGCAACGACGATTGCGTATACGCACATTCCTCGAGGTTTATTCACTTATTTATTTCATTACTACTATTAATGGAAGGACTCGAATAATTATTTATGCACACAGCCGTTTGATGAAATGAATGTGGGCCGAATTACCCCATCTCAATTCCGAAGAGGACTCGACTCCCTTCAAGTTTCATCTTTAGGTCACTTGTATCTCGCAGAACATGAAATAGAAGAGCTAGTAACATTCTATATGGACCCTAATGACACAAAACGAGTCATGTGGAGAGTGTTCGAGGATGATATTAATCATGGTAATCCTCAAAGTATTTTCGCAAGATCTTTTTTCCTGGTTCATAAATCGGGCTCCAGTATTAAATAAAACCATCAACTATTCTTGTGCCAGTGTTCACTGTAAAGGAATTGGACAAATATCCGTGTTTGAAGATCGATCCACCACCTCCCCAGGTAAGAGATCTGGGGAAAGTCGGTCAGAAAGAGTGGCAGGATGTTGGGAAGAGTATGAGAGAAATGTGCGAAGAGACTCTACAAAAAGTTCGATACAGGGTTGATGAGAGAGGCATTTTAATGAAGCAGTTCTTCAAGGATTATGATCGGTGAGAGTCTGAGCTGAGAGTCAGATGAATATAATTGAATAATCATCAAATATTCGCAGATTGAATCACGGACACGTGTCGCGGAGTCAATTGAGGCACATTCTCACCACAGCAACTGTTCTTTTGTCTCAAAAGGAAATTTTCGCTTTAGAGCAGAGGTACTGAATCCCTACATTAATTCATTCAATTCACGCCTTTAATGGTAAACAATTACGTTCTGAAAGATATAACGACGAGATGGGGTTCAATTATGCCCGATTTCTTCGAGAACTCGAAGCTCTACCAGTAACGAGACCGCTTTACGAAGAATTGGTTAGAGAGAAACACCTTTTAAATGCAGTGAAACCATTACCAATTCCTTGTCGAGATGAAAAGGATATAATCCTGGTTATAGGAAAAATTAAAGCTAAAATCGTTCGAGAAAGAGTTAAAGTAAATGTGTACACGGAATGAATAATACACATGACGACTATTCATTAAAAATATTTCTGTGTAGGTAACTGAATTTCTACGTGGTTTCGATCCCCGGAACGAACTTGTTATATCCCGAAGTGATTTCGTAAGGGGTATGGATCAGATTCGCTGTAATCTCACACCCACTGAAATAGAAACCCTAATGGATGTGTTTAAAGCCCCGTTGAGGTAATCAAATCCTCCAGAAAGATATTTTCGTTTTTTAAAGGGAACAATTATTATCATATACTTATCAACAATTCGCAGAGCTGATTGCGTGGACTACGAGAGATTCGGCAATGCTGTCGAAGAAGCCGTCACCATTGGAGCTCTGGAGAAGTCCCCACTGTTGGTGCCTGTGCAGCATGTCCCCTCTGAGGCCACTCTGAAAACGTTTTTAAATTATGAGGAACGACAGACGATCGTGCAGGCCATGGACAAGCTTGCGCGAATTCGAAATCACAACTTGGAAGACGTTTTCAAGGTAAAAGTTGAAAATGTTTGAAAGTTCATATATTTTAGGAGATTTGCTGCACAAGAGAGGAGTGAATATTAATGGATAATGGTCTTTAGGACTTTGATAAGGAAAATATTGGAACAGTCACAAAGGACCAAATGACAAAGGCCCTCTCGGTCCGGAAATTGTTGGAATTATTAACTACGAAGGAAGTGGACACCCTTCACAAATGTTTTTCCATCGAAAGGGGAAGACGTCTCGAGCTCGATTACAGAGCTTTTCTGCGAGCTCTCGAACTCATTCAAGGGAATAAAAAGACGCTACGATTTTAAAATTATGTAAACTGCAAATTTCAATTTTTCCGACATCAGTGCTATCGATCGCGCCAATCACATTCTGCCCATTACAACGTGCAGATCTATTTCTAGAAAAACATGACACGTGACTGTTATGCACATATCATAATTGCCAACACGCGCCTAATGAGCGTTCCTATTATTTATTTATTGATAGAAAAATTTTTTGAGTGTCATCAATATTGCCGATGGAGTGATGGAAGAGATGGAGCAGACGGAAGATCGACCTTTTTCATAATTTCGTGTAAACATGTAGAATGGGGCAAAATGAATAATGCACTTTATATTTTAAATGTCTCCTATTCTTATGTTATTTTAATAAAAAATGGATTGTTTCAATTCTGCAAAACTTCCTCGATACTCCTGCTCTCCTGATACTTGTTCAAAAATTTTGAATATTACAATTTCAGTGAATACCTCCTCGATTGTCATGCTCTCCTGATACTTTTTCCAAAATTTCAAATTTTCGAATTTCAGTGAATACCTCCTCGATTGTCATGCTCTCCTGATACTTTTTCGAAAATTTCAAATTTTCGAATTTCAGTGAATACCTCCTCGATTGTCATGCACTCCTGATAATTTTTCAAAAATTTCGAATTTTTCAATTTCAGTGAATACCTATTCGATTGTCATGCTCTCCTGATACTTTTTCAAAAATTTCAAATTTTCGAATTTCAGTGAATACCTCCTCGATTGTCATGCTCCCCTGATACTTTTTCAAAAATTTGGAATTTTTCAATTTCAGTGAATACCTGCTCGATTGTGATGCTCTCCTAATACTTTTTCAAAAATTTCAAATTTTCGAATTTCAGTGGATACCTGCTCGATTGTTATGCTCTCCTGACACTTTTTCAAAAATTTCAAATTTTCGAATTTCAGTGAATACCTGCTCGATTGTCATACTCTCCTGACACTTTTTCAAAAATTTCAAATTTTCGAATTTCAGTGAATACCTGCTCGATTGTCATATTCGCCTGATACTTTTTTCTAAAATTCTGCATTCTCACATTTGGGGAAATACCTCTCTGATCATCATGTTTTCCTGATACTTTTTAGAAAATTTCGAATTTTTATGCTTTTTTTAAAAACGGAACGAATACCTCACCGCCACCTAGCAGTAGGAAAAAAAATCTAGATATCCTGTTTATCGACAACTGTATAATTTGAACTCAACAATAGTATTACTTCTTTCAAATGCGACAGATGACGCGGGATGTTCTCTTGAAATGAATCTTAGTATTAATCATTTCAAGAAAAAATCTTGCAAAATGACAGTTGCATGGTGAATTTTTTGCAGTCCCCAAAAAGAAGAAACAATCAAAAATCATTTACTGTATTTTTTCCAATGGATCTGATTTTTTAATTATGAATTTACTAGATGATATATCTCCACGAAAACCGCTGATGTCGTTTGAAAAGCAATTAAATTTATCAATCGGGAGACTTTCCATCGCAATCACTTGGAAATTGATGATTATTAGAATTATTGGCGCCCCCGTATGTCTAGTCGGATAATTTTAGCTCGTCAGGTGCGATGAGACATAATTTCTCGTATAGATGGGTATTAGATTTTTGCAAGAACCCCCACTTGGTTTCTCTAAAGCTTCGATGCATGAATGAACCGCACGTGTTGTGCCTTTCAATTATGTAACTGCAGATATATGAGTTGATGGAGAATTATCCGCTTAGGCAAGATAGCCATCAATTATTACTGTCGAGTAATTTCTACGGAAAAAGGTGCTCGCACTGAACGTCCCCTCCTGGTCCACATCCGTCTCATTGAGAGTCATGCGGACTGACCAACAAAAATTAAATAAAAAATGAAGATGTACAGTTATGCGCGATCTAATTAGAATGCATTGGCGATGTAATATTGGGGATGCTGAATAAGAGCCAAGATGGCCGAAGAGGGGTTGTTCCGAATATAAGTCGAGAGTTTTAACCCACTTTTCATCCTCAGAAGACGGTCGAGAGGACTGAAGCTGAAATATATTTCATATTATTGAGTAAAAATGAAGAGAATCTCTCTCACTGACTAAAATGTTTTTTTACGCGAATCCCACTATGGCATGTATCAAAATCTATTTGAGCAAGGGATTAGGAATTTTCATGGGCCTAGGTCCTCGCAGAAAATAAAGATCAACGATGATGATGAAGGACATACATACGTAAGGACATACGAAAGTATGAATAGCAATAGGGAATGATTAAAATTTCTCCGTCTGGGGGTCACGAAATAAATTATATCAGAATTTTCAATCTTGTTGGAAATAAATGATATAATGATATATTTGCCTCATTGACTGGTATTTTATTTGCTTGTAAAATACTAAAGCGTTTTTTAGTTGGAGGCAGGCGTCCTACTCCAGTCAATGAGCTACCCTTCTACAACCGAGTTAACGATGTCTACACGTATTTTCACCATATCCAGTTACCACATCGCCCTTTTCAGTAACACGTGTCCATTGTTAATGCAGAAGTACTTCACCTGACACGTGTCATTTTTTTTTTCTGAAACTCGGCTATACCAGGCTTGACTTTTTGACACCATTGCTCGGGATTAAATTCAAGTGGTTGTTCGTTCAAATGCGGAGTTGGAATGAATTCAGCAATTATTATTTTATCAATTTAACTTTTCAACTTTTAATTCGGACGGGAATCGTCAAGGTCGGATTGTATCAGTGCGATGTTTTTTTTTTTCCTATGGCCAATTTAAATGTTCATGACGTTGACAATTTCTCTTTTCGTTTTGTTCGGTCACTCCTGAACGCACGCAAATTCACCATCACGATTCTCTAAAAATACTTATACGGTTTAGGGATTGACCGAATAATGTGGTCATATAAATTTGAAATTGTTCGATCCTTTGATGATTCGTTTCTCATGACAATTTCTGCAATTCATCCCCAAGAGATTGAACTGCTGACCTTGATATGACCTCCATCAACGATTCCGGAGTGGGAAATTGAGAGGAAAATGAATTGATATGAAAGGAAATTCATGACAACCCACCGGAATCTGATCGGATCATAGGAAATCCTAATCTTCTGTTTAGTTATTTGCCATGTAGTTGCACTCTCGTTGATCCCCGTGACCGGGGTCTGAGGCAAGATAACGCACCTTATCAGTGTTATCATGTAGCGACAAGTGGCGCCATCATATTGAATGGACATTGAGCGCAGACGCCTTCTTCGGAGGGTGGTAGTCCCCGCCTTTCGTCGCTCGAAATCTCCTAAATGTTGGGTAAATTTGCGTGGGAGAGAGGGAGGGGGTAGCATGACGATGAGGACGCACCCCCTGTTTTAACGTTGGTGACGTAACAGAGCGCCGAATCAATAGCAACCCCCGCTCGTGGATTCCCTCTGGCGGTCCTCGGCCACGGGACGAGTGAGACAACCCAAGTGCCTTCAGTGCGGGGAGGCCGCCGCGACGCTAGGGAGTGCATAGGGCACCGCTCCAAACATCCGAAAATTCATCAACCCTCAACATACACCCAGCGTTTAAATTATTTTTACCTCACAATTTTTTCAATTTCTCAAGGCAAAATTCCTGTCGAGTTAACACTTTGTTCAAATACTAATGAGTTGAAAAATCGTGACCGAACAAATCATTGTGACTCTCCAAGTCCCAAGATAATGATCTCTCCAAAAGTAAGTACCTTTGAATATTCATAATCCATTAGGTTTTTTTTTTGTTCGACATTCGCTTGGATCGGTGTAGGTGCATGCTCGTACGGGAATCGATACGATTGCCGGTACATACGTAAGGTCAGGGAAACGTCCTGATTTCGTTATTAATCCTTTTGAGAAGACCTCCTGAATTTTGCAAAGAGGATTAATTCATGTCGAGTAGTCATAAAGTGAGTTGATTATAAAATGTGTCGTGCAGTGATGATTATCAACCCCCACCCCAGACGAGGTCCGACGGGTGTTGAACAAGGCGATCAAGCGATAACATCCCATCGCATTAAGATTAATAGCTAGCCTCATAACATCGACTTTATTAGCAAGGTGATGGTTGAATGCCGTTGATTTTCAGGAAGCTGATGACACCATAAAATTGCGTGGTGTACGACTATCCGATCGGGTCTAGTAATAAAGAAGTGTGATCTGATCGAGTTGATAAGATAGATAAAAAGTAGGTGTGTAAGTAGGAGCAGTGAGTTGGGTGGAAATCGATGGCCATCAGAGCCCATGGGCGGCCTCGCGTTTAGGACAAGGAATAGCCCCTCCCAGAAGACCTCGCTCAGGTGGGGCGATTGCTGCCCACCTAATCCACCGTTATCATCGGCCGTCCTGAAGGGCCGTCATCAGGATATGCCGCCAGTACCCGTGTGAGGCTGTCCCCCCCTGTTGCGTGACTGTACCCCGCGGGGTCTTGAGAGGTACTTAAAAAAAAAAACATCCACCGAAAATACCCACAGCTAATGATCACCTTAAAATTAGGTTTTCAAACGTTGAAAAATCCGACCGGTTACCGAACCTCTCGGATCTCCATATACACCAGCTTGAATTAACACCAGTCGATCTCTCCTCACCGAAGATGATCAACGTAGCTGGTGTGATATCAATCGGGCTGTTTTATGTCCTAATATTGGGTGTTGGAATATGGGCAGCGAGAAAAAAAGAAGCTGGCAACGACTCCGAGGAGGAGGTGATGCTGGCAGGTCGCTCCATCGGCCTCTTCGTTGGCATATTCACCATGACAGCAACGTGGGTTGGCGGTGGTTATATTAATGGCACCGCCGAGATCATCTATACCAAGGGGCTTATATGGTGTCAAGCGCCATTCGGTTATGCCATGAGCCTCGTCTTCGGTAATTCCATTTAATATTGGATCATTAATTAATTAAAAAAAAAGCTCAATCCAATTTGATCCTAATGGCTAATATACCCTCAGGTGGTATATTCTTTGCCAACAAGATGCGACAGCAGGGGTACATCACGATGTTGGATCCTCTTCAGGATGCCTTTGGAGAACGTATGGGTGGACTACTATTCCTACCAGCACTTTGCGGCGAAGTGTTCTGGGCAGCCGGTATTCTGGCTGCTCTTGGTGCCACAATAGCTGTTATCATCGATATGGAGCACGGCCATTCCATTATATTTAGCGCCTGCATCGCTGTCTTCTATACGCTCTTTGGCGGCCTCTACTCCGTAGCTTACACCGATGTCATCCAGCTTTTCTGCATCTTCGTAGGACTCGTAAGTCACATTTACTACAACTTCAATCAGTTCATTCAAAGTTATTCTTAAGGAATCCTTGTCAATTCTTAAGGCACGTGCCAAGAATTATAATCTAATAATCCATGAAATCGTGACTAGGCTAGGCAATTCGCCCCCTTTATGAGAGCAACAGAAAACCGTACAAGTCACTCAATTTCGTCTCGCCCTTTTCAATCTCCCCCATTCGATTGAGCTTCTCTCAATAGCTGTTCTAATGTCCCAATGTCCCTAATAATCTAAGTGATGGAGAATTCTGAATAGATTGGCGTGCCTAATGAGAATTAACTAACTGTTGGCTGATAGTGGCTGTGTATTCCCTTTGCTTGGATGAATCCATTGGTCCAGCCATTGAGCTCCCTCGAGGTCGATTGGATTGGCCATGTTAATCCAAACGAGTGGTGGTATTATCTCGACTACGGACTGCTTCTTATCTTCGGTGGTATACCGTGGCAGGTGTATTTCCAGCGAGTGCTCTCATCCAAAACAGCCGGAAGAGCACAATTGCTGAGTTACGTAGCAGCAGCTGGATGTATCCTCATGGCAATACCACCAGTTCTCATTGGAGCTATTGCCAAGGGAGCTGGTACGTACTATTTTTCATGAATATTTTATATAATTAATCCTAACAGAGGAGATATACAAGAATGCATGAGCACTGTGACCTTGTGCCATCTATTAATTTTCCCCGGGCCCTCTCTGCTAATTCCTTTAGAGAGAAATTCGCGCATTTATGAGTTATTATTCGGCCGTTTGAAATGGGATGGGGTGTCTCTTCATTGGAGGAGCCGTGGGGGATTGAATTAGAGCCCCCTCGAGCCTGGGATGAAAAAGAAGGGCGGAGGTGAGCGTCCATTTCTCCCACTCCCACTATTTCCACCCTGTCTCCTTTATAGCTATGGGCTACTTGACATTTCGTTTGGAAAGCGAAACGGGCGGGATGCTGCCCGCTGGTGGTATTTACATCGTCAAAAGGAAGAGGGGCAGAGGGAAGGGGGGCAAGAGGAATTGGAATCGACAAGGGTGTAACCCACCCCCAACAGAAGAATACAATACCGTGAGATTCTGAACATGTGGCTATGGAGCGTTCGAGGGGGAATAACGGTGGTGTAGTAATACGACTCGGGCAAACGTAAATACACCAACTTGTATTGGTATTTGATGTTGTGCCTCGTATATGCCTCGGGCTTGTTTTCTTAACGTAACTCACCCCCTGATGAATGAAATTCCACTCGTGTGTGTTGCAGCTTGGAATATGACAGACTATCAGGGCCCATGGCCACTCGAAGAAGCCCAAACCAGTATGATCCTGCCAATGGTGTTGCAGTACTTGACACCTGATTTTGTTTCGTTTTTTGGTCTCGGTGCAGTATCAGCAGCTGTAATGTCATCGGCTGACAGTAGTATTCTCTCAGCGAGTTCTATGTTCGCGAGAAATGTTTATAAGCTCATATTCAGACAGCGGGTAAGTGATGGGATATTTTTAGGTGCGGCGAACGGATTGGCTTTGTCGATTTGATTTAACTTAATGAATGAATTGTTTGGTTGGTGATTGATGAACAGGCCTCAGAGATGGAGATTATTTGGGTGATGCGGGTGGGCATTGGCGTGGTAGGTATCCTGAGTACAGCAATGGCCCTGACTGTACCATCAATTTATGGGCTTTGGTCGATGTGCTCAGATCTTGTATACGTCATACTATTTCCACAACTGCTGATGGTGGTGCACTTCAAAGACTACTGCAATACGTATGGCAGTCTATCGGCATACATAATAGCAATGATTGTTAGATTAAGTGGTGGTGAGGCAGTGATAGGTCTTCCCGCATTAATACACTTTCCGGGTTATGATGAAGAGACACAAGTTCAGATGTTTCCATTTAGAACAATGGCAATGCTGATATCACTCGTAACGCTTATCGGCGTGTCTCATGTGACTCATGTGGCCTTTATGACCGGTAGATGGGCACCAGGTTATGATATTTTCAGGTGTGTTGTCAATATACCTGAGGATGTTGAACGGGTTGGCCCGGATCCGGCTGAAGGTGAACAGATGGCTGTTCTTGCTGCTGGAGCTGGAAGGCTCTATGGTAGTAAGGACGAATCTAACGGACGAGTTAATCCAGCGCTCGAGCCGGACTATGACATGGAACCAGGTTGTGATGGGGTGCAGGCTGTGACGGGGGGTGCAGGATTAATTGCTGGTGGTGGGGGTGGCATAGGTGGTCATCCCGGGCCAGTTGGCAGTGGTTCTGTACGTCAGTCCCAGAATAGTACTGCCCTCTAAAGTAAATCCGGTTCCGTGATCACAAGCTGTGACCAACAATAAGTGCGGTAGCGCGGTTGTTATCTGATAAATATGTTATTTAATCTCCCTCATTTTTATTTTTCTACCTCTCTCACATTCATATCGCTGTATACTTTTGGTGGATTTCGTTCTGTTACTGACCAACGTTACCATTGATCTCTCATTGGAGATCCCTCTGTTCATAAATTTCTATTATATTTTTGGGCTGATATTGAGGAGCTCCATGTGGAGTCAAGATCGAACGGCTGAGGGATGTGATACCAATATTTATCATTCTCTGAGCTGTACGGCAATGACTCTTTCCGCTCATTATGGCAATAATCTGTGCTCGTTGATTAATCAACTTGCCGGCGAATTGTTCATCTTCGGACTATTGTAGACTCTCTCATTCAGTTCTCACAAAAATGGGATACACCGCGCTACCAATTAGGCCTAGTGATCTCCTTGTTTTATTTTTTGAGATATATATTATACACTTACACACAGTGAAGAATAATGTATATATTTAGAGTCTACTAATCAAGCTTGAGAAGAATTAATTATATATGGAATCTGATGAAAATCGATTCATTCGATCCTCAATAATTCTCCGGTGGCCTTTTATAGAGTGAATACCGGAGTGTACGCCATTATTGATTGCATAATGAATGAGGGCTCGGTATTATAAAAAAGTTAGGGGGTTGATGAAGTGAATTAGCTCAGCTACAATTCAAAAGGTGCATAAACATATATTATACAATGATAACGATGTTGAAAAAAAAAACGCGAATGTTAGTTAGATTATACTACGGAAAGCTTTTGTACTGGCAAATTGAAAAATGTTCTTCCCTGTAGAGACGTTCTCCTGAGACCCAGCTTGGCAGTTCCCTTATGGTTCTGATGTAAAATGATTAGAAAGAGCTGTCCTTCATCATGAAATCGATATATCGAATGGCGATTTACGGTGCCATCTGATGAATGAATCGATTGACGTGTGGATCAGTTGTGTTTATGATATAGTATATCAAATCTCTGAGTTATGTTGGGGAATTTATGTAGTTTGTAGAAGGAATGAGGGGTGAGTATGAAAACCATCGCGGAGATAGAAACCGAGGTAGAAAAAATTTGGCTGACTGACTGGCTTCAGTTTAGCCACGTGTACGCGTACCTTAAGCATATAATGTATATAGTTACGATGTATACATATATGCATTACTGTAAACATATCTACGAAAAGACTACCTGACGTACGTGCATAGGGTAGGCTACTGGTATTTATTAATAATCAACTATAGATTCTACTCAAGAAAATATCATCGTTGTTACCTTCATCCTTGTTGTTACTTTTAGTTTGATCATTGTCACCTTGACAAAACAATAAAGTACTAGTGTTACAATGTGTTTTTCTTCATTTTTTTTTCGAATTTTCGGAAAGTACTTGAAAGTATTTCCTATAACCGACGCTAAGGGAGTCGTCAAAACTGTTGACAGTCTAGGAACAATTATGTTCTTCATTGGATTCTCAATAATTCCACGACTGTTTTTTTTTTTCAAAGTCAACGGATTTATTCAAATTCATTGATGGATAATTATTGGGAATTTAGCCTTAAGGGGAACGTGCAAATGCAAAGTTTTTGATAATTCACAGAAGGAATAAAGGTATGTGAGGAATTGTCCAGAATATATATTCCAGGAGGAAGTATTATTATATCGTGCGCTCATTGTAATTATAGTGAAGTGACAGGTGGAGACAAAGTGAAACTTCTGTGAGAGAATAGGTGGGAATATTTGCACTGTTTATGATTTTACAGGTTGATCGCAGGCATGATTATTACGTGCAATACTTTCACCACTTATTGTCAGTCTAATCATTGTACATTGACCATTACCCTCGAATTTCAACATCATTGTTCATTATTTAATTAGCCCTCATTATGTATAATTATTTAAAGATACTAAGTCTTGGCAGAATGTTCGCACTGTCTCCGCGTAGTCACTTTGTGAGATTATTTTTCATCAAGTGATTGAAAAAATAATAATGGTGATAATTCGTCCTTTCACTGATCAGGACGCGAATAGTCTTTTTACGCGTGGAAATACAGAGAAAGGTAACGAGAATGAAGGGGAATTATAAAAATAATATGATGGTGATGTATTAATGGAGAGCGCAATTATCTATACATATCAGATATCACAAAATTGTGATTGATCGTCATTGAACATATCACAAGTGTGCTCTAATATATATATCTATATATTGGATACATATCTAATGCGAAGATGTTGAGGCACATCCTGAGGGTGGAATATTATTTTCTTATTTTATTTGATCCACCACCCTGTTTAGCAACGAGACTAAGGGCTGCCTCCGCCGAATAACGAAAAAACGAGAAACCAAGTATTTAATGGATATAATTAAAGAGGAAAATTGCTTTCGAATACCTGCTGAGGGCTGGTAGCGAGCCCCGACGACAATTACTCATTAACTATTTAGTTTCAAATAGTAAAGATAATACTACAGGAGGATATAGAGTAAGTGTTGAACAAGGGGCTCGAAGTCGAAGTCAACTCATGTATCCTAAATGTTACAATTGAAAAGCTGTAATGTAAAAAACCAAAGCCATAAGGCAAAACCTAAAATACCATATATGTGTATATTAATATGTATAATTGAAGGAGAGGTGGATACGTTGATTGTAAATGTTACGAATAAACGGTGTATAAAAAATCACTAATTATATTTTTGATTCTCGGTCAATCTCCAGAAATTCTACATAAATTCGAAAATTTCAGAGATAACTCCCAATATACTACCAATATATATACGATATTAGTATTTTAGCTGGATACCGAGTACTGAAAACACCTCTCAGTTATTCATGCGTCCCCGGTATCCGAGGTGTACTAATCGATAAATCGACCGACCGTCAACGCCGGCCGAGTAACCTTATCTACCAAAGACTAAACCCCAATATTTTTCTCTTTTCTCTCAATTCCTGTGATATCCTAGGCCAATGTACTAATATGTTCCTCCCATTTCCATTCAAATAAATTTCACGTTTTATTCCTGAAAACCTTAAAAAATGACGAATACCATTAATAAAAAAATCAATTTCCATAATTCTTTCAGCGGTCAACATTTTTATTAGTACAAAAAAGCATCTTTACAAAATAAATAAATTACAGGCAAGACGCCTGCTCTGATATTCATTCTATTATTCAGTTTTCCATATCTCAATTTCAATTTCCATTTTTTCGAGTGAAATAGATCTCCGGAGAAGAGCGATGTTATTCATCAGGTTAATTTTTTCAGAAGTTGAAAAATCTAGCCTGAGGATTGTCTGTCG
Source organism: Fopius arisanus (assembly GCF_000806365.1). NCBI lineage: Eukaryota > Metazoa > Arthropoda > Insecta > Hymenoptera > Braconidae > Fopius > Fopius arisanus. The sequence continues at coordinate 1,225,946 of NW_011887741.1, read as the reverse complement.
TTATCACTCCGACAGTTCTTCTATTTTCTCATTCATCAATGAACTCAGAGAATGAGAGAAGAAAGTAAATAATTATTGACAAATACGTGACCACGTGGTTTTTCATGTGGATATCGAGTGAAGCAAGTTGGAGGTCAGTATGACTCGCTTCACCACATGAACGTTCCGGGATATTAGTACTGATAGCCACCGTTGCTGGCATAGCCTTGTCCACCACCGCCACCCCCGCCGCTTGATGGTGCCCCATAGGAAGATGATGGTGCACTGTATGATCCTGACGAGCCACCGCTGCTTCTGGAAAAGAATGTTAATGAGCTAGGTGAGTTATTTTTACAGGCATGCGGGCTGTGAAGGTCAGGCTGCATTTGTCACGCTATTACAGGCCTAGTTATGCATGAATGATCAATCACGTTGTGCATTAAATGAACAAGGTCACGTCTGGGTATGAATAGACCGAGTATGGACTCGAGAAAGCTTACCCGCCACTGTAACCACCACCGAATCCACCAATTGAGGGAGCTCCATAATTCTGAGATGGCCTCGATGGGGCACCATAGCTTTGGGATGGTCCACCACCCCCGAAACCACCTGAAACACCCAAATCACCCATTCAACTCATTCTTCCTGGATTTTATTTATCATATTAATAAAAATTTTAACCGCCAAATCCACCGGATGAAGGAGCTCCGTAGGTGGAAGAGGGCCTTGAGCCGCCACCGCTGTAACCACCTGGAGAAAATGGAATACGTAAAGAGGATGTACGACTCAAGTGTCTCTGTTGGTCTGAATTATTAGTGACCTACCTCCGAATCCTCCGGATCCACCGAATGACGGTGCACCGTAGCTAGATGAGGGCCTAGAGCCACCACCACCGAAACCACCTGCAATAAAGCGGGACGAATTGACGAATAATTTATTTATTCATTAGTGCCGTGACACGGAGGAACAAAAATAGTATATTCTACCTCCAAATCCACCGGAGGTAGGTGCCCCGTAGTTAGACGAGGGTCTTGAGGCACCACCACTGTAGCCACCTGAGTGGAATGATTGATTTGATAGTGATGACTGATTTATTCACGTATCTAGCAGGATAGAAAATAAAAAAAAAATTATATAAATGTATACTACCTCCAAATCCACCGGATGAAGGAGCACCGTAACTAGATGAGGGCCTGGAGGCACCCCCACCAAAACCGCCTGTAACAAATGACATAAATCAGCTTCCAGCCATCCGAAATATCTTGTCAAAAACACGAATGACTATTTCACCTCCGAATCCACCAGATCCTCCAGGAGCACCGTAATTGGAAGAGGGCCTGGAAGGAGCACCATAATTCGGAGAGGGAGCACCGTAGGTAGAGGATGGAGCTGAGTAACCACCCCCTCCGAATCCTCCAGAGCTTGAACCCCCTCCGAATCCTCCGGAGCTTGAACCCCCTCCAAATCCAGGTGCTCCATAGCTAGATGAGGGCCGACCGCCGCCAAAGTTTCCACCACCGAAACTACCTCCCCCGGAGGGAGCTCCATACGAAGAAGATGGTCCACCACCACCTCCACCTCCTCCTCCTAATAGATTTGGAGTTCCATAGCTAGTCGATGGTGGCAAATAGCCGACTGGTGCTAGAAGAATCATCATCGTGAGAATTTTCGCTTCTAAAACTTTCACCTGTTGCTATAGACGACTCCAATACTCCTGTCACGTAAATTTATCCTCCACTGAGGATCAGTGAATCTTCGGATAACGGGTATTGAATGAAGAAAAGATCTTTGCAAGACTCGTGAAAGTGTAGACGAACGTGAAAAAAAGGGAAAATATTTACCTATCGTGAATTGTAAAGATTTGATATTGACAGGTGTAAAGCCATCTACTCGATTTTTCCGCGTTGTCATTATAAACTTTAACTATTAGCCGATAAATTTGCACGCATAAGTAGCTTTGTATTACTTGGGGTCATGTGTTTCTCTTGTAGACCTTGCAGAATAAACACGGAGCGGTATAGGAAGCAACGGATCGTTGAACTTCACCTGACCTTTTGCCGGTTAAAGGAAGATGCAATTTATTGTAGAATCATCTCAAGTAATGCTAACACCTTGACCGTGACTTTCCAACTGTTCTCACTCAACTAGTTACATTAATGAATAATAAATCGAATTCTTCACTATAATAAATACGTTAAAGTTGTAGAGTTGTTGACTTGATTAGAAAGTTGGCGTTGTTAGGGCTAAATGTAGATTACGCGTAGTCATAAATTACCCACTATTCTACGATGCACTTTACTTTTTTGACAAGCTGTGTTCACGGTTATAAAACAATTCCGCTAAATCTTGGCGAATTTATGGCTAATGCAAAATGCAAATTTCTCTTATTCAAGACTCATTAGAAAGAACATGTACTTACGTTCAGCATAACAAGGCACAACAAGTGCGGTCGTAAGAACCGCAACGGCAAGATGTGCCCATCTTCCCATGATTCTCATGATTGACACTGATTTCTTTCCAAATAATTAGCCACAAAAACTCGCGCAATTTGTCCAAAGTCGAGGAACGATGGACTTCAACTGTGAGATTAAACTGAAATGTCCAGATATCGAGGTCCGCTGAAACACACGTTTCAGATCCACGATTAGCTCTAACGTGCTTCAAAGAACCGCGGATTCAGTCTTATATAGTTGACCGTCGTTTTGGAGAAAGTCTTGAGGAGGTGCAAAGGAGGATGTACCCAGGTAAATGAAGAAGAAGGAGGCATTATATTACGGAGTGGGGAGGATCAAACAGTAGAATGCCCAGGGATTTGTATCGTAAATTGAGTGAATGGTGGGTTGTACGAACGCAGGACCCCCGATGAAGATGCGACTGACCTTGGCTCACCGTTTTTTTCAAAGTTGATTCTTACTGCAAGTTTTGCTACAATTCTTTGTTACATTATTCCCTCCGGGGAATGGCCATCAGCCTTGCTTTCTACATTCGCTTCCAGATAAAAAATATTGAAAAAAGTGTTGACGACATCCTGCCATCACTTCAATACAATATTTCTTATTTAAGGATAAAATCCATTTAGAGCGGAAAATTATGCATTTACTCGTTTTTTTTTAACGTAAAACACGAGAGAAACTTAAAAATCAAATGGCCGTCTGGTAATTCGATGTACACTGAGAAAAAAAAATTCTTTTGCCAAGAATATATTCTTCTCACCAGTAAATCATGCAACCACTGTATAAATACTCCTATAAGATTTACTAGTGCCAAATATATTTTCTTGTGATTAGTAAATATTCTTGGCAAAAGAATTTTTATTTCTCAGTGTATTGTTCATTTGTAAAATATAGAGTACTGAAACGGCGTTGGGGTTTTCAATTAATAGCACGACCAAATGATAATCTTCTAAAGTTCAACTGTGCTAGCGACCGCAGTTGAAGACAATCCGCCACATCGAAATGGTTCGACATCACCGTAAAAATAGGATAAAACCGCAGCGCAATTGAAATATTCACCGAGTGACGTAGGACTGGCAGTAATAATAAATATTCGCCCCAGATTTGTATCCAACAATGCATCATCAGAGATGGCACATTAATTGCTCTTACAATCCAATAACAATGACGCTGTCACGTTCATCATTGAGGAGCTTCATCTATTTCCATGGAATGAATCCTCTGGCTTAGGTCATCCCCCATTATTCATTAAATGCCACAATCTTTTGTCACCGCGTTAGGTCATTTACCATTGGGTCAGTTGATATCACTTTACATCACCCACACCGTGTCGTAAAAACAAACATAAAATTGAATTGACCAATAAAATTCCGGAACAATCCGCTACGCTGTGACTTTCTTCGGACTCTAATCTCCTGTAATTACAGAAAAAAAAAACAATTCCTTCCGTTTTCGTCTTCAACTTGAAGCGAAGCCACTGTACATCGATGAAGTGGAATTATAACTTGTAGTATAATAGAAACTACAGAGAGAAGGCAGATTTAAAAGGCGAAAGTCAAGCATCAGAAGTCTTATCTGTCGCATACAATTCCAACAAAATGTAAGGGAAAACAATTTTTAGTGACGAATATCGAAGACTCTCAACCCGATTTTCAGTTCATGACGAAATCTAAAAGTAGGGGATTATTTAGTATTGTGTATGAGAGATAGGGTATCTTCGACTTGCCCCAGATAATTAATATCTGCACTCCATCAGTTTTTCTTAGACGTCGTGCCTCGATCGCGCCTCTATAGTTGCTTCATTCCGTGGACTAATTGATTTAAGGGATTATTATTGCCGGCTGAATGCTACTAAGGTGTAGGTGGTATTGCTCAATGCATCATTTTCTTCTCTACGTGATGGTATATTTTTTTTTTTTTTTTCAAAATAGAAATGAATAACTGATTGTGATTAATAATGAAGCTTGTGGCTCGGGAAAGTGGAAAAACGAAAGCCTACAGAGAACAATCAGCAAATTAGCATAGAACAATGACTGCTCCTGTGTGATAATGATGAGGAATAATGCACGTTGCGGCTTGTGATCAAAAAGATCACGAGTCTAACGCTCAGGTGCAGCCAGTGGAAATGTTTATTCACATTCGGAATTTTATCGATTTTTTTTTTCACTCATCAGCCAAATCATCGATCTCCCAATTGCGGAATAACGAAACCCCTGTAATTTCGTAATTTTTCATGTATTCGCGTACTTAACACTGCGCGGAATCTGAAGCAAAAGATTTATCGGAGTTACATTCACTCTCGGGCTATCCAATGCCAATCGGGGAAAAAAATCAAAATGTCAAACTTTAAATTACAATTTTGCGATAATCTCAAAAAATACTATTTCGCAATTATAAATATAATACGAAAATATCGTTAATCCTACAAGCATTCATGGACGCCAATGAATAGCTGATGCATCACGCCATGAGAATTGATGATTATTCGTTTGTACACTTGGGAGAGAAAAGAGATGAATAATAACCAACTTATATCCTATTCATCAGCGGTATAATATACCCTCCAATAAACGCGCTGTGATGAAATGCAAAATTACTTTTTTTTTATTATCCGGTTTCATTGAATGAACATTGAAGAATTCTACGGAGAATAATTTCGTTGTGAAATTTCGAATATTTGAGAGGATATATTTGTTATAGTTGAAAATACAGAAATAATTATCAATATCATCAGAATTGCTCTGAGTCCAAGTGCATAAATTCAATTGAATCACATTTCGCATCGTGAAATGGTTAAATTGCGTAACGAACCCTCTGGTACTACCGCCACTAGAAGATAATAGCCTAGTGGAACTGAATTAACGAAGCCTTTCCTTCCATATACGCGTGTCTTGAGCAAAACTGAGCTCTCGGATAACTCGTTGCCACTGTTTCCCCCTTTGTCTTGGCATATATTTTTTTTTCTCCAGAAATTGCCCAAGGTATTTCCTCTTTCATACAACATCTTCTTTTACAATGCACAAGTACAGAACAGAGGCTGTTTCTCCACGTGACAGAACCGACTAATTGGACGTATGCGAATATTTTAATCTCTCGAGGCATCTTTATTTACGATATCTTGATAAAGAATTTGCATAAATGATGTGTATTTTTTTCACGAGTTTTTGGAATGTTGAGCAAGATGAGATGTCGACGAAGGTCGGATACGGTGATTTTTAATAGATTAGGGGTTTTACATCGGGAGCGAGACGTCTGCACGTTTCGTTCTCACAAAAACGAGGAAAGTCTTCTCCGAGTAAAATCCGTAGCCTTGAATGTGCCTTCAACGATGGCAAAGTGGAGCATTGTTATTCAAGCCCTTCAAGCGTACAATGAACGATAAAAAGCAGAACGACGGAACGAAAAGTATTTTGCAAATATTCGTTAAATCACGGATGAAGAAATAGTATGTTAATTAATAATTCATTCAATGAGTAATTAAATTGATGAAAAATAATTCGGGAATGGGATTAGCGAGTAATGTAAGAGCATCGTGTAGATGTGGGTCGACTGAAAATGCAATTCCCTGGTTACACCCTGAGGGCAACCGAGAGAATCCACTCGAGCAGCGAACCATTCTTGTCATTACGTCAGTCCTTTCATTACGTGTATGGATATTTCAAGTGTAAGAGTCTTGTTATGCCTTCCGATAATTTTTTTTTTTTTTCTTCAAATTCAACTTGACGCGCTGATAATGAAAGGAAATATTGAAGAGGGGAGATTCGACACAGACAGAAGAGGTATCTCTGTAATTATGTGTCACCTGGAGTGGCGATTATCGATTAATGATCAGCGAAATGGGTGCGTCTCACGCGACAACTCCATTCTAGTGACTCATCTACTGAGGCAATTCAATCCCTGACACGTGTCGGTCATTCATTATTCTCTCGTTTTCCAAATAGTCGTGTTTTTCATTGAATCTCCAATTTATTCGTCGTCCCATCGAAATCGATTCATTAAGAAATCAGTGAAACTCACAACTATATGAATACTAGAAAGTCTCGTTGATTTACTATTCACGAAATATTGAGAGTTCCAAGTAATTATAGTTAATACGAGAACTTTTTTTTTGTAAATAGAAAATCAATGGGAATATATGATTTATGAATTCTTTCACTCATTTATGTTGGTGTTTAATCATTAGAAGGAATAAACTGACGAATCATTTAGATAGACAATTAATGATTTCAGTCTTGTAAAAGGTGAATCTTTTTTTTTCGCGGTTTATTGTATGTCAGGCTCTAATGAAATGAACCATGAGAAATTGAAACCAATTTACCCTTTAGACTGATTACACACAAAGATGAGAATTGATAAGGCTGGGAAAAAAATGGAAGGTAAAAACGAATAGAATGGAAATAAAAAAAAATTAATTGTAATTAGTTGTGAATGAATGTGGAGTACGTGTCGTTAATTCCAACTCGACATAATGGGGTAAAGAGTGCATTTGTTGCGTTTAACAACCCTGCAATTTTCTTTTATTTTCTTGCATTCCGTTATGTTTACTAATTAAATGCGAGAAATAGGCTATTCCCATTGAAGACGAGCCAATGAAAACTACATATAATTTTTAATGGCAGAGAATGACGTGTGCCATATATCAGAAATATCGTCCCCCATAAGCAGATGACTGTTAATTAATGACTAATGAATTATCTAATTGACAGGAAAAAATTCGGTGTAGATCTATTGGTTAACAGATTACATATCCTGAATAGACGCGATAGAAATGTCAATCATACGAATAATGAATAGAGTAATAATTACATGATTAGTCAGTCGTTTACAATTTTTGTAATTATCATCGCTATTTTATTCTTCTCGTTTATTATTCCAATGAATCTATCAATTTTATGGCATCCAAGGGGTCGGCTTAAGCATCATTATGACAGATGTATGCAGATTACGAAATATGAGAAGTCAAATGGAAATGAAAGTAAAAGACGACCATTTCGATTTCTAGTTCATCGCTATTGAAACAAACTCAAATGTTTTTTTTTCTTTTTTTTTAAATAATGCTCTCGCTTGAAATTTCTGGTTCATTTTCATTTTTTAATGGGGGTCCAAAATTCCCCCAGGCGAGACGGGCACGTTTCAGCGACTTCAGTCTGTAAAGGAGACTTTCACCTTCGACGTCCATAAATATAATGAAAAAGTGATGATACAGTCGAATTAAATAAAAAAATTTCGTATTTATTCGAGGATTGATCACCTTAATTAGTCGTGTGCTATATGAAAGTAATTATTGAAATATTGTTCGTATGATTGATGTTCCATAGCGTATAACAATTATAAAATAGTGTATGGGAATTTTTCATTTGCTAATCATTTCCAGCGCTAATTCGTTGATTAGAAAAACTTCTATTGTTATAAGTGAACATTTGTTTAAAATGAAATAATAAATATTGTAGTACTTCCAGGGATACCGGAAAAATGCGCATTTCATCTATCCCGACATCACCGGATATTTCTGTTTCCGACATATCCGCCACATGAGGTTTATCATTTGGAGGTGAGAGAGACGAGCCGGAAGCTAGGATTTTCCACAAGGGAAGCCATTGCCATCGTCATCGAGATTGACGATTGCTCCCAAGACGCACATTAGGCCCTACGTCTCTCCACCCCATTCCTCTCGCTCTCGCATACGTCACAAAACCAATAGCGATAGTAAAAATATAGGTAAAAAAATGGGATAAAGTGGGAGAGTACCCCTGGTCTCGAAGGGGTTGAAGAGAGCGGGTGAATGGGAAAATGGGCGTGTCTGGTGGTGTGGGTGGTGTGGGTGATGTGGGTGGCGTGGGTGGAGAGGCGTGGTCTTGGCGGATCAATAAATGGTTGGTGTCAGGGGGGATGCCAGGAGGATATACCAAGTGAATCGGTACTCCTTCGAAAAGTGCATCCTCCCCTGGCCATTCTCCCTGCCAAAACCACATCGATTTTCCGTATTCCAAATGGTTATTCCACCTCCTCCCCCTAGTCGTGCCCTGCTGTATCAGCCCCCGCATTGAGAGTCTGACGGATAGGTGAGGTAAGCCCAGGTATTACGTGGCTACCTGTCATTCACCACACGCACTCACGCAGAATCAATCCTTCATGTCTGGGCTATTTTCCATGCCCAGAGACAAATGATCAACACAGAAACATCAATATCCTTGGACTAATAGCCTCATTGTACCAGTCCATCGACAGAACAAGAAAAATATTTATGCATCTATTCGACAAGTTTGCTTGTAAAGGTGAACAAGTGGAGCATTTATTCATCTGAATTCTCTGAAATTAATGAGGAGCCATATAGCTCAACTTTTTTTTACAGAAAAGAGCCTGAATAATGAATGCCAGATGCATAAAGAATTGGCCAACTTTTTAATTCCCTCCGCCATCAAGATATACGCCCTCGTCTTCCCAAGCTCTTTATCCTCTTGAAAACTCAAATTTCTCACAATTCTACGCCCACACACCGTCATTCACCTCTCTCGTGACCCTTTTACTCGACGAGAGTGGAAATGGTACGTGACGGTCAGACCATTTCAATTGGTCGACTCAATTGTCAAATCTGCCGAGGAAAATGCAAAAGGTGAAATGGTAGAGGAAGGAGAGTAAAATTAACGAGTGACACACGTTATGGAAAGGGGCAATTTGAAGAAGGGATATATGTATGGGCAAAGGTGACCGTGGCCTACGTCCAAATCGATTTGACGAGAATGCCCTCCGACCTTAAGGAAAGAGACCTGGTGCTGTAGGTTATGCTCATCGCTCAATTTAACATACATATCAACTGTTCATTGACGAAAGAATTTTGTTTTTTTTTTTTTTGAGAAAACATCACTTCCTCTGTCCACATGATCCTGAATCGGGGGCCATTTTTTTTTCATATCAATATTCATGTCGTCAATGATTTTATTGTTATCTGTGGAGTGAATATATGTGGAATCGACAATCCTTTCGGTATTTGTTTTTTATGCATTAAAAATTCAGTCTTGGCAAAAATAGAATAAAGCTCATGATGTCAGATTGGTTACGAACAACATTAGGCTTGCGATGTTGTACCCTCGGTAAATTGTTTCAAAGTGTAACGTTAACATAGAAAATGAGGAGAATCGTGATCCGGTTGTTGATCGATCCTCCCGAGGTGGTGACAGGGTCGCAGACGAATGCACGTTTTATACACTTGGAAGTAAAAGAGAGAGGGGATCGATGGAGATAGGAGAAAGGTTTTGAGGACAGGGTAGATTATGTAATAAATGTCAAGATCGAGTGTAACACGATTTTAGCATGAAGAATGTTGTGAAAAATTCATAATACCAATGGGGAGAAAGCTTTTCTTTATCATTCCACTTTTTTCAATGTCCTGAATTTTAATATTCTTTACGCTCGAATTGGAAATGAAAAAGCCTTTCATTTTTCGCTGGAGCATGAGTAAAATTCTACTATACTGTTTAGACACGTCCAGAAATTGTGCAATGCGATGCACATTTCAACGCATACGTGATTGTCATATTTAATGCTTCATTTTTTACGCCAAATGCCTTTACAAATTACCCATTGAATAAAATTTTCCCCCTATTTATAAAATTAATGGAGCAATTCCCAGAGAATACATCGCTATACAAATAAAATAGTAATTATTCCCAAATGCCCGTGAACGCGTTAACAATGCAGTAATAAAAAACCAACAATTGAATATAACTCTCTCAAACTTTTGAGTAAGATTATATAATCCATTGTTATACATTCACGCATTATGAACTTTATCATAATCAAAAATAATGGCATTGCGACAGAATGACCAACTCATTATAAAAATTATAGTTTCTCGTGAAATTTCACTGCAATTTAAAATGACCAGAACCGAGAAAATAAAATGCAAAAAATAGTTTGAGACAATGCAGGTCTGGACCTTCCCCTCTATTATTTCCCCATCAATGGAGTATGAAGAGAGAAAAAAAAATTGTTCGCTTTCATCCCCCTCCAGTTTATCCCATCGTAGCTAATATAATATTCTAGGCAATTACAGAGTTTGCGGATCAAACAGAGGGACACGTTTCCCCTGGTGGTGTTCGTGTCGTTGTGGCAGTTAGAAACCTCTGTGAAACGGGCCTTCGCCTCGGGTTCAATCCAGTATTCACCACGGGGGGTGTTCTAAGATGTTATATTCTTCGTATTATTTTTACTATCCCTATCGACTGTGTTGATCGATCTCATGTTTACCCACCACTATTATCGATTTAGCATCTATGTAATAATTATTCTTACATTATGAGTATTTGATATTTAGATGTTGAACGCTCGAGAACATAAATTTTTAATGTTAATGGCCATATTTGGGAGAACGGTCGTTAATAAATCATCTCTCTGATATAAATCAATATGTTTATAAATAGGGTTGAATATATTCGAGGGAGATTTCAATGTATTTTATTGAGGGAATATTTGAAACACTATTAATGCTTTTCTTTTCCATTTTTTCCATTTATTACTTCTTTCGCTTACGGGGTGAAGGATGCATAAGTCAATATTGTTAACCGCGTTTGTTCACTCTACACGATGAAAAAATTACCGAACAATAAATAAACAGAAGCATCTAATTGTGTTAAGGCTGATGTTTTCCCTGAGATAAAAAAATTTCTCTATGTTTTTTTTTTCAGCAAGCACTAGAAACATTTTAAATCCTCTGAGAATGTTAAACGATTTAACAGCATAATTCTTACGAAATCTGCCATATGGTTAAAGTTCTCACGTTCACGGCAACCAATACGTAAAATGTATTTTTCGTCTTGGGACAATTTTATTTTACGAAATTCAACGAGTTACAATGTACGTTCTACTTTTTCAGCGATTGCGTTTGGGAGACGCGGTCACAAGGGGGCGTTGCGCGATCCTTCAAAGGGGTTTGGTTATCTTTTTTGAGTTGAATCTCATCTTTACCGCATGTTACACTATATCACACTCTAGAGGGGAAATGGTTTTTAGGAAGAAAACAAGTACGGTTGCGATGCATGGTGTTACCACACATGCAACTCGGTGGTTCCCACCGGCTCCTGGATACGAGTGATTCGTTGGACGATCATGCTTGGGATTACATGACAGTGTACATGTAGATTTAATGGAAAAAGTAAATGTAAAAAATAAAGACCAAGATGGCACCTCAAGAATACTAACTCTAATCTCTTGTATCATTTGTTTTATAATCGGTTGACACAGTTTTTTCTCACTCACTTGTCATCACTCTTATCTAGTATTATATAATTGAATATAATATTCGTAGAGAATCGATAAGTTTTTATCAATTTGAGGATCGAACGGGCTTGATAGAGTGAATTTTTGGAAGAATTGGGGGGGGAAAGGGGAGAGACCAATCGAATCGGAAGGAACCGAATTACACGGCTTTTGCATCACTCCTTTTAGATACACAATTTACCATTCACAGCGCAAACGCAAGCGAACCAGTAAAATCGGAATATCCCCTGAAAGAACGTGACCCGAACGAGACTTTTTCTACAATTTAATTTTCTTTCTGTTTCCTCTCAACTGCTATTCTCCCCCAGAAAATTACAAAATCGACTGAGCACACCTTTGATCCAACGCTCGACGAGCGATAAAACATCAGAAATATTCCTCCCTACACTGTCTATTTTAGTGGTGAGTTATATCCATAATAAAATCGTTAGCGAATGTTTGGATAAAGGTAAATGTAAGAATTGAATGAATAAGTGGAAAGGAAAGTTCGATCATTAGTGGAGTCGTTCTCAACCTGTCGTTCTGTACTCAATCGTCCTCAGTTGTGATGACCCCTTGAGAAATATACCATCGTCAAACGCCATAACGAGATCCACTCGACATGTTGTGTTATTTTTTCACTCTGTTGTGAGTAATTTACATTCACTTTTGATATGACGGCTAATGAGATGTATACAAGTATTCCTTTGTTGGTGTTCAATATGAACGAGAGAATTCGATTCCACCTCTTGTGGAAATAAATCCACGCTTGAAATATGAAAATATTCAAGGCATTTTGTAATATACCTAGGTCTGCGTTAAATCCTTTGCGTTCAAGAGAAGCCGAACATTTATTTCCCATTAAGGGATGATGCCAAAGAAAGTCAAATGAATTCCAAAATAGCGTGAAAGATTGCAATTCCGTACTCGCGAGTTATGCGGGTCACGTTTGTGTTGCATCCGAGGCATACCTGGAACGTGATACGAGTTGCATTAGGCATGTAGTTCCATCGGTCGGCTCCTCTGTTTTTTTTTTAATGCAGACATGTATGAATATCCGGCGACTAGAGTGTTGGGTCGAATGACATGATAAGATAACGTAAGACCACCAATCAATCAGGAGTAATCAGCGCTTCCTTGTAGCGTTTGTCTATTTTTTTTTTGGCATGGAGAGAATCATTTGAGGAAGTCAGTCGTTATTTCGAGTGATGTTGAGACTTTGATGGAGGAATATTTAGGATGGCAGCACCCGCTCCGTTGAGTATATGAAATATGCGGGGTGAGGAGTTCATTTCATGCTCCGGAAGGAACTGACCGATCTGGTCCTGTTGACCTCATCCCGTCAAATTATCCAGCTAGATTTAACTGGCCTTCCACTGTGGACTCTAGTATTCCCATCGATCCGCTATTAAAAGAGCACTTCGTTCGAAGTCTTTTGGATTTTTTTTTTAGAATTCTGGGGAATTCTGTGAAATTTTCTGTGTGTATTTGGCATTCTGCTAGAGGGTGAATTAATGGGGAAACTTTGAATTCTCAACATGACAATATGTCATTGGAGAAAGTTCAACGATCGTTGGCCAGAGACGCCCGAAGTGGAAACTTCAACGATCGGTCTCGCGAAAGCCCAACCATTTCCACTTTTACCCCACTAGCAGCATGTCGAAAAGTAGTCACTCCCTCAGCAGCTCTCCTTCCTTTTATTTTCCCCAACAACAAACGCTTGTAAACTCCTCATCCCCTCGACCAGCTACAGAATATTTACCATAAAATTTTCACGAAATCCATGAGAAGCATAGAAAATGCCGAGTGAATTCAGAATACTCTGAATGCTAACGCAATATTACGACCAAGTGAATATTTTCAATCTCGAAACTGCGGAGAGAAAAGACGATTTGTTCTGGCTCGGTAAAATTTTCATTTCGGTGCATGAATTTTATAATTGAAAAAAAAAAGGAAATGTCTTTTTTTTTTCAATTTCAATGATCCCTCTTCCTCACCCCTCGACAATCCAGACCTCATGGTGTGGTATCCGCAGGTTGAAGGACACTGAATAAAACCCATGCGCAACAAAGCTGAGGAGAGGGTGTACGTAGTGGCTGTACGTTGGTGTTACAGGTGAGCTTATCGACCTGAGGCCAGAAATACCCGCGCAGCATCGACCGTTTTGTGTTATACCTGGCCTGTAGGTTCCCGGGGGATGACGAGCGGTCGGTGGGAGGAGGGTTGTGGAAGAGGATGAGGGGGGGTGAATTTAGAGTGGAAGGAAGACAGAAAATGAGGAATAATAAAAGTGGAGAGAAGGCGTAGTCATGAGGGGGCTGACGTATACGACCAGCCCGACCAATCGAGGATGAGGCTGGAGGGTGCGCTTGCGCTTGTTCACCAAGTGGTGATAACCCTCCAGGAGACGAGGGGTGGCTGAGGGCGCCCTCACCGTCAGTGGCGGGGAGAACTCACTTGGCAGACGTAGCAAAGCTAACCCGACCAAGTGACACGCCGGGACGCCCCTGCCATCGGGAGCCCATCGGGAGCCCATCGGTCTGCGTAAGTACCTTTTTTTTATTAAACAATTTCCAAATCACGCATATTACCATTTTCGCACAATTCAACCATTAATAAATACAAATTGCTGTATAATGGCGTAAAAAGAGTGTGTAAAGTTGGTAAAAATTACCAAGTGTACAGGAAATCGAAAAAAAACTTGATTCAGTGAAACTCAAGTGATATAATTTGTGAAGTTGGAAAAAACTCGAGTGACCTCCGCGGAGTGACATTGTTATCCATTAGTTATCTATTAGTTTAGTGGGTCAGGTAGATCGATGGGGTAATTAATAAAAATATTTGAACCTGGTTGCAGGCTCGGTAGAGGACTCGGCAAAAAAGGTGGAGGGCCAGGAGACGTCAGGAGCCAAGGAGTCGTCAGGCGACTCGAGGGACGAGGACGTAACGAACGACGTGACGTCCACCCTGAGTGGCTTATTCAGTGGTTTACCGGCACTAGCGGGGCCCCAACGTCTCGCCAATTCCATCAGGCAAAAGTTCAACACTAATTCTGGTGAGTTGACAATATAACAATTTAACCTTTTCAAATTTTTGCCAATTTTTCAATTGTCTCCCTCCTCTACTTGTTCCTGCACGCGTTCCATCTCCCCTCGAGGGAAGCCTCAGCGTAATTAATTAACGAGAGGTTGCCCTGAAGTCCAATTATAATAGCCACGTACAGATTCCACACCGAATAATCCAACCCCCCCCCCTAGGCTAATGAAACTTCCAAGTTCAACAACAAATAAAACAAAGAAGATGATAGAAAAGAAAAGAATAAAAACTTGCCCCTGTAACTTGACACGTGGATATCGATTCTCTGGGTCGACCTCCAGAAGCGCCTGATCGAGGGGAGCCTTCACCCGGCGCTGCGTCGGGCACAAATATATAAAGTTAATAGTATTTAGATGATAGTTGTACCTATGAAGCACCTGCAGAAGCAATTGCAGAGCCCTTAAGGTGGTGCTGATCAAGTGAAATGAAAATATATCGGGACAAGAGGATGATAAAATCATCCATCATCGACGTGAGTCGGTTGCGCTAGGCAGGCCGGGCCAGGGCTCCCTATTCCATTAAATCATTGAAAGTTAAGAAAAACCCAGAATTACCATGGTTGGAAGAAAGCGCTACGTCCTATCAAGAACAAAACAAGATAAACCATTTTTTTTTCTCATTTTTTATTTATGTTTGAGAAATTATGATTTATAAAGGTGGAACGGTGATTTGTTGTAGGTTATCCCCGGCCCGGCCTGATGCGTCCCGCTTCGAGCACAGCGCCACCATACACGTTTCCAGATGTGATTACTATTAGTTCGTACTGAGTTCGTAAGAAGAGTGTTCGGATAATATTTTAATGAGAAAAAATTCCCCTGAGTAAGTTCAAATCGTCTGAGTGGGTGTATTGGTGAGATTATTCAACTTCGGCCTTGAAGAACAGCAAGAAATCATCATGACTTCGTTTAAAGTACCGATCGTAGACTTGGAGATTGGTGAACTAAAGGACATAGTATGGGCGAAACTGCAGGAGCCAGGCCCACAGAAAAAATTAGTCCTGGTTATAGTTTCAATAGCCCTGCTTCTGGATAACATGTTGTACATGGTGATTGTTCCAATTATACCGGATTACTTGAAATATATTGGAGCATTTAACAATCCTGACGGCACGCCGAACAATGAGACAGGTCATCATGGACAAGATTCAGCGACAGGTGTTCTATTTGCATCAAAAGCTATCGTACAACTGATGGTCAATCCATTTTCCGGTGCTCTTATCGACAGAATTGGCTATGATATACCAATGATGATTGGATTATGCATAATGTTTCTGTCAACGGCCGTTTTTGCTTGCGGTAGAAGTTACGGTGTACTGTTTTTCGCGAGAAGTCTTCAGGGAGTTGGTTCGGCATTTGCTGACACATCTGGTCTAGCTATGATCGCTGATCGTTACACCGAGGAATCAGAGAGATCGAAAGCTTTAGGGATTGCATTAGCTTTTATCAGTTTTGGTTGTCTTGTAGCTCCTCCATTCGGTGGAGCCTTGTATCAATTCGCTGGGAAGGAGATGCCCTTTCTCATTCTGGCCTTCGTCAGTCTGGCAGATGGTTTTATGCTGCTCCTTGTAATGAAACCTTTGAAGGAACAGCTTAAGGAAGGGAGAGCACGAGAGCACATTGAGACTGTACCAATCTGGCGTTTATTCATGGATCCTTACATTGCCGTCTGCGCTGGGGCTCTCATGATGTCTAACGTAGCTCTTGCCTTTTTGGAGCCGACAATTTCACTGTGGATGGAGGATCACATAACCCGAGACAATTGGAAGATGGGGATGATCTGGTTGCCTGCATTCTTCCCTCACGTATTCGGTGTGATAATCACTGTTAAAATGGCCAAGCAGTATCCGCAGCATCAGTGGCTGATGGCAGCTGGTGGACTTGCCTTAGAGGGGCTCTGCTGCTTCATCATACCATTCTCAACATCCTACAAATTCCTCATGATTCCCATCTGTGGAATTTGTTTCGGTATAGCTCTTATCGATACGGCTTTGCTGCCGACACTGGGATATTTGGTAGATGTACGATATGTCTCGGTTTACGGTAGCATCTACGCTATTGCTGATATATCTTACAGCGTAGCTTATGCTGTTGGACCCATAATTGCTGGTGGAGTAGTTGAGGCTATTGGTTTCACAGCTCTCAATATTGGAATAGCATTCTCAAATCTTTTGTATGCACCTGTTCTGTACTACTTGAGGCATATCTACGACTTCAAGCCATTCCAGGACGAGGCCAATGTTCTCATGCAAGATCCACCAGACAAAGAGTATCAGACTTACGTCCTTCAGGAGCAGAGACCAATTTCGGGAGATGTTGGTAATCATTTGACACAGGGGAGAATGGAGACAGATATTGACCAGAGTATAGAGCAAGGCTATCAGTCTGGATATAATCAGAGTGGGTCTGGTTATCAACAAGAGAATTATGGACAACAAACGTATGATCAGCAATATAGTCAGCAAGGGTATGCTCAACAGAATGTTGGGCACGTTGGATACGGTCAACAGCCAATTGGTCAGAGAAATGTTAGTCAGGATTTCAGGGGAAGTGATACGAGTCAAGATGCTAATCCATTCAGAAGACCGGCGGAGCCAGAGCGGCCGTCGGGTGATAGCAATCCCTTCAGACAGGGAATGTACTAGTGTGATTTAATGATTGAAAACAGATGATATATATTAAATAATCATGGAATGCGTTTTCATGGGATCTGATACTAGTCTTCAAGGCAGGCTTCCAATTCACCGATCACGTCTACCTCGGGTGAAAAAAATTCAATCGAAAGCAGGGGGAGAGATAAAAATGATCAAGTGATGTGATGTTTTCATTGTTATAGTGGTGATAAAAGTGGGAGAGATTAAACAGTGATAGATTATAGAAAATAAATTGGAGAAGAAGTTCAAAATGACGGATCGCTTTCCAAATACAATCATCTTGATCATAAGTCTCTCTGGTGTTTACGAGAATTCCAGTCAGCAAGGGAACTCGCAGATCACCGGATGACAACTATAATTCAGTTCTTTCTTATCATTGACTTTTTTTTTGGATTACATCAATGTTTTTGTTGAAAAAACGTTGCTGAACCAGGATAACATATCAGGAGACCGGGGATAATGGAAAATGGCTGCAATTATCAGCACCACAACCAACTCCCGGAATCCAAAAATTAAATAATGATTAGTAAGTAAGTAGTTAAGATTAGGGCGATAATTGATGAAAATGATAATACAAATAATTAGAATTAGTAGGTGCTCGAAATAAAAAAAAAAAAAAACCAGAGTTGATTAACTTGGGATTCGAATATTTTTTCACAATTCTGAGTTTATTATCTGGCTCTGGTTGAGTCTGGGTCGGGGGTGCAAGTGCGAATATATGATTAGAATAAAAATCCGAGTGTATAAAACACATGAGGATTACATATCTGTATTTTTATGAGGTTTTTCTAAGTAAGTAGAATTTTGTTGGGAGCTTAGAGGCACCGGCTAGTGAAATATAAAATAATTTTTTTAGATTTCCTCTTTTTTCATTTGAATACGATGAGTGACAGTTTGCTGATGTAAATTTTTTATTGAACCTACACGAATTCACATACTTTGTTCAAACTATTAGATGAAAATCGAAAAACACCAAGGGAAATATCGTTTAGAAAATTGTAAAGGCAATTTATCTTCCAGAATACTAAATAACTGTGTATCGCTCTTTTTTTTACGATTGAAAAATGACATTCGATTTTTTTTTCGCATTACCAATGGAGGGTTTAGACGCGCGAAAATGACGTGCATGAAAAATCCTTACCTACTCGTCAATACTCATAGGACATATTGCGAGTAATAAAAACCGCATCGCATATACTACGAATAATGGCAAAGAAAATTTAATAAATTATAATAAAGAAATGCACTTGCAGTGCAGGGTCATTCCAAATGTTGAAGAATAAAATTTCGAAATGACAGAATAACCAAATAAATAACTGAAAAATAGAAATCTATCTATGCCTCCCTTTGACCCTATTCAATGTCGATGTTGAACTCCCATTAGTCAGTACTTATATAACCGTTGATTAATCCATCTTGAGCTCGAAATCGTTTAATAAATTAATCACCGTAGAGTCTCAGAAAGGAAATAATGAAAAAATGAAAGGAAATAACAGTATTGAGCTTGATGAGTTGAATTATGAGGAATTCAATAGCGGAAAGACGAAGGAAAGAGGAAAGAGAATAATAAAACTAACGAAACCATTTGGAAGACCATTTGTGATTAGATAATAAAAGAAAAAAAAAACAGATTTTCTGACATGAACATCTGCCTATTGCCTACATACGCTATAGTTTCCTTTCCTTTTCCTGTAGCATTAATCTTAAAGTCCTTGTAAATAAATAACAAAAGGCGAAAAAGGTGAATATAAAAAAAACAAAAGCATATCTATCCTCTATATCCCACGAGCGTTTGCAATACGCCTACTGTAACATAATGCGAATGTCGTGGTAATTACTGATAAATATAAATATATTTACTATGGATAACAGATATATATTATATATATGAGTTGATGAAATTACCAGAACTAATGAAAAAATCTATATAATGAATTCGTTGCTTGATGCGAATATTAAAGTGTGAAAGAAAGTGAGAATGAAAGTGATGATGGGTTTGAGCTTGTCTCCGCGTTCCATTATAACATGTCAACATTTTCGCTCATTTTTATTTCGTATTCTCTCGCTAAATGAAAGTCAAACTGATGAAAGTAATAGTTATAAATAATATTAACTTTAACACAAGGATGACGAAGCATATTCTCGAGTGAGACTAAAGTAACAATATGCAGTTGTAAACATTCGGAGAATAAATGAGGTGAATTTTAGAAAAACTCATAAAAAAAATGACGAAAGCGCTATGTACGATGAATTTGCCTGTGCATTACATCACCTGGCCCATCACAATTCGATGGAAAAATTATATACACTGACACATAATATGCACTATCAAGGGTATCTTATAAAACACGTGTATGTATGTATATCTAATGGAAACTTTCAAATGAGAATACCCGCAAAATTTAATGATTGGAAATGTAATTGGAAAATGAACAAAGAAACACTGTAATGTTGTTGAACCGATTATTAAAGATGTCATTGTTACCGAAGTATAATCTTGTGATTATTTTTATTTTATGTCCCTCCAAGTCTCGAGGATGAATATAACAAACTATTATTTTTCAAGGACTTTTTTTTATTCTGGTACTTCACAACTAGAGTGATCCCCCTTGATAAAAATAAATGCGTCGGAGAGATAACAATCTCGCGTGTTGGAAAGTGTCGTAACGACATATAACAGCTGAAGTAATTCCAATTCTATATTTGACTCCCACTAAAATCCACCCCTATCGATATGACCTTCGTATTATAATACATAACAATCGTTGTTTCGAATAAAAAAAAATGGAATTATTAAACATGATAGGTCGCCAAGTAATCCGCTTCAAGCGGTTTCACCACTTGAGAGCTACAAGGCCTCTGTTCCCTCAACCACTTGAGTTGTCACCCCTTTCATACTGTCCTAGGGTTTCTAGGGGTGAATTGAGACAATGCATAATTTAAATGAAAAAAAAAAAATCATAAGAGATGAAGAGACACTCCAAGATATTCCCAGACAATTGGCAGGTATTGCCGACTAGACTTTGTCAATTGCCGGTCCAAAGAGAAGAATTTGAATATGAATATTTGACCAGCCCCCATGACAGCCTAACCCCATCAACGTGTAATAATATTTATATTAGGGCGCGGTCTTGGGAGGGTAGCTCGATGGGGTCGACTGTCTTTCATGGGTGAAGTTGACATCAACGATATACCGGGTGTCCTGGTAACGCCCTAACGACCGTTTCGAATTGGCATTACGAGAATTCATAACATGTTACGCTCCTTATCTATATCCCATTGACAAGGACAATAAATTATCAAAATATTTTTCTAAACCTCTTGAATCATGCAATTAAATTGCTCCTGGATAAAAATCCAATGAATAAAATCAATTCTATTCTAACGCTCGTATTATTCACGTTCAATAAACATTGAAGTAATGGTGTTAATGAATCGAGCAAACGATAACGATAGGTTGCACGAAGACAAGCAGACAGTGTGAAGACTAGTGTTGCGGGTAGCGCAAAGAGCCCGGTAATCCCCAAATCCGATTATTCGCCTCATCGGTCCTCGACAACACCAGTGAACACCCTCCCCTCACCGCTCAATCAATGTTTTTCCTTCTTTCCTGTCGCTCTGTGTTATACCATCTCCACTGGTCTCACCTACTGAATTTTTCTTTCCCCCTCAACTTTTTTTTTCTTTTTGAGGAGTGAAAGGCTCTCACATTCTACCTTCGATCGGGAACAAACTGACGGATTCGAGCGGATTTTCCCCAGTCCCCAGGGAAACCTCATGCCATTTCCAATCCAATTCGTTATGTCGAAATGAATTTGACTTATTTCTCCGGGTTTTCGGGTAAGTCGATCGCGATGAGAATTTAAACACTAGAAGAGTCGAAATGAGTTGGTCGATTTGGTGGAGCGTCACGAGACTTTCGTGGGGGTTTTGAATTTCAATTAAATTATTAAATATCGAGGTAGATTAATATTTGAGGAGGTTTGCGAATGGGAAACGGGGGAGATTGGTAGGTGAGAGGTGGCTTGATCCGGGGACAGAGGCGAGTAGCGTGAATAAATAACTATTTCAAGTTGGGTTGCCATGACAACACTGCCTGTGACCCCCTGGGCCTTCAATACACAGTGTATACATTTTCTGGCTGTGACTGACTGACAATGTCGTGTAGATTGCCATTGCCTCCCACCCACCCCCTTTTTCCCCTGCTGCGTGTCTCCATGGGCTTCAGAAACAGATGTACCGTAGGTACACGCAATTATTTTATCCACAAACTTCCCCCCACCCGTCTCACTATGGGATGACATTGCAAACTCATATTTTCAATACAATTTTTATCAATTTATAAAAATAACGTGCTAAAGTGAAATACAATAGTGTACAAATAACGCATCGACACCGCGATTTATCAAATTCACACTGCGAGGGGCTGACCAATTGTCACCATCCACCCGCACATGTACATTAGAAGTGACAAATGACGGAAGAAAAGGGGGAATTACCTAATACCCGGCATAACAGCCCTACACCTTCGACATTTTCCATGAGGATATGGTATAAAAGGGAGAGCAAGCGGAGACTGGGTAAATGTGAATTTTTGCAGATACTGAACGACAAAGGGAAGGAAGATATATTGTCGGGGCAAGGACACGTTCTCACATTTACCCCCACTTGCCGAGGGAATAAATAATGCATCTGTGTACAGGCAACGTGTAGACAGCCTTCTAGATGTCGACGACCATCAGTCATCCTCTGTGCGGTTGATCCCCTGTTGAATTACCCGCATGGATGATACTATTTTTTTCTTTTTCTGTTTGAGGAAAGTGAGACCATTAGTGGTTTCCAGGTTCTGGAGAATTTTGGGGGCATTGTGGAGGTGATTGAAACATCATCAGTGGAATGTATTGGGGTGTTGGATTGGTTTACGCTGATTTTTCCAATCGACGTGAAGATAAAAGGGAGAGGTACGAGATAGAGATGCTGGAGAAAGTTGGCTTTACCCTAAAGACAGGGATCCACTTATAATCCCACGTGCACAGGCGGTTCCCCTTTTAACCACTACAATTCACCGTGCCCTATCTCGCCCTGGTCGCCTCGAGGCTAACCACCCTCTTCTCTGGAGCAACTACCACAGTCTATCGGTGGAAAAAAAAAAGGGACAAAATGAAGACGATGTTCGTGGCTGATGCGACTTCGGGGAACATTGCGTTGAGGGATGTTAGGATTGAACGAGGGGAAGGGGAGATGAGGCAACAAACGTGGATCGTGTAAGGGCTACGGGTAGATAAAATGAGATCGTGTCTTGGACCTCACTAAAATGTTAGAGAGGGTGGATGAATGAAAAGATGAAGAAGAAAAGAAATTGGTACATCGGCCAGGGAACAATGAACTTTAGCCCGCACTTCGTCATTCTATTCCTGGAGAAGGAAAAATTGCAGATACATCGTGTAATTTTTTTTCGCGACGTCAAAAAATCTACCGAGTAAGCGGTAAATGTAACGTTTGGTCATTAAAAAAATTCCACCCTGAAAATAGTCATCATTGTTGGTAACAGCTCGTATGTATGAAATATTCAAATGTACGTCTATATTGGCCATGAAAAGTTTACGTTGTACCCCTAGTAACTGCATGACGAATAGCGACGTTGTTTACATCACTTCGGTCAGTTAAGAAAAATAGAAGAAAGGGAATTTTTCCTTCTCCCAATCAAATATCAAAGTACGTAATAATAACAATAATGCGAGTGACCATCAGTACCGAGCCAGCGCTCGATGCGAATAAACGTGACACGAAATTCGATAAAACGGCACCGGACACTAGGATACACAACGCTGAAACGTGATCCATTGGGTAAGTTAGCCCTGATATTCGCGAAACAAAAAGACAAATTTAAAGAAGAATGGAGATGGAAGGAAGAGTGTAACACGAGGAGGTCTGAAAGGGCGCGAGAATCTCGAGTTGTTCAGACAAAAGGAGAGGCACAAACCCTTGAGGCATTGTTGCCCTTTACCCTCGCTCAATCGTCCTATTCACTCCTTTTTTTTTGTTGTTGAAAACACGGGGAAAATAATTGCAGTGCGTGAGCCAAAGCCAGTACAATGTGCACAGCGCGTAATTATTTCACAAATTTGATAAATAATTCTAAATAGTTCCTGGCGAGAATATGTTTCACTATTTTTTCCACTTTGGAGATAATCCCGATGGTTTCATGTGGCAATCTCCCTCGACATCCACCGGGTACAGAGGGTTTTTCTCGCCTTATGAATAAAGTAAGACGCTATTCCGACGTCGGTGAACCTGCCACCCTCTTCCCCTCGACTTTATGTATGCCATGTGTATCTAACGCCTTTTTTTTCCACTCGCCCCTCGGTGTTTTGTCGCCCAATACTCCAATGTATACGGGTTATGGCCATCTAGCATCCTCATAAACTGGCATTAGTACACTCTCCCCTACTTGCCATATTGTTGACAACGATGCAGTGCCATTTATTTTGACATTTCCAAGCTGTCCATGAGGCTTTCTGTCGCAACTAAACGGCTCTCGGCTATTTTCAAGAAGTGCCAGGAATACCATAACACCTCAGGAGTTGATCGAGTGATTGATCCAGAGATTGATCCATGAAATTGTTACTCGTAAATCAAATCGACTCCCACCCACTTCACAGACACTTCACTATTTTTCCTTCGTATTTTTTTATTCTGAGGAAAAAAAATAAAGTGTGGAGACCCAGAGGATTGGGGAAATTGTTATGTTGAATTCTGCATTGATGATTTATCTGAATGTTCTATTCGGTGAGAGCCGCAGGATTTTTTTTATTGAGCATAAAACGACGAAATGGGGGGAATAAAGAGGAGCGTTGGTGAAGGTGTTGGTGGTGTGTGGGAGAGTCCCTCGGCAACGGGCAATCGGCCAGGGTACGATACACGTCGTCAGTTAATCAAGCCATTTTCGCTTCTACTGGGGAACCAGGGGTTGAGGATTCGAATTATTTTCACTCGTCTCTCGCGTGTGTAGTATCGATTTTCCTCGGACTGTATCGCGAATGAGTCCATCGGTGATTTTCAATTGAGATGAGATGCAATGAATACTGAGTTAATGGCTCAAGTTGAGGTGATTCCATTCAATTTCTCGGTTGAAAATTTCGAAAGGATAATCTTGTTTGAAACTGCCTGATCCACTCTCGAGTGGATTATTTGGTCTTGTGATATCCCTAGTAAATTGTAACTTTCAGCAATCGATCTCTGTAAGACATGTTGCCCATGTGGCAGTGGAAAGTGTGCTATATTATGAAATTGACTCATCTTCAGAGCTCGCGATACGTCTGCTAATGCTAGTGCAATGCCAGTGTACTTTATCCTCGATTCTTCATTCAGACATTTTTTTTTATTGAATCCGGTGTGCGCTCTCAAGTCTAGACGTGCCACTCTCGCCTCAATCAAAACTCGTACCATATATACTTTAACGTTATAATTGCCCAACGAGTCTCTCACCGCGTGAAGTGAAGTAATCAGGTTATTTATATTCTTGGGAATTGAATTTTTACTGTTTTAATTTGACCAATTGGAAATATCAATCTATTGTTATTGAAATATCGCGTTGGGTGGAAAGAGCTCTGTAATTTTCTCCGTTATTACACTGGAGAGACAGTTTAAACTGGGGATTCAAATGAGTCGCCGAGAGGGTGAAAAATGTTGAAAATAGGGATGAAGGGCACACCCCCGTAATTCCCATGGGTTGAAAGGCCTCGTTTAATATTTATGATTTATTTCGGTTTAATTCGACGTACCCAAAGGATTTTCCATTTTTTTTTCTTCCGCATAAATGAAAGCCACGAAATTTTCCACTTCTATCAACCGAAGTGTAAAAATTCATTCTAAAAACAATTCAGTTCAGAGTTTTGAACTGACAAGTAATATTTTCAGTGCAATAAATTCACCATCGAATTATTTATCACTGAGGGATCGCCAGAGGTGAGGCCAGTGGTTCCAAAACGACTTTCATTACTCCACATCGTGAGATCCTATTTTTCGTTGGATGTCTTTTTGCAAGGTAGCAACTACCGAGAAACGATTCAGTGAAAATGGAGTTCTCGGGGCAGACGTGTCCCCCCCGAAAGGGAATTAGGACATTGCAGGGGTGAAACGAATTCATCAGTCAATGTCCAAGTAACCGTGTACGATCTGAGTTGGGATTTTTTTCCTTAGGAATGATGATTTGATTTTTGGGCGAGGGACACGAGATCGAACTCATCTCGAACTAAAAAAAAAACAATGCAATTGGAATTGTGTTCCGGAGAATAGTTAATTGAAGAATCGGTTTTAATGCAATAAAAGTCAAACCACATCCCATGACACAGCAGAGAGGAAACAACTAAGGCAGAACGCGTGGCCACCGGTACACTATATTAATAAATCTCAATTACCCGAGTTAATACAAAAGGCAACTGGGGGAGGGTAATTCGCACGGGGGTTGCAGGAAACCGGACACGAGGGTGAAGGCATTCCCTTGGTTAATATACTGTACCATAATATTCCTCATAGCCATTCATTGGCCGGAAGATTAACGAGATAAAGCCGTTAGATCTTAAAATTTTGGCAACAGACCTGAATAAAAAATTGTTTAACTACCAAAATTCCCGGTTGTCCTCAAGTTAATTACGAATTACACGGCACAAATAGGCATCAACTCATCTTGAATCTCCCCAACGAGTTCATCAACCTCGAAAAAACATGAATCAAGTAATTAATAAAACCGTAACCTCGATTGAGAGAATTGTTTTGCTGAGAACCCTGAATACACCGTCACTTTAACGAGCTGGAGACTGACAGGGGAGAGAGGAGTCGTTCAATCTGAGAACCCCCTACCCCAGGATCCTGATGAAGCCTAAGAGAACGAGGCGATCCGTCATCGAAACGTTTAATGAAACGTCGTGGTGGTAAGTCAAGGGAGAGCCTCGTTTTCGGCTTAAACCACCGAGAGTTTAGGGAGTTGGTGGATTCAAACGTCGTATATAAACACTTAATCCAACCAGTGACGATATTAAAGTCATATACAGTGGTTGTATGTCGACATTTATAAAGTTGTTGGCCTTGTCTTGTACGTGGAAAAATCTATTATTTTGAATTATTGCATACCCTAACTTTTTCATATGTGAAAACATTTTTTTAGAAGAAAAGAAATATTTTTTTTTCAGAGGGATGGCGAGACTCAGTGTTGGGTGCCCCGCGCCGGTTGCTAACTACCCTCGGCAGTCTCTCAAGAGATTCCTCACCCTTTCCTGCCTCGGTAAGTTAAAAATAATAATACAACATTTTTGGGAAAATAGTGCTCTTATAAATATGGTGATTCTAACAATAATGCAGATTGGTAAATCGATGAGGCTTACGGGGCTTGAGTCCCCCCTCACCACGTCCAGAGAATGCGCGGTTAAAAGTTTATCCTCCGGGCATAACGTGAAATGTAAATCAAGCCCCCTACGAAATCCCCGTTTCCAAATGCCAGGCGCAAAATCGTGGTGTACCTTCCGGCGAAATATGTAAATGACACGCAACGCGTTGGATACGATCTCGTTACCGCACTAACCCCTGGGGAGATCTCAGTATAATGCATAAAGTGACAAAATAATATTTTTGAAAGTTTCCCTATGAGATATGGAGAGATAAATATTTGAATGAAAAAATTATTGACGAATAAAATATTTAGATATCATTTTGGGATGAATTTTTCTCATATAATCATTTTTTGGGAGGAAATGTGGAGATAAAAATAGCTGAAGTAGAAAAACTATGATGGAAAAGTTGATAAAATACGAAAAGAGACTAAAGTTGTGATAACTTGGTCACCCCTCAACACAAAAGTTTCCACCTTCATCCTGTCGAGTTTTTTTTTTCTCCCTCGATTCCCCTCACCCGAACCTGGTGAACTGCATTCATCAGACCAAACTTGAGAAGTAAGTAGTCACTATCTTAGCATTTCCTTACATCTCGGTATCTATCTACTTCCCACGGAGACTATGAAGCCGAGAGTACACGAGTGAATGAAAAATTTTTCACTCTTAGCACTCGCGAAAGTAAAACGCAATTGCAATATTACGATATTGTGCGAGCGAAGATGAAGAGAAAGCCACAAAAGACAGACTTTTTCGGATGAAATTTATGTTGGATGGAGGGAGTGTATACAGGGACGTAGGGAGTGAAAAGATAGACCCATAATTCTGTAGCATCAAGTGTTAGGGCGAGGAGATGCTCCAGACACCATAAGAAAATTACATTTTCGAGGAGTAAAAGGAAAACCCACCGTAGAGACGATGACGAAGAAAGCCCGTGTGAATTGATTGATTAAATTCACTTTTCATTTGATATCCATTAAAAGAGGATCTTCAATAATTCAAAAAAAAAAAACGCGTCGTTATGCATGAGTAATTCAATTGACCCTACTCCGCTTGGAACAAGTTATTCTGGTGGAAATTACAGTATTACACGAAAAAAAAATAAAGAACCTGGTCATTAAATTGATGGCTGTACTATACAAATGGTCGAGTGAGCTAATGGGAACATGAGTAACGAGCAATGGGGAAAAACAACGTCAAGAATTGGACGATAGAAACACAAGGGAAAGAAGAAAAGTATACAGAGGGTGGAAAAGGTAGAGCTAGCCGCAGGGTCTCTGGGTTATCGATCAGTCCTCAACGCACCAGGTGAACCACGCCCTGGCGCTCATTAATTAATGTAAAAATTCCACATTTCATTCTGCAGTGAATAAAAATTCATTAATCAATCAAACAATATTCTCCTCGACATAATAAAAATGCTCTTCATTTCTTCCTCGATAAGATTATATTTTCCATTTGTTCTGAGGACAGAATTTTCATGATCTTTTTTTTTTAAAATCAGTTCCATCATTAAATATCCTAATATATATTTGGAGCTCGAAATGAAGTGGCATGACTAATAAATTATCTCCCATCGTTAGTTATCCGATATCAACTAATTTATTTACGAAGTAACGGGTGTACTCTAGTGTTCCCCTCTCTAATAGACTGTGGCCAGTCTGAAATTTGATGGAGAAAAAAAAATGGGGGAAAAAAAATAGTAGTGGAGTGTATTATGGGCAAGAAGCACGTGGTATGTTCCTGAGGAATGAGTCACGTGCTATCTGCCCCCTATTATGACACGCGTACCATTTTTCAGGAGCTAGATAGATTCCTTTCTAAAATTCCATCAATCTCTTCCTATTAAAAATAAACTATAAACCAATTTTCCTATGAATTTAACAACAGCTGTTATTTCTATTCCTCATCGAATCACTGATGCAAATTTTTTTTTCAATCAAGCCGAAGTGTTTTCCGCATTCAGAGAAAAAAATAGTAGAAACCATTTTCGTTAATGAGCATGATCAAGGTTAAAGGAAACTGAATGAATACATGAAGAAACATCAAAGGCAGTGGTCGGTGTCGCTAACTAAACTCCCGTTATGCCTCGGAGAGAAGTTAAATAGGGAGAGGGTATCGAGGGATGGAAAGTTTGCCATTTCCAATTCGAGTCCATTTCGTGATTAAGTGCAAACTTGTGAAGTTCCCCGTTGTACAGCCAGTCAAATAAATGCGGATATACGTACAAATACACAAATAGAAGCAGTAGCATTATGGCATAAAAAAAGAAGACCAAAAAAGTATTTGTACAGCTTTCGGAAGCTTCAGAGTAAACAGAAGATGACAATAAGTCGAGGAGAATTGAGGGAAAATAGAATTTTCCGCGGTACACCAGTAACAATTATTTTTTCACGCGAGAAAGCTTGAAAAAAAAAGGAATATTGAATTACTAATGGTGTAAGTCGAGGCCTGCATCGATGAAAACAAAAAAATATCACTAAAGACCCGGCACGCCTAGCTCCGGTAATAGCACATCGAATTTCCGACGAACCCCAAAATCGAAGGGGGGATTTTCGTTAAATTGCGCGGAAATCTATGGTGGTTTAGAAGCAGCCTCCATCCTCGTACTATTACCATTATTACTGAGGGACTTTTACGAGTTTCTGATGGACCGAGAAGCTATATAAATCCTTCAGGATGTTGTACACCCGCAAGTGGATGAAATGTTATTCTACCCCAAGGTTTTTAATGACTCTGCTAATTTTTCTCGATTTTCGCATCTCAATAAATTCGAAATGTGTGGAGAGACACGTGAGATCGATGCAAGAATTTCGGATCTGATAAGAGGTGACCGCAGGTCTTATGTTTGATCGAGGTTCGGGCTATTGAGAACATGCCCCAAGAGACTCGATTAGGCTCTCAGATGAGAAACATCCGCTCATGGAGTATAATCCGAAGGATGTGTCGAGCAACGTAATTGACGAGGCGATTACACCCGAGATATTGGCATTCCTAAGGGTAATACTGATGAAACAAAATATTACGAGAAAAGAGGCCGACTTATCAATTAATTGCGGTGAAAAAAATTCGCTTGATAAAGTAAAGTGATGAGGAGTTTCAAAGGGTAGTGGATGGTAGTGTATGGAAAATAACATTAGATTATCCTGGATTTGGAGTGAATTGAGTACTGTAGCACGCGGCGAGGTCAAGTTCTCGGTCGGCTTATTAGAAACGCGAGTGAGAGCATGAGTGGGTGGAGCACAAGGGCGATAGGTTTGAAAGTGCACAGACATGACATCCCACACACACATGACAGTGGGTTCTCTCCAATTACTCGTTTGCAACGTGTGATTCTCACGTGCGATTATCCCCTCTGGGTTCATGTGTGTGTGTCATGTGTGTGGATTTGTCCCCCATCTATCGACTGTAGAACCCTTCTCATCCACGCGTGCACCCAGTGAGTTTGCACGCGGCCAAAACCAATTCACGCAACATTCATAATTGGTTCGCGTCGTTGCCCACAGGAGAGGACTCCCGTGTTCCTTATTTGTCGGCTCGTGGAAAGACCCGCCAAGAAATAAAGGATAATGAAAAAAAAAATATATATAGAATGAGGCAATAATTTTTCAGCGTCGCGCACGGAGAGAAAAATTCTTTAAAAATTACGTGCCTGTTCCGTAACCTGCCAGTCAAAACAGTATTCAGTAAAAATTACGGAACAGTTACGCACTTTTTCAGTGACCTTTCAGAAAAAAGTCCAGGACGTTCAGGAAAAAGTAGGGAACGTTCCATGAAAAAATGCGGAACTGTTCCGTAATTTTTACTGAATACTGTTTTGACTGGCAGGTTACGGAACAGGCACGTAATTTTTAAAGAATTTTTCTCTCCGTGCGGATCATTTTTTTCTCGCAAAGAAATCCTTAGAAAAACGATATATTGACTCAAAGTCGAGTGAAAGGGGTTAATCGGATACCGTTGAACCCTCTGAGACAATGAAGAGAAAGAAGGACGATTGTAGTTTCTTATCAATGCAAAAACAGTACGAGGGGTCGTAGCAATTAAGAGATAACAAGATTTTCCCTCGGCACCCCTCCAATTAGTGACACCCTGAAAACCCCTCGGTTCGCCTGGAGATGGAGGCGAAAAAATATGTATATCTAGCTCACCATAGCAGGTACCCTCGATGCCGCGTGCAACCACCGAATCACCCCAGCTTCTGTTCTATCCTCCCTCGAATCTCCAATGTTTGCATACCATCGTGGATATTCCGAGTGCTGAAAGACAGAGGCGGTGGAATGAAAAGTACACACTCTAATTTTTCTGGTACATAAATGTACTAGAATGCTTAATTAAAAATATTGACAATATGAGAAAGACTACGAAGACTCGTTGAATGAAATAAAATGGAATAAAATAAAAATAAATAAAATAAAATAAAAATAAATAAATCGTAATAGCATATTGTGATACAATTAATATTCATGCATTAGGATTTAGAAATCGAAATTCCATCGAAGGCCCCCAAATCACACGAGGGGTTGAATAAGTGTATGTGCGTGAAAGAGAGGCTGGGATAAAAAAGTGGTAGGTCGTTAGTACGAACTACAAGCGGTGCATGCCAATGAGGCCTCACAGTATAGGTTCTCGGCCTATTCGGCTGGGGGATGAAATCTCCTGGGAATCAGGACAGCCGTTAGAGGAAAGACGAGGGGAATGACTTGGTTTGCGAGGGAGGACGACCAGAACCTGGGATTGGACTGACTCATGGTGCCTGAGGATAATCGAAACTCGTTACCTTTTCTTCTCCCGGATTCGATTCGTGCCGAGAATTAGGAGGACTTCCTTTTCAATGTTTTTTTTAGCTGAATAATCCATGAAAATGGACATCTGCTTTTCTCAATGAATAGAGCAGAATCATTTCGCGGATGGAATGAAAAAAATAAGGTAGACACTAACCCTGTACGTACTCGGTACTCTATTGAATTCTCATCTTGACATTAAACGATGAAATAAAAATGCAAGTGAATTGGGAAAGTGTGTGGAGGGTCGCACATGGATAGTACGGGTCGGAAAGTTGGTCTTGTTAAGAACCGGCAAAGGGGATTCTGATCAACGAACCGTAGAACGCCACGGGACAAGAGAGCCCTTCCAACCCAGTCCACGCTTCGTTTCTCAATTGATTCTTTATTTTACAATCGACAGAGCTCATCCAAGGGTCTGGGGGTCTGGGGTGCCCTGCCTATGTGTTCCTACACATACCCCTGATCTCCCACCCTCCCACTTCCCCCCCGAGCAATATTAAAACAACAAGAGCGACCCCCCCATTATTTGCTCTCCAAATTATCAGCTAGAGTATTGAGTTAGGGGCTTTGAAATTAGTGTTTACTATTTGTCTTTATTTTGTGTGCAGAGAGAAGAGCCTCTGCCGAGTCTTCCTGTGCCAGATCTGGAGACAACCATGCAGAAGTATCTTGCCCAGGTTGAGGCGATAACGCCTGGTCATATGGAAAAAACCAGACAGCTGGTGAGAGCTTTTCTATCTGGACCAGGACCCAAACTCCAACAGCGTCTGCTTGAGCGAAGACAGGATAAGGTCAATTGGGTGAGTGAAAATATAGAAATTTTATCGATAAAAATTCACTCCAAGACAGACAACAGGGGCCTTGGACTGACACCTACATCCGTATAAAAAAAAATTTAGGATAAAAACACACCCGTATTTTCGGATGATATAAAATTTAAAGATCTGGGAGAAATAAAAAATGATAAAGAAAGGAAGAGCTTATTCTGGTCGACTAAGTGACACGACACCATTTTCGTTTCAAAACCCCCTTGGTAACATCCGACACAGCCTCAAGAGACTTTATAGTGGAACGACGGTTAGGCGTAGGTACCCATAGGCACCGGTGAGCTTTCCATGACTTTTGCCATTCCCCCTGAACCCTCGACTCCCTCGGGATACCAGCGCCCTATAAGCCATCACAACTTCCCCCGCCCTCCCTCTTTCATCCCCCCATTCCACTCAAACCCCTATGGTACATAAATAAATAAATAAATGGATTTACGAGCCGTCTGGAACTCTCCACTTTTTCCTACAGAAGAGCACCAGCTCTGCCTTTTCTTTACGAAAAAAAAAATTCATTATCAATTTATCCACGAGGTTCTCCCTCAATACAGGAATATTGAAGAGTTGTTCAATTAAAATTTACTATTCAATTATTTGTGGGACGAATGAAAATTAATGAAATAGAACATGCCAATTTGCCCCATGGTCTTGATAGATTGATGAGAATGAAGAAAAAATTATTAGAATGATAAGAGGGTGGGTATAAAAAATGATGGTAAAAGGGAGCCGACGAAATTCGCAGTTCACGCCTTCCTCGCGAGAAGATTGCTTCCCCCTAGGATCCCCCAGGGCTCTAACGTGAACATGTAGACGAAGACGGAGGGAATGAGGAAAAAAAAATAACCTAGGGAAAATATATTTCCGGATGTATTTCCAGTAAATCGAAATCTCGCGCGGCGATTGTGGACGATTGGTTGTGAATGCTGGAGGGTTTTATGGGGTGGGTTGAGGAATTGGACGTCATGAGTTGGCGGAAAAATGACTTGACAACAGGAAATCCTCCATCATTTTTCGACAAACGAGGGGATTCAAATTGAATGTATCATTTTAATAATAGAATATTGTAGCTAGAGTTAATTAAAATAGCGAGTAAAATCATACTGACTCATTTCCCACATAGTGATGATAAATGCTGTTAATAAATTCAAGACAGCCTCAAAAATGAAGAAATATTGTATTTGAAAAATGTTAAGAGAAAAAATGAAGGACAAAGGGATTTCATGGTGTCATTTCCGGGTGGATAAAAAGGGGGAATGGTTTATCACAATATTCTCGGTGGGTGGTTCGGAGCTAATATCACGGTACCCCGCAGCGAACTGGAAAATTTCATTGAGTATTCCATTATTCATCTGCGCAAATTCTATCCCACGTACGCTATTTCACCACTCTCCATTCCTTTTGCCAATGATAAAAAAAAAATCTATGCCAATTAACCGGGTTGAATCATAGAATAACTCAAGGATGAATTAGTAATCCCCATTTCACTGGTTATTATCAAGACATTAGACAGAACATGAAGCTTTCCAATATTATTTAATCGTTTCCCTCCCGAAGAATATAGAGTTCCGTAATCATGAAGGGGAGAGGCAGAGGAGAGAGTAATTACTGTAGTGTGACGCATCAAACGAAATTATACCAAGAAATATCTTTGATCTCGAAGGAAAATCGTCTTCCTTATTTGTGACTGTGAATTTGAATTGATGTGTAAATAGGTGTTGATAATTCGTGTAATAAATCATATTGATAATTATTTGTACAATAAATTGGGATAAAAGAGTATCTCCCTCGATATTTCACCTCCTCATGATGATCTTATCATGAAAATACTTATAAATCGTGTTTATCTGAAACTATCGCATGATTTTCGACGGATCCCCCACACCCCCCCTTTGGAATTCAAAACAAACGACAAGGGAGACACACCAGACCAGGTCGTCAGGACTTCTAATCTAGGCAATTTAAATGTTTGTCCCCAAACGCTGTTGGAAAAGGGGGAGAATCGCGAAAGAAGGATAGAGAGCTATCGCTCCTTGTACCGCGTAATCCCTTGTTGAAACAACGGTAAGCCCTTTGGATTGTCTGCGGTATTGCACGCTGATATCGTCCAACAGGAAGGGCTGTACACACTCTCCCCAGGGATGATTTTCCCTGCACACATCCGCCACATAAAATACATAAGCCTATATGACCGCCATTCGTTACATTTGACATTAAAAAATCACCTAAACTCCCACGGAGACAAATATTCAATAAGAATTACGCGGCTTTTCCGTAATTTTTACTAAATATTGCTCTCCGCCTACAACTCCGATTTTTCAATACAAAGTCTTTTCAACGGTACGACAATTTATTCGTTTTCTATTGTATCGTGAATTCTGGTTATTAAATGGAAAATTAATAAAATCGAGGAAATCGGGGGATCGAATTCCTTGAAGATGAAGAGCTTGAGGTAACCACCCCCGAGAGAAAAAAAATGTGAAGACGTTTATGAAATTGACCGCCAGCTCATGGTGTTAGCCGGAAAAACTGGACCCTTGGGAGTTATACCCGGACACAGAGTCAATTTGGCTCCTAAGGGCGAAGAAAATCTCCATTAAAGTATTTTCTGGAGTTTATCCCGGGTCAAAGGACTAGTCACTTCACGATTTTACTCATACCATTCACCTCCCTGTATTTAAATGGATATATTGTGTGAATCCACAAATGGAATTCATGAATGATACAATAATAACAATAAAACAATAAGACTCTGTGATGTAACGTTCTTTTTACGAATTGAGTGTTGCAATAACGATGATTAAAGAAATTAAAAAATGAAGGAAAAATAAATTTCCTCCAATCCCAATGATTATCCCCAGCCTATGTCCTCGTAAATTCCTTTTTATATTTTCATCCCACCGCCTCCCAGCACTTCCAAGAGCAATTAAACTTTTATTCTCAGTCGTTAATCCCCTCTCCTCTCTTTGATTCGTCGCAATAGCATGTTTTCTCTCCCCGCAAAAGCCTCAACCCAACTTCCAGTAATACACAAAGTCCAACGAGTTGCCACTTCCTCCCTCAACTTTCTTTTTCATTCAGAAAATATACCGATGAAATACACCAAGAAGAAGAGAGCCAAGAATAGGCACGAGTTTTCTTGCCTTTTTCTCGTTTTCCACCGAGTCGCAAAAGAGAAAAGTACCTAATCCCATAACGAAAAGGAAAGCGCTTAGACACCCAGTGTATGTGTATATGGGAGTTTGGTAGGAAGAGGGTGAAAGTCGAGCGGAATGGAAACCAACCCCTCACAACTTCCCTAGAGACCTGAGGGGGTGAAACGTGGGGCTATTTTGTATGTTACGTGCGGACCACCAGGGCTCTTATCTTCCTGTACTCCCCCGCTTTTACGTACCTGAAATTTCCTATTTTCATAAAATCCGTCGCGGTACACCTGTCTGTGCGCATGTACCCAAATAAAAATAAACATCATTGCTAAAAGAAATACAACAAAGCAAGTGGATTAATCTCAGAATTATCTTCCTTGTGATTTCTCCTCAGGAAGAATTTTCCAGTGAGAAATAAAAATATTGCTACCATAAAACGATTACGAAGGGATGTCGAAATTTATGAGTATCAAAGAATCGATAGCAATATTGCAGGCAGGTTACCCGATTCCAAACGAAGGCACTAAAAGTAAATCGATATCCTCAAACCCGTCCATCCTCGTCTCGCAATTTATTTTTCTTTTATCTCTCACTCGGAACTTTTTTTATCCAACCATTTTTTTTTCCCTCTTGTGGAGAACTGAGGGTCCTTTGTCGGCTGCTCTCTTTAGTGCCACACTCTCGCGTCCTTTCATTTTCACGTAAACCCGTGTGTATACCTCAGGTTAGATCCTCTCAAGGCGATTCCACGGGACAAAACAAATTATTCGGAATCTTTGGCAGAGGGACATTTTGGATGATGGAGTTTATGATCTTTCTTTCTTCACTTGTGGAGACTCCAATGACTGGAGAGGGCACGTCTATTATTGCTCCAATATTTCAGGGATTACATACATTGCACATTGTTGTCCGCAGTATTGCGTAAACTTTGGCATTTCGAGGCTGATTTTATGTTAGAACTATTTGCATAGTCTTCGCATATCTCTGTTATGGGACACCTTTATGGAGTTGTGGCAACCCGAAGGTTAAATTCCTATGAATGAATTGATGAACATATTCAGAATATATTCTAAAATATTTTTATCGTCGTAAATACATGAATCTAGTGAAACTATATATTCATGAGAATTATGCAACCCTCATTTTTATTTATGGAAGTTATTTTTCGACTTTTTCAATGCCTGAAAAATATAATTTTCCGCTATCTAATGGCACCTGTCTCCTCCCAACGAATTCATCACCCCTGAGAACTCTTGGTGGAGCTGGTATTCCACTGATACTCAAGACATCAAATATTTACAGTGTTTTCCCATGAAAACAAAGTCTTCCTTGCCTTCTCCCCCATCAGAAAGCAAGACGAGACTGTAAAAAAAAAGGGAAAATGAAGCCGTTGGTATGGGTTTGAGTTTTCATCTGCGACCCTTCGCTATACAACCTCCTTCCTCCAAACCTCCCACGGGATTAACCTTTAATTCTATCCACCTCTCTCGAAAAGTCTCCTTACGATGCCAAGGGTATATACCTATACAATCCACCAAGTACATCTTGTGAAAAACTTGGACTGCTCTTCTTTCGGTACGCAACTTGTAAACTAAATTGTCGTAAGTCAATTAAAATAACGAGGAATTGTTGAAAAAAAAGTTTCGAGCCCTGTCAATTTCCCAGTGCAATTACCTCGACATTTATAGTTTGAAGTAATAATGAAGAAATAAAAAAGAATGGGGAGAATATTATGAGTGAGAGTAATGATGGGAGCAATATGTGCGCTTTTGCAACGACGAAGAAATTGAGAAACGAATGCGGGTGTTGCGATGGTATATGATGAGATACACAGTTCAAAGATCGATCGCAATTATCCAACGACTATCCTCTGTCTATCGCAAGGGCTACATGACGTGGAGTAAAAACGTGATCGACGTATCATCCTCGTGATGTGCAATGAAAGAAATCGTGCGGAGATTTTCTCATGGGGTTATTAATAAGAGAGAAAATGATGGAAATTGCCAGACCCAAGGGATTAAATAGTTATTAAAATATCATTAATAACCTCGAGTGAAGAGTTAGT
Organism: Fopius arisanus; assembly: GCF_000806365.1. Taxonomy (NCBI): domain Eukaryota; kingdom Metazoa; phylum Arthropoda; class Insecta; order Hymenoptera; family Braconidae; genus Fopius; species Fopius arisanus. The sequence goes on along the minus strand of NW_011887741.1, from coordinate 1,188,311 downwards.
CAATAAATTATTTGCCAGGTGAAAATTACTTTGGAAAATTCACTCGACTTGATGCGATATGTTATTTTACCGGAACCCAATTTTATCAGGGGCTCATAAAATATTCCAAATTTTCAACTCCAATGATGCCGAACTAACAAGTGATAATATTTTTAAACACCTCAGTCCCATCAATTTTAACTGAATGTAACATGTGTGTACGTATACATCAGGTCAAGTGGATCGATCCAGGTTACTACCTACCGACACTCCCAAGCCAACCCCAACCCACTTCTTGTCTCTCACCCTGGCAACTGCACTTCGCAAAATAGAAATAAGAGAATAATAATAAAAAAACGCTTATGCATTGTTGATGGATACGTGGTACGAGTATACAACCGAGTATCAAATGCACAATTGCTGCGAAATTGCAAGCATCGTATGGGAGTTTGAGAAGTATCATGTGCATTACGCAAACTTCTATCATATCACATCTCATTAAATTTCCATTGTTTGTATACAAAGCAGAGCGAGAACAGAAATAAAAAAATCTCACAGTGTATAGAGTGCTTATCGCAAGCAATATTTTTTTTTCCCTCGCAAGAGTAATATACTCTCCACTTGCTCTCCCTTGAGATGATAATTATTTATCCATTCATTGGTCTATCCGTCTACTTGTTTATGAATGAGAAATTTTGTTGAGGGCTAATTTCTAATTAATTCCGTAATGTGCAATGCTCTCGGACGATGATGAAAAGCTCGACTGTGGCGTATGCAAAGTGGCTGACGAGGGTGAGCCAGCCGCAGAGGTGCCACAAGATCGTACATTCGAAATAAAAAAATAAAAAAAGGTGTGATAAAGGTGCGCTCCTGTGATAAGGGGTTGGTGCGCAGAATCCCGGATAACGATTGCATCAAACTGAGTCGAGTTCTCGGATGCTATACACCATGTATGAGTGAATATGTACAAGGGATTTTGTGGCTGTGGTTATACAGGTGATACAAGAGCCAAGATCTGGGTCAGTGCAACCTCGCACGAAGGCCGGATCTGACGTGAGGTTACGACCCACTTAAAGGAACCTCTCCTACAACTCCAACATTATCGATTATATTTTTCATTCTTTTTAGCATTTTCTTTTGTTTCCCCCGACGATCGAATTCTCTACTGCCAATTCAAACGAAATAACACTATCCGCAAGACAAATCCAATATTTCTTATTAAAAAATAATTAATCCTGAGTGAATGTAGTATAGCCATGGTCTAACAAACACGTGCAATTAATCGAGAGAGTACACAGTTTTTAGATGTAGTCTGGGTTTTGGGGGATGGCTCTCGGGTTTCCAGATTTAACGCGATACTTCATTAGCAGGGGTCGACTCCCGACTGAAATTACTCACTTGTCCCTACGTATGAGCCCACCCATTGCTCTCTATTTTTTCATTCCACCGTAATTCGTAATGAAGCACTGGAAATTCAATAATTCTCCGAATAATTCCATGTAAAATCAGAGTTGCCCCAATTACGTTGGACGATAATAATTTAGCCTTTTGCAATTGCTCGAGCACATGAACAGTAATAAAATTTGTTCTGGGAAAACCATTAAACAAACAATTGACAACGAAAAGGACAACGGAGAGGTCGATAACGGTGAGTTTGCGCCGACTGAATAACCGAATTGGTATGGCGTGTGTTCGCGGGTTGAGAGTGGCTCATACCCTGTTGAAATCACCGTAACCCGATACCAAGTTCATAGGCGTATACCGGTGGAAAATGAGGTTGATGTCTCTCAACATCGACAGGCATCCCCTCCGGTAAGTGAGGGGGGCATCGAGTGTATGAGGTCTAACGGTGCGCTTGATCTCTTAAATCAAAACACACGAGTATTTCAATGTAAGAGATGTTTGTACTCCCACTGTTTCGAGGAGTCCTTTGATGCCATGAAAATATCCCACGTTAAAGGGTATCATGGGACCCGAGAGGGTTGGGGATGGTACACCAAGTGAAAAATCAACTGTGAGAGACCAACAGCTGATGGTATGAATTGTCGTTACTTGTTTCCACACGTATAAATCGAAATTTATGCTTGGTGAAGTACTGATATGATTTTTCCCTCTGCCGGGGCTATTTAATCCTCTTTGAGTATTTCAATGAGAAATACGAATGAGGGAAAAAATCATCAAGCTATAGATTATGGATGAACAGATATGAGAAATATCGTCATCCGAAATGAAGACTCGTCATCCATCAACGAAAGGGGAATCCATCAGCGAAAGGAATCACCCTGTCCCATCTACGTAACTGAATCCTCGTCAAATTGTATTCGATTATACCCCGATCTCAATTTCGTACCCTTCCAAATAATTAATAACAGGAGAGGATTCTCTACATACTCCACCCCACCACCGATCCACCGAAATGTACAATTTCACATCACCTCGAGCTCCAATTCTCCATTTACGCAACCAACCGTGGTTGTTTAATTATTGAGTCGAATAATGCACTCTCTGTGATTATAAATGTTATGCTAACTCAGGGATGTGTACGGTATAAACGACAAATTTTATGGGTCTGAAAAATCGTTGAGAAAGGATTATAAAAATTGAAAGACTGACGGCTGGATGACACGCGAGGTGATTATCCTGATGCCATTCTGCGAAGCATCAGGGTAATTCCGTCATGAAGAATAATTGAATATCTTGCATGTCATGGGAATAGGCAAAAAAAAGTACTGAACTACTCTCGCAACTTAGGATGTCATCGAATGCAAAGTTATTTACCCAATGAATAGTTACATTTTGTTATTTTTATTGGCTCCTCCAATTGAGCCATTTTATTCAATAAAATATATTTCCCAGTAGTAATCGCAGTAAACTAGAATAAAATAAGCCCCTCACTACTTTGCAGTGCAACTATTATAGCCAACTTATACCGGAAGTGTATTTATAAATTACACCCATTATTTCTATTTTCCGTACAAGGGGTTCTATAACTTTGCATTCACTCTCCATTCGTTCTTTGTTTCAATTAAAAATACCAAAGTGACTGTTCTGGATTTAACGTCCCAATAATAATGCGCAATTTTTTACTTTCTACTTTGATAATTTTGTGAATGGAAAAACTTCTCGTGTTCACCTCAAACTAATAAAATTCCATAAATATAGAATTTTTTCAATTACTCCATTAAACAATGTAATTATGAATTGATTCATCCCCCGATTGAAAAATCTCAGCCGACCCTCCCAGACTTCCAGATCATTAAATCCGGATTACCTGAACTCAGACAGTATTTTAAATTCCCCATGTTACTCCCATTTTTGAAATTCCGATCAAAATTCAACTAACAAGCTGAATAAAAAATAACATATCAGAATCAGTGAATCCGGTAAACCCAGAAATGGATAATGCCAGTGAAGTAGATGTTTCAATTAGTCGCCTTGCTAATGAGTCTATTCACCCGCTATTTATGCAATATTCATTTGTATCTGCAATAGGCACTGGACTGGTGGCTTGCAGACATGTACCTAACAATTCCGCTGGGTCTGCCCATCAATAGTAACCCAGGACTCGCAGCTAAACCCAAAAAATTTAGTTCTCAGACTGATGCAGCTACCTATCTGGCTAGATTCATCATGGCTTTGTTGGATTATCAGGAAAAATTAGATAGGTAAGTCTCTCGATCATCCACGTAAATAAGTTAATATTTTATAATGATGAAACTAAAAATATCGCGTCTCCGCATGAGTTGCGTGAACAAATCGATGCTGAAGAGTGACAATAGTTCTTCATTGATTGAAACTTTTATTGAAACCGAGTTTTATTTAAAATTTCGAATTTATAACATGGCCTCTGGAGTTCAGTGACCTCTGAACGTTAGCCATTCATCTCTCAAAAGCTCAAAACACAAATATTTTAGTTGCAATTAAATACGACCGTTGAATTCACGAAGTCTCAGTGCTTAACGATGTTTAGGCGTTTCTGCTAATTACTGAGTTGCAAATTAATGGGAGGTGGAGGTAAATTGAGGTCTTATCTAGGGAATTCGGTCAGATTCTATTGCTGGAACGTCCAGCCGGCGCTGATCGATCCATACCGCGAAAATACTATTAATGGTATTTTCATGGGTATAGGCAAGAGTTTATTTTTTGCCAGTGATGTCTCCAATAGAATTATTATTCCAAGAGATTATTCAGGATCTTGAAAACGCTGGGTATCAAGACAGAAGTAGAATAAAAACGGAAATTTAATTTTTTAGAAATTTCTCATGATTGCAAGAAAAGCTCCAAAAATTTGGAGAATCACCCGAGTCCAAAATTTAATTAATTCATTATCCCCTGTCCTGCCGTGGAAAAAGGTATCATTGTTCGATGACAATGGGAAACCAAGTAGAAGTCAATTTAAAAGGGTGGGGAAATGGACCCCTGGAAATCCGGATTGTAGGATATGCGAAGGCGAGCATAAAGAGGATGCCTCGAGACGGAGCTCTAGCTTTTTGCCCCAGCTCTTTCCTCAGACTTGTAAAATTCACGAGACTCAAAGCCTTCCTTCGCAGTATCCGGTATCCGGTTCCGAGTAACTAGAGATTCACTCACCAATTCTCGTAAATCATCCCGGAGCTCCAATGTGTGCCTGTGTTCCTCATCTGTTTGTTTTCCCCCCGAAAAGACTCGAGCTCATCCTTCCAGAAATTTATAATGAGGTTCCGGTGTTTAATTGGAGGTCAACTCCTCTCATTTTTTCACTTATCGCAGCATGGAGTCAAAAATATTACTCGTTGTCTCGATTTTCTGCTGAATTTTGAACGAAAATCGCCCGGCGATTTGTCAAAAGGCGGGAGAAAACACGAGTTGTGGATTTCCGAACGCGCGCTCGATAATAAGATCGATACCAGACTCTCAAAATTGTTTATTGTTCACCATTTTTACACTGAGACCATTGCTCACGTCCCCAGGAGTCGTTCAACAATGTTTAATGACTTTCTCTGATGATTTTACCGCGATAATTTGCGATTAAAAGCGCGAGTGTAAAATTTTTACGGCGTCACACGGTAGCCATATTGCACACTGGACCGAGCGTCTGCTCATGCGCGACTTCCTTTGTTTCAGCGGGACTTGCAAATATTATTATGATGATTATGATTACTTATCCTTTGTTTAACTGATTTAATTTATCCAACTCAATTAATTGAGAACTCTGATATTAATATGGAGTATATAAACAGTATTCGAACATTTTTTGCATAATTTTATAAATTGCCAGGAATGAACTAGAGGTGGAGCAAGTAAAAAGCCGAGACGGAAAGACAATGCAACCGATGTGCATGGCCCAGCATTACCAAATTCTCCGAACGTATCGTAAACCAGGTGAAATGGCTGACGAACACCTCCACCTGGACAGATCGACTTCCGGTGATCACATAATCGTGGCTCATCAGAATCAGGTATAAAAAAAAGCCATTGTGAAATAAGAAAATTCATAATCATTTCTCCGGAAACATAATACCCTGGAGTGCAGTCATTAGCATTATTTACGCTGTCACTGGCAGAGAGCCTATCACTTTCGCATGGAACATTCAGTGTCGTATGCAAACATTACATAATCCAGAGAATCACATAGTGATATGTTTGCTAATTTTTTGTGAACACATTGTGCCTTTCTGAGGGGGTCTAATGGCTTTGTGAGAGTCTCGAATGATATAAGAATGTGAAATGCATGGAATTTCCATTTATTTCCTAATTTGTCCTCGCTCACAATGTAACATTTAATTATTTAATAAATTAATGGCGATTTATCAATTAGTTTTACAGTGTACCTGTTCGTGCATCAGATCGTGGACGAATAACGGAGGCGGAATTGATGCAGCAGCTAATGAAAATTATAGAAACTCCAGCCGACCCACGTACACCACCCGTTGGGATCTTAACAGCGACAAAACGTCCTATCTGGGCTAAAGCGCGAATGGAGTTGTTGAAAAGTAATTATTCCACTGAGGCCAACATGTCTCACCAATTTTGTCACAATTCACATTCCCTCGTTCCCGGGAAATTACCCCCGGAATAATTATCTTGTCTCCTAGACCCAATATTCGTCATATTCCCAGGTTCATGTCCCCTTCCTCTGTCGATGGAGTCACTCCTCGCCCTTGTAAATCGAATGAGCCATGTAACGAGATAATGAGGCATTTTAACTCGCGGAGACCAGATACTTTGAACGATGAGTCCTTCCCCCTTTGCTTTAAACTTACCTTGTGGGGTCTAGGGCTTTAATTGGGAAGCCCTAGGGGCTTCACATGTACCTAAACTTTCGATTGTAATTTAAAATTGAGTAATTAAAAGGAAACCACAGAGTGGGGAAAAAATTCGTGAAAATTCCTAATTAATCCTTTCCAGACGAACGCAATCGTCACAACCTGGAGCTCCTGGAGCAATGTCTCTGCATCGTCTGCATCGACGACGACGTTCTCCCCGTGACTTTCAACGAACCGTACAAAAAAGAAGATCGATGGCTGAATGATCGTGACTATGCCAATGCACTTCATCATTGTCTCCACGGTGGTGGCTCTCGTCATCTCGGCGCTAATCGTTGGTTCGACAAGACTTTCCATATTATAATTGGCAAGGTCGAGATCTTTACATTCATTGTATAATATAATTACCATAGATTAAGCTCCCAACAGCCCAGTCATAAATTTGTTATTTCTCTTTCTATTGTTCATACCTCGAGAAATGATTATTGAGTGGCTTTCACTGGCGGAAGTTGTTTGTGGAATGATATAGAAATTATTTTTTATGAGACTCTTCAAAGTGATCAATTTCTTTCGCAAATCCATCGATGAATTTTCACCTCAGGATGGATTTTGGGGAGTAACGTACGAGCACTCGTCCGGCGAAGCTTCATCGATATTCAACGCTTTCGAGGCCCTCACCGAGAAAGTCGACGAAATGCCTCCCTCGGAGGAGAATCCAGTGCCCTCTCATCTTCCAGCACCTGAGAAATTCGAGTGGTGTCTCTCAGAGCAGAGCCTCAGCGACATTCGTGAGGCCATGACAGCATTCGATGCGTAAGTGTGTTCTCATGTTCCAGCGAAAACTTATGAATTCCTCCTACGTCACACGAGAATAATAAACACTCGTTAAAAAGTCTCGTTGAAGATCTGGACCTCTGCATCTTGTGGTTCGAGGACTACTCCAAGGAATTCATCAAGGCCTGCAGTATCAGTCCGGACGCCTACATTCAACTCGCACTGCAATTGACCTATTTCAGGTAACTTAATTGGTATTTCGTCATTCCATTAATTAACTCAATATTTATTCTGCTCTGATGAAACCTCCTCCAATGGCAGTCACCTAGATCTTACTTGGTACCGATATAAATGTCCCCAAAATATTTATAAATGTTAATAAATTGATCGATAAATTCTTATTTGAGGCTGCACGGTCGTTTAGTGGCGACTTACGAGAGTGCAGGCATCCGTAGATTTGCCCTGGGTCGTGTTGATGTGATTCGAGCAGCGAGTCCAGAGAGTCTTGCGTGGGTGAAAGCCATGTGCCAAGGAGATCCCGATGCCCAGAACGATGCCCAGGACGAGGGCTCCAAAAGAGTACAGTTCACCATTTACAGTGTAACAATCCTTAAACAATTACAATTGAGTGAGGCTTCTGCAAGTTGGTCGCACATTTTCATTTCTAATCGCTTTGTAATTATAATTTTACTCGATCCATCAAGTTTAATGTTTCGAGTGTGTCTAAATATTTATCGACCGAATGAGCTGCAATGGAATATGTTGATTCAATTTTTATATTAAATATCTTGAGCCGCCCAAGCCATCGACAAACAGATGCTCTCTTCTATTTTTTTTAAAGAGAAGCCCATTGTTTGTTGATTGTGGTGAAAGAGGAACGCAAAACACCGAAAATGGCAATCAATTAGATTCCAGCCGACGATCGAGTGTTTGTCGTGTCCTCGAGAGAAGCCTCGAGGGGGGAAAATAACGAAAAGCATGAGTGGTGGAATCCTCGAGGATTTCCCAGTGTTTTCTTTGCATCAGTCCCGTTTATTTTCTCAGAAAAGTCTCAGATACGAATCTATTAGTTCAGGTGTTCCACTTCGAAATGTAACAAAAAAAAAACAGAAACACTCGGTCAATGAGGGGTAATTAACGAGATATTTCCAACTCAATCGATCGAACTTTTACAGCTTCCGTAAAATTTTTCGACCCCCTGCATGAGTCACGCTAGCATTGACCCGACTAGAATGACAAATTTATTGTTATGAGTTATTTCTCCAGGAGCAACGCATCAAGGAATTGTTCGATCTGGCTGTACAACGTCAGACCAAGGAGATCAGTGATAACATTCATGGATACGGAATTGATAATCACTTGATGGGACTGAGGTACACCGCTCAAGAGACTGGCGAACCACTTCCGGAACTTTTCACTGACGAGGCCTTCAAGATTGTTCATCATTTTGCATTATCTACTTCTCAGGTAAGACGATAAAACATTAATCGCAAGCATTGTACTACAATTTCTCTCGTGTCACACACCTGTTATTACAATTTCACAGTGATAATCTCCCTCACAATTTCCTGACTGAAAAAAGTTACAATTGAAATTTGAAAGGCAACCTGACACTAACAATGAAACCCCTGGCAATGACATTCAATCCCCTTTCTAAAAAAAATGTGGTAATTAAAGGAGAATTGAAACATGGGGAGTCGGAGTGGCCGCAACCCCCAGGACAAAGGGCGAGCCAGGAAGCAATCCTGGAGCTCTAGCTCTCCCACACCGGAAGTCATCCACTACCCTCCCAACTTCCTGCAACCCCCTGAAAATCATTTTCAGACCTTTGCCAGTACCCCCGGATCTCCTGTAATGAATCTCGTAATTCCCTGTTTGTCCACAGGTGACGACGAGAAACGACGCAATTGTCGGTTACGGTCCAGTTGTACCTGACGGCTACGGGTGCGCTTATAATCTTCGTAAAAATGGTTTCATCTTCTCCGTATCTGCATTCCACAGTGATGGAAGAACTAGCGCTAAAAAATTCGCACAGGCACTTGAGATGAGTATGAGGGAAATGGCTGCAATGCTGAAGAACTCTAAGAAATAGCAATTTCAATTATGAAAGGGTAATGGCAATTACTTGGAAATCAGTGGAGACTATGTAGAAAATTAGATGAATTTGATAGGTGCTAATTTTCATTAATTTAATTAGAGAATCGAATAATTTGTGATAGATTGTGGAGGAAGAATATTGTTGCTTACGACAATGAGTTGAAGTCGCAGTTTTTACTTTAGCCAATGGACTTGCATTGGCGTCCGCACCAATGCACTCTTGTCCAAGCAAATTAGTAAATGAAATCGATGGTACTTGTCTATCTAGTCCGTGAAATGCTCTAACCATGTAAGTGCTTCAGTATTTCTCTTTGGTTGTTAAATTTATGGCCTACAATTACCAAAAGAAGATTATCGAGACCAAACAATTATTTACAAACGAGGAATTCTCATGATGTTCTTCGCAGGGCCGAGTGATTAAGAGTTAATTATCAGAGTAATATATCACGAATAGAATGAAATTGTTGCACACCTGTGGGAACAAATAACGTGAGTAAATAATTAAAAAAAAGTTGGTAAGTGACGTTGATCATCACTAGTTCGAAGTATTTTATGAGATATTATCACTAAAGAATTTACCCATATATTTACCGAATATTCTGTTTGTTGACGCAACCGGTTGCTGATTGTTAATTTATCTAATCGATTTATTTAACTATGAACGAGACAAAAAGAGATGTCTATCACTGTTGAATTGTCATATATGTACTAGCCATAATATAAATGTACGTGAAAGAACTATAGTTTGAAACAATATTGTGTTCTAAAAACGCTTAGACTTCGAAATGAAAGTATTTACCGACCCTAGACTATAAATAAAAGTCCAGCGTAATGAGACGAATCTTTGTGATCGCTTTGCGGCCAAGAATATCACACGCATATCAAGGCTAATCAAGCCTGTAGAAAGTAGTTGATTTTTAAATCAAGTTGACTTGTTAGAACTAATACTCTTCAAATCCTGTAAATCCATCAAGAGACCGAAGAAAATAAAAAACAAATCGATGTTATTGTCTTAATTAATTAAATTCCTTAATTTTATCCATGCTCTCCTGCCAATAATAATCCAGGAAGACACAGACATAAATATTCAATTACTTTATATTGCGTGATTACACAACAGCGACTATAATCTGGAATGTTGGAACAGGCACAAAATATCTATCACAATGAAGGCTTCAGAAATTTCAAATAACCAGCCAGTGCTTGTTCGTTAAGTAGATAAATAGACATAAACAAGCTCTAAGTACTTCAGCTGGGCACACGAGTGAGTAAATCAACGTTGACATCATCGTAATTTCTTGCAAAGGGATGCGAGAGCAGAGAATTGGCTGTCGGTCGTTTCTTTGGATCGTGAGTGAGGCATCTAGTGGCTAGATCTACACCTTCTACACAGAGATGTTTTGGAGGCGTTGGACTCTCTCCCATTCCCACCTGTTATCAACAAGAATATTTTTTTTATTCAAATAAAAAAGAAATTATTATGACGTATTAATTGATAAAGATAGGGAAATGAAGAATACCTTAAACATAATTTGATAATTAGAATCAAATTCGGCCCAAGGTCTCTTGCCACTGGCCATTTCCACAACACAACAGCCAACAGACCATACATCAGCAGCTCTGCCATGCCCTCCACTCTCAGTTTTCATAAAAACCTCGGGAGCCATATATGCCTGTGTCCCCACAAATCCTTGGAGTTCACCAGGCATTGTAGTATGCGCCTTGATTTGCACAGCACAACCAAAGTCTCCGAGTTTCAGACAATTCCCCTGATCCGTAAGAAATATATTTGCAGTCTTGATATCCCTGTGTACGATCCCATGATTATGCAGAACAGAAACAGCTAGAAGAAGCTGATGAGTGTATTTCCTGACGAATATTTCAGGGAGTCCATTACCAGAGCCTGCAACGAGACTCTCCAACGTCCCTTCAGCGCAGAATTCCATGAAAAGTAACATCTCCTCCCTCTGAATCTCAATTCCATAATAACGAACGAGATGTCTATGCTGGATTCCCTCAAAAATCTGTAACTCCTCGACGAGCCTCCGCACAGCTCTGTGATCCCCAGGTTGCAGGGCAACTTCCTTCATCGCGAGAAGTTCGCCAGTCTGATTATTAACAACTGTGTAAACTTTTCCAAATCTTCCCTGTCCAATCTTGATTCCTCTCTGCCAGGTGAAGGTTACCCTTTTTATTCTTACTTTGATTTTATCAACGGATTTCCTATCGGTGACTCTCCCAATGAGCTCGCTGCCCCGTCTCCTCTCGTCGATCTCACTCTCCAGTTTTTTCAACGCCGAAAGAATTCTCTCCTTCTTCACCTGCGTCATCTCAGGTACAGTTAAACTTACAGCTAAACTCCCATCACTCGAATGTGGGGACGAATATTTCCTCTGAATTCCTTCCGGAGACTTCAGGCTGTCCTTCGTTTTGGAAACACAGAAACTTGTTCTACTCCCAGAACTGCCTGGAGACGAGGCTCTGGACCTGGGCAGCCTCTTAACACCGTCTTGTTCTGTATGGGATCCAGGACCAGCCGCAGCGCCAACGACATGAGAAATACATCGATCCATGGCTTCCTTCAACGCCTCAAACTCCCTATCAGACAAATACTTGGTGTTGGAGGGCTCACAGACAGTCATCAAGTACTCAAACCCATGATTCGCCCACCTGGGTCTCAAGCCTCTGCCTCTTTCACACCTGTTTTTCACAAAGTCCATCCACAGCATGGCAAAGTCCACGAGCCCATGAACTAGGTGGCCCCTCTCCTCGGTGGGGAAAAGCTTGCAGACTTCCTTATGATAATCGAACCCCATCCTATAAGCCTGATGTAAAATCTCTCGAACTCGAGTCTTCATGGCCAACTGATCGTTCTCAGACTTGGGCTCCTCGGCCTCGTCAATCTTCGCCTGGAAATTTTCTATAAGAATAATCAGCCTGTCCCTGAGACTTAGAATAACACTCTTCATCTGACAGACTGCTATGCTGAGACCTCCTGACACATCAGGCCACTGACTGATGTCTTTCTTCAGGAATTTGGCAAAAGTGAGGCACTTGGTGATTTTTTCTCTCGCCTCGACGAACATTCCTTGCCACTCCCGCCCCGCGGACATCAGTTGGAGTTTAATGATAGATTCATCTCCCTCGAGGGCATCGGTACACTCCTTGATCTCCTGAGGCCTCGTCACTAGGAACTCCTGTATCTGCTCAATCATCGTACAAGTGATCCCACAGAACTTTATTCCTCCGATTTTATAGCCGTGCTGAATGCCCCCAGCTATGGACTTGACGAAGCTCCACTCGTCATCGATGAGGCTCTTGTGAAAGCTGTTGTACTGGACCATCTCCACCCACTGTCGCAGATAGTCGAGATAGACCTCGAAGACCGACTGGAGGCTGTCATCAAAGTCCTTGACATCGTCAAATTCGACGAGGGGTGATTGTGGAGGTGAGTCCACCGGTTTCCCTGGAATGCAGTCATCGAAGGCATGAACTGTCTTGGAGTGTTCCACAAATCTGTCCCGATGAATGCAGGCAATCTTCAGTCCCTCTCGCATCTCCCTCATGAGTTGTCGCACTGACAGGGGTCCGGGTTGCTCAGGTTTCTGCTCGAGCCTCATCCTCAGGAACTCATGGACAATGTCCAGAGGTACTCGAGATAAAAATATAAACGCAGATCTGTACGAGGGGAGATTCAGGGCTTTGGCTTCCGGGCTCCAGACCCCATAACGTTTGAGCTCGATGTCACCTTCGTACTCCTCGCTCGTTGAAAGCTCCTCCTCGGTGGTCCATTTCTTCATGGCAAGACTGGCTTTCCTGAGGACTGAGGTGTGAAGGCGTTCGAGAAAATTGAGACTCTTGCTGAGACCACGGGTTTTCAGGACCTCCTCGATGTATTTCCGGTAGGCTTGCCGGTCAAATTCCATGAGGTAGTGGTCGAGGCAATCAAGTCGATGGTCATCAAGGCCACAGAGAGTCGCTGACTCGGGAGTTGATGGCCAGGACTGCAGGAGGGAGATTCCTCCGGTGGAGGAGTTGCTGTTGGTGCTGTCTGATGGCGTGCTGTTGGCACTGTCCTCGGCGGAGGACAATTCGAAACGGACAACGGTGGGTTTCGGGTCAAGGAAGTCCGTGGTTTCTGACGATCTGGAGCTATTGCCAGAGTCAACTTCGTAATTTAAATTTTTTGGGCTATCCAGTAGCATCAGTAATTTTCCTAATATCTGGAGTTTCAACCGATGATGTCGAGTCATATTATACCACAGGCACATAGCCTTCACTCGGCCGGTAAACTCTGGACTCTTGTACATCGGGTAATTGGTGGCGAAGGCCTGACACGATGGGTAAAGAGCCTCGGCTGCCTCTAGCCGACAAAGTAGACTCTCGACTTGTTTGAGGGCGGTGAGCTGAGCTCTGGAGCAGGGCCTGCAGCGCATGCACAAACACCCCATACACGTGGGCTCCACAATCATAGGGGTTGATCCTTCGAAGCCACTGTCATTCGAACTCGATGCTGCTGAAGAGGGATTTGAATATGGAGCTGGGCTGTATCTGTATTCCATTATTTCAGTTAACAGGGGTCCTATGGCCTCCCTCTGCTTACAGAGATACTCATCCTGACCCACGAGACTCCTGTCTGCGTGATATGCCTGGAGTTCCAGCCAGATCAAGTCCTTCAGCTCGTTCTGCCATCTTGACTCCTCACTACTCATCTGTCTCCTGCAATTTTTCTCCCTGTCCGTGCTTCCCTGAATTAAAAATTCGAAATAAAAAAAATGGGATCATATTCATAAATTATTGTGAGCGATCGATGAGAATTATAGAATTCCACTCACCAGGCGTATTAAAAAGGCGAAGGTATCGTGAAATACTTCTCGCTCCTTCAAATTCTTTGGTTTGGTCTCCTCAACATTATCAACTGGTGTTACTGGTACGGGTGTAGCAAGTGGGACATGCTCCCTCCTCTTGTGATCAACATCCACCGGTTTAGATCGCAAACAGCGAAATCTATTCCTGGTCTCTATCTACGAAGAGATTTAATTTTGAAAAATAGCCAAGTGTTTATTTAGAGGAAGCACATGCATCGAAGCGAGAACATGACAGACAATGACGAACCACACGACGCCAGACCTTCATGTTGCATGGCACTGGTGCTGATCGACGCTCAGAGCGTTCAGCATAGTGTGCTGCAGCCTCAACATCAAGTTTCAGATCTCTCTCATTTCCTCGAGCCAGTTTCAAACTCCGCTTGGATTTTCTACTTCCCTCTTTAGCTGCCTCTTCTTTATCGCGAGCTTCATCGGCGTCCTCGCACATTTTATTAAAAATTATTGTGTCCAGGGTGTCGCGACGACAAATACTGGGCTTAGTGCGAATGTCCCTCGACACTGGTGAAGATTTTGTCTCGCTTCAATGAAAAAATCATTCAATTTTTGTGCTCACGACTAAAATAAAAAAGATACGATTGAGTTTAAGCATAATTGTGATTCCCTCACCCCCAGGAGATCCTCTGTTTCCTCTCCCGTTGCCTTCTGCTCTGTCTCGTCCTGGGCGGCGTCTGCCCATAAAAATCACTCATCTCGTGTAGTGGATCGTCTGAGGAAGGCGGACTCACTGAATTCCACCTCTCGTACTCCAACTCCCAGTGCTCAGCCATAACTACTATTCACTCTTTTCCCTTTTCAAATAATCACCTGCATACTCGGATCATTCTGTATCAACAGAAGCGCCGCGATAAATATCTCATTTTCTCGAGTAATTCACAGCTTTCATTTATCTGACATTCTTCATCAATCAATCTAATATTTCCTGTCACCGAAAAAATACTATGCGAAATTCCCTCTGTGGATCCAAATGACTGATATCGCGCATTACCTATTATGAATCAATTCAAAAGATTCCGCCGATAAGACTTTTATTCCTGTATACATGTATCACCTTGTTATCACCAAAGAACTCCAAAAAAATCGTTAGATAACGCGAACTAATCGTCACCCTAGCAACTTATTACGCCAGGATGTACAATGTTTCAAGTGCACGTAATGTTGATTTGATAATCGTTAATCACCATCAGAAATTCGATAAATAATTCAACAATGGAAATTAATCCAATGAATTCCGAGAAAATAGCTGAAACGGCGATTTTTAATTATTGATCCCATGATTTTTTACGAAGCACTTATTTTATATTAAACTTTTCTGACTGTTTAATTGAGATATTGTATATTTAATCTGTCTATCCGAACATAAACGACTGTCTCTGATGTAAACAGAAGCGCGAGACGAATACTGAATTGTTTGATAACAAGTGCAATAGCCCTCTGCACGTATTCCACTAATGCAATTTATCGCGACTGTACGTAGATTGCGCGGTAATGTATATAGTGCGAATTGCGTGAGTATAAGTGGAAATTATCACGTGCTGGATCGTGATAGGGGAATCCGATGGCAGCACTTGACGGAACTGCGGAAATATTAGGGCAGGTACATTTATTCAAGGTCATACTGAAAGTATGTCGAATTATGGAGCCGTTGATGAATCATTTCGTAATCATTATCGTAATTATTATAAAAAAAAAATATGATTGCATTGAGAAAACAGACCGAATTACTCCGAAATGCTCCGGCGAATTTTTCTTTTCTTTGTCATGGCATTTGGAGATTGGAGTTCGATGAAACGTTCAGGGTCATTTGAGTCAAGGTCAATGTGTCGATCTGTCAATAAAGATATTCATTAATCCGTTAGTCATTCGTTATAATTAGGGATAGTCAAGTTGTTATTCTTTTTTATGAGGAATATTGATTTTTACAGAGTTATTTGGTTGGCGGGTTGTGGGGAAATGTGACATTTGGAGGTTATGGTGATATTACAGGGTAATTCATTAGTATACTTGCTCACCCCTCGAGGAATCAATAATATTCTTGATTCCCAATTGCAACAATCCAGGGTTTCCGGATATCTCACATTTTATTCATTGTTAATCAATGACAAATTGAGGGGATTGTTTGGTTTTCGAACTCACGCCCACCTGCCCTGACAACCCACACAAAACTCCGAAAATGTCTCGTGATGTCTTTCCATTAACCAGTCACAATTAGACCAAGACTAATTAATATTGATCCCTAATTTATCCTAAAAACGTGACTAATCGCATAACAATTCAATTTCTTCTTTGCCCGCGAAAAAATTTCTTTCTATATAAAAAATCTGCCGATCTTCATTTTTTGCATTTAAAATCAATAACCGGTTTTCGTAAAAATAGTTCAGTAAGCCTAATGAGTAAAAATGATTGGACATTTGGGATAAGAAACTTTGGATTTAAAAATTGGCGGGTTTTTCCTTGATTAAAGATGTCATCACGGTTGCGCGCTGCCATTTTGGAGGTTCAGTGCGCGGGAATGACCAGCAAACATCGAAAAATAATTCTGAAAAAAATCTATCCAATAAAATCCTTCACATAAAAACTGTACGAATGCCACTGTAACCTCGTGAATGTATAAGCCTTTGTGAGTATGTGAAAAAAGAGTGGATGACCCCAAATAAATAGCCGACACTGGCGAAATGAAAGTGAAATGGCAAAAACACGAAGATCTCACAAGGAGTAAGACAGCGAATCGATGTAAAACGTGGGAGAAGGAGGTGCCCTCAGGAATCAACGACCTGGAGTAGATGATTCATCCCAGGGCCGAGTGTTGAACCGGTGAAACTGGGTCTACGACCCACCGCCGCACGCTAAATCATATCCATTTTATTGTCAACAAGTGTTCAAGGACTTGACCGAGCATTAGCATAAAAATCGGCATTCTCCGAATGCTCCAAAATTCACTCCAAACCGAATTTTCATTTTCCACCTCCACTCGCTGCTAAACCATTAATCAAAAAAATATGGTATCGATAATTGTTTACAAATATGAATAATTGATTGAGCAAATCATGACCACTTCGTCATTAATAATAATTGCAACAAATTTGGAGCGCCTCGTGATACGCAGCCACGATAAAAATCACAAACAATAAATATTATTCGTTTATTATCTCTAGAGAAACTCGATACTCATCTCGTACGATTTTACCTCGATTGGTGGGATAGCAACAGCCGACGGTTCGAGAAAGAAGAAACAAAGCAATCAAGTGAAAAAAAAAAGCGAGCGACACACGCCACTTCATCCGTCCTTGTCCCTTATAATTGAAGCATTGGAGATGAAAACTTTCTCGCTCTGGAAGATAGCGACGTCGTGATGACAGACGGGGGATTCCTCGATTGGTGTTTGGAGCTGGTGATATTGCCCCTCTCCTCGCACAACATCCCGCAGAAATTCAGACGATTCAGGCCTCTGCAGGCAGGTGGTAACAACCCCCCTTCTCCTTGTTGTGATCCCCTTATTCCTCGAGGGGATTAAAATAGGTCAGGGAACGGCTGATCCAACAAGTGCATAAGAAATCTCAATTATTTCACTCGTTCGAAAATCATCTCGAAAATCTTCGCATAAATCTATTTCCATTTATTCGAATTTCTCCCATTAATTTCCAATGCACTATTATTATTATTGTTGTATTATTTATTCATTATTGGTATTTTTTTTAATTATTTGGACGATTCAAATTGGAAAAGTGGGGAATGAAGAGGTAAAATTGAATTTATTGGGGGAATTTAGAGAAAGTAAAATTTGCAAGTATTGGGAAGATCCGAATTAGAAGGGGAAAAATGGGAATATTTTGAAGGGCACCGCGGAGCGACGATGCCCCCACTGCCGATGAAAACTTGGTCCACCCCCACCACAGCTTCAAGATGAACTGAACGTGTCTGAACACGTTCACTGCACGTTGTTTCACGCGAGCATTCGGACGCTCACTGCGAGACTCCTCGTATCCCAATCATTACAACTTGTTGATTATCAACAGATCAAGTGTGAGAAAATTTATTGTACAACAGTGGTGATTAACGCAAATGCGATCGCTGGTAGATGAGAAAAAAATTCGCGCCTGGTCCGACATACATAGAATACTTTACTGCAGGGGAGATCCACTTGTCAAGGATGGAGAGTAGTTCCAGGAGATTTTTCAGGGTGAGTACAGTGGAGTCTCATTATTCCTTAATTTTTCATTTTTTTTTTAATCAACACATGGAGTCACGACTGGATCCGAAATTTCGAGGAGACGGTGAAACGTTTGACAATTTCATGAAACTAAACTGCAATTTATCTGAGACTCAACTTTTTTTATCGTTACGATAATGCTCGGAGCATTAAACTGCACATTTTCGTATTTATGTTGTGACAAGTGGGGAGCAATATTAAATCAGACTATCACAGCGGAGCCTGATTACTCATCATTAGCAGTTAACTGTCATAACAATATTTTGGGGTACAGTGTGATGTCATCGTCACTTTCGATCTTTAAATTTCTCACAACAAATAATGGGGGAAGTGAAGTGACACATCGGATAACAGGTAACCTCGAGGTTCCTGGGAATTGTGCCATTATTAAAAAAATTTTTTTTATTAATCTATTCAGAATTAACGATTGTCCTTAAAGGAATTAAACGAATTAAAAGAATTAAAGGAATTGAGGATGAGGGAAATTCACCTGAAGGGGTGGTTATTTTCTCTGGGAGATTTTGTGTTGCGGCGATTTTCTGACGCAACAAGTGGACCTGCAAGGGAGAGCGGCGCCATATTGAATTGAATTTCAAAGGTAGTTTAATTGCTTGCTTTTAACGCGGGGAAATTTTGCGTTGACTTGAAGACAAGGGAAAACCTTGTATATTGTATCATGTTCAATTTATAGAATTAGATTGTTTAAATACCTAAAATTCAATAAAAGTTATTACTATACTTTACACACATGACAATTATTCGCAAAAGGGAGCCATTTCTCTAATCTTTTAATTGATGATCGTCAGTATAACCGATCGTTCTCGATTTCCAAGAACTGAATTGAACTTTGGAAATATATAAAACGACCGAGATCAATAATCTTCGGGTTTCAATATCTCGGATGGAAAACCGCGCTTTCTAGTAAGCTTCCGAGAAATAATCAGCCGACTCACAGGACGTTCGCACCGTTTTATTCCCTCGTACATAGCAACGGATGAGGGCATGACGAATAAAAAGGATGCCGCCACCGATTTGATAACGCACTTATTACCGTGGAGTTATCAATCCACACGAAAAGGGCAGCCCAAAACCGATGACGCTTATTGAATAATTATTTCGCACCATTTTATTCAATTACACTGGGTCATGAGCGCTCAATCTCGGCGACATCCTCTCCCAGATATCCTACCAAAATCACGACCCACTTGGCACAATTTTCGCCTTCTGCGAATGAGAGAAGGCAGATAAAGCGTTAATCTAAGTATTTCGCAATAATTTTTCGACGCCCTCCTTCGATCTCAGGGCGACCCATTAAAATCGCATTAGCAGAGACTCATCTCTGAATTTTCATATAGATCGAAATCATTTTTCAGATTTTTTAAGAATTGAAATTTCTCGGAAGTCATTAGATGAAAGCAGCTCGAGAGTTGTCTTCGATTTGTCAAGTTTTTTTTATGTAACACACGTACCAGTTCGTGGAACTCAATTCCCCCTTATTAAAATTCTCAATTTCTATTGAAACCGAGGCGCAAGATTCATTTTTATCATTTTATATACCTGATCCTAAAAGATGGGCGGAAAGATTTCAAGAATTGAGACAATAAAATCGAACGATGTACGGTGGATTTTGACGCGCAGACGTGAGGGGATGACTCATCTCCTGAGAAGTGACTTTTCATAATATCCAGACAAAGGGCTGAATATCTGATAAATATGAAATTCAGAAAAATAAGTCAATTGTCGTGATTCATTTTTCAGAGAACGAGTGGTGCCAACAATTTTATATTATCGTCGCGCCAAAATTACTCATCAATAAATCCATTTTCTTGTCATTATACATTTGATTGAATGAATTTATCAAAACGCGATTTATTAGGCTCTGGAAGCTTCTGACGTTCGCCCAGCACGTGCCATTGTTTGTCCAAGATAACTCAGTCCCAAGAAGTAACTTAAGTCACCCCACTTGCACCTCTGTCTAAGTAAAATATTCCGATTAATTTTGATCGAGTGGATTGTCACCTAATCATCTCATTACAAAGTCAACGAGAGATATAAATACTAAATCGTACGATACAGGAGTTGCATGATCCTTGGCTGTCAGTGTCTTATCGCTTATTTCTTCCCATACGTGTACGTCACGGACGCACCACGAGGCCATTGCATTTAATGCGTCATCATTCGCTGTTATAAAATCTCTTTCTCCTCTCACTCCCTCCAACTTGACCGCAGCTTTTTGTATCTCAAAAACGATATTACACTGCGTTCCGCTGAATTTTATTTAGTCTCCCTGAAATTGGAGAAGTCTTTTTTTTGTACATTAAACAGAAATCAATCCTGCGATTCCATTTTATATCAATAGCCCTGACTTTTAATGATTTTGCAACTTCCAATGGAATCATGCGCTTCAAATTCGAAAGATTTTATGAATATATTTCTTTTTCTAATGAACACTCATTGCCTGTATCCTCTCTATAATAGCCTCCCCCCCGAATACGAATGAAAGAAGAAAAACAGCGTCATGATGGAGAACGGGTTCATCCCCCAGTTGTTTTATTTTTCTTTGGAGGTCTATCTGAGACCCATCACTAACCACTTGGCAAACGCCACGCACTTCTCATGGAATGCCCGAGATTTCCGTCTTTTGCCTCGCCATCAAACACTTTCTCTGCTCCCTGCAGTCCCCTCTTTTTCCCTCTGTTTAGGTTTTGGCAGAAAAATAAAAACAACGGAGAACTGGGGAGGGATCTAATCGCACACCGGCCCTCAGTTTTTTGGGGATCAATGAACCCACTAAATTCGGATTATGCAATTCGAACTGACCACACGCAGTTACTAGAATTTTAATACCATGTGGTGTAGAAAAATTTATGTCTTCATTCATGTCTTTTGTAATTCTACAATTTTATTCATCGTTCTAATTTTTTTTTATCTGCTGTTCCAGATGGTGAACTCACAACTAATTCAATTGATGATGCTCATGGCGATAATGGCTCTGGTAATTCGAGAATAATTATCACTCAAAAAAATTATTGGAATAGTAATGAGGAGATAAAGATGTAAATTTTTTTTTTCAGGGAGCTGCCACGGAGACTCCTTGCGAGGACGATGGGGACTGCCCACCCCACCAATTCTGCTACGATGTATCCAATATTTGTGTTAATTACAGTAATTGTAGTCAATTTAATCGGGAAGAGGGTGAGGAGAAGGCTCAGAGCCCTTTGCAATGCGGAAAATGTCTCGAAGGGTGAATATTAATATTTCCGATCGACCAGGATGTTTAGTAAATCAATAAATGAATTATTTTATCAATAATTGAATTTTCAGATACGCCAGCAATACACTAGCCACCGGCGAGGAAGAACCGGTGTGCAAGAGGAAAATTCAACTGCCTGTTGATCCCCCAGGTGATTATTCCCCCGATAAATTCAATGCCCATTAAAGTACGACCATGAAATAATTAATTAGGCTAATTGCTGTTATTTATTCATTGCAGCCATGAATGACACCTCTCAATGGTGGATTTGGGTAGCGACTGGAGTAGGGTCTTCATTTGTCGTAGGCATCGTTCTTTTATTACTGCGTAAACGTGAGTAAACATTAAAAACCATAATAAAGAAATGTTATTAAAATTTAACTTGAATATTCATGGGAAAAATTAAATAAACTGCAGGTCTTCCGGAGAGTCACGAGAAGTGGTTCAAGGCCATGGGGACTTGGAAATTCACCCCCAGTGCCCCGCCACAAGAAAACGGTAAGAATCACCCCTTCAAATGTATTTTTTTTTATAGTACACGTCGACATAAACACAATTTCACGAAATTACAGTTTTTGTTACAGCATATCGGCTTCAACAACCGTTTTATACTGATGAAGAGCCCCCGATCTACTCATCAGTTATCACTACTAATAATAATAATAATATTAATGCCAAGGAGCGATTGGTGAATGCAATACCGACAACCCCACCTTCTTGGGTGCGGGTTGATCCAAGTTATGACGAAGAGGACGGGACAGTCAATACTTCAGGATCCACTGCAGTCTCGATGACCATCGAGGTGGAGGAGGAGGAAACAACGCCAAGTTCCTGGACCCCCGAGTAAGTTCTTTTTAAATGCAATCCCCAAGAGTGGTATTTTTTTATTAATTTTATTTGATGTTCAGTCTTTAATTTATTATTCGATAAATAATCGCGTAAAAATGACCGGAAAAAGGATGAAATATCTCGTGAATCTCAAATAGCGTGGAGTGACGAGATGGAAAGGGATCAGAGATCTTAAAAAAGCTCGATCCCCTGCAGAGTGCATCTGCCTTACGACATGTAAAATTTCTATTTATGCACCGTGTCCAAAAAATCCCCAAGGGGAAATCCCAAAGGGATATGTGCGAAAACACGGTACCCACTTATAGTATGGTTCACTCACCTCAGAAAAACTATTACGCATGAAACTGGTTCATGAGTCACAGGGAGAATTGCATACGTGTTTTGTATCTTTATAATTATCCTAGGGTCCCTCGGTGCACGTGGTGCCAAATAAACATCTGTCCTTTACGCTTCAATGTCTTAAACGTCTTCACAAGTGTCAAGCTTCATTATTTATTTCCCGGGGTTTATTTAGGTATGAGGTGGTTTTTTATTTGAGGTCAAGGCCAGGCAAATTATTTTGTATTTCAATAAAATAATAATTATTCGTGAATTATCTGTCTTGTCATTAGGTTCTCTATATTTTTTTTTCAGAAATGTTACGGTGGAAGTACCGGTACGACCATTCCTTCAATTTGGAACGGAACAGAGGGACAATGTTTTGAATTCTGTTCTGGTTCGTGGTGACTGCCGTTCAAATTCAAGCCCCACACAAGACACCACCCCCGAGCCCTCTCCAGAATCACGGGAAAGAACACGGGGAGGAAACACCTATCGAGGGACCAACGTCCAGATCAACCAAATGATTACCCTTAATATGGTGAAGAGTGATAATTAAATTAAACCCACACAGTGCCAAATTGTTAATATTTATCTCGGTTTTCACGGTACCACAAGACTTGCTATTGCTCAATTAACCGTGTAAAACTGAGAATGGGGGGGGAGGGAGGTGGGATTTTCTCTAGGTATTTTTATGGTGGATGGACCATGCAAGTCTCAATGGATGACTAGTATTACTTCAGGGATGCTGGGTGATACTGCCGACTTTCTTGTTTCACTCGAATTTCCTCATTGCATTTTTTCCTTGGAATATTAAATTCCAGTCAGGAATATTTTGTTTGCTCTTTCGAGTTGCATACTCTATCTTATTTTTGTATGGATCTTCTGTGGAATTGTATGGAAGAGAATTTAAGAAGTTCAGAGCTAGCCTTACGAACATATCTTGTTGCCATGATAATTCATTGGAATTAATTCCCTCTATTCGTTCGTTATTTTAAGGTATAATTGCTCTGTCGACATCGAGACAGCTCGATCTCCTTGTGATTTTGTTTTTTTTACATAAATAATCGTTTGTATAAATTGTTTCTCAAATTATTGTAGGAAGCGCAGTTTTTAAGGACTTTTCCTTCCTGATGCAATATTTTGCAGACGAAATTTCTTTTGGGATGTTCAACGATGAAGGGTAGAATTGTACAAAATTTTTGTTGCAGTTGAAGATGATTTTAGAATATTTACATTCTTATTTGAATTTTACAGTGAAATTTGGGTAATCACGTAGTGGAACCTTCATTTGTAGAGCATCTAATATTTTAATCGTTGGTGATAATGGAAGGAAATGATTATCATTAACTGCATTAATTATACGTGATCAATTATCCATTATTGCGAAGAATCATTGTATATCGCTAGCATAATTTATCTGCACAGTAGTGAAATTCATTTTCACGTATACATTTGTCAGGATCATAGTTGCATACTTACCTCACGTCACATAAAACTAAAATAACTCTTTATTTATGATGAATCCAGAGGTTAAGGAAAATTCAATGGCTAGTCACGTGTCTCCAGTGAAATTAAAAATTTATTTAACAAAAAAAAAACAATTACCATTAAATTATCAATGGGTTACTCGTTTAAAAAAATATAAAGTTATAAACGTAATACTATTATTCTTACGGAGACATGACTTAAATTAAATTTTCAATGGAATATGAGTGGCTGGGGCTACGCTAGCTATCTGGCCCTGTAACAAAACCACTAGGAACTAGAAAATTACACAAATGTCTAAATAAAAAATACATTTTTCAACAGTGACTCGGCGCCTATTGCTTTGCCCCAATAATCCATTCAATAGGAAACTTGCACGATACCGATTATTGATTACTGGGAATTCCTGCTATTTGGTTATTTATCGAGAGAAAAAATACTGAGCTCCATGGAAGTTTCCTATGAATGACGAATGTTTCGAAAATACTCAAGCCATCGATTAATTCCTATCGTGTTCAGTGGCATTTGTATATATATTATTAGGTGTCTACCCAATCTCTACAAAAATATGGCCTCCAATTTGACGCCTTGACTCAATTCCCGAGATTCCTCGACGGATTAATATGTTACAATAAATTTGATAGGTCCAGTAAATGATTCTTGGGCAGTGGCTCGGTATCCCTAACACTAGTATCTCTTTAAAACCTTTGGAAGAAACGAAAACAAAAACACGATACGTCCCAGCGGATAACTGCTATATTTAATTTGGATATTTCTGCTCTGTAAATAAATTCTGTGCATGACTCTTCATGTGGTCTTTTTTTTTCAACGGGACGATGACTAAAGATCGCTCTCAGCGGCGCCATACGAGCCCACGACATATGCAACGACTGTGGCATGATCCAACTTACCAGGGACCATCGATATTTTGTCAAGCATCTTCTTCCTTCGCGATCTTTGCTCGAGTTTCGAGAGCTGGACTAATTGGCCGTCTTTAGATTGAGAGTAGTAGAGGTCTGCGTCCTCGAGAATTCGTCTCTTAGCAGCGGTTATTCGAACCTGAAAAATCACATCACATACCACATATTTGCACAATTAAAACGAGCATAATTAATATAATTAAATGAATTGAATCTCCTTATTTACGCGACATGTCACTCACCGCAAAATCAAGTACGAGCTCGCACAATTTTTTGGCACTTTGACACGGAGGTCCGTCTCCAGAGACTCCCCTCCTCAGCAGATCCTCCATCCTGAGTAAAGTGAGCTCGTGTCGTTGATAAGCCTCAACAACGGGTAGATCATGGCCATCGGCATGACCAGCAGAGTTAGTCCTCCTCACATGATCAGGCCTCTTGTAGCTCTTGGTCTGCCTGCCATCGGACTTGGCCGAACGAGCCGAGCTGGGGCCACTAGGAAGAATAGCGAATTTTCCAACGACCGGATCGAAATTATCCGAAATTCCATCACTAGTCAAGAACACAATGTCCCCCAACTCGACCTCAGTCATCGCCAGGGTGAGATTATTCAATTCCGGGTTACAACCGTCGACTGGACCTAACGCCCCAAGAGCATCACGCATGTCTCGCATGCAGTGAATATCGTGGGAACCGCGAGTTATCTCTCGCACTCCCGTTTTTCTAATTAAAAGAGAGATTAAAAAATGAAAGGGCAACCTTTGAGTCAGAGTAACAGAAACTCCAGGAGCAATGGTACATTTAAAAAATGCATAAAACGTACTTGGAATAAACATAAGCAAGACTATCGCCAACATTACAAGTGCAGGCGACGTATTTCTTGGACCTGGCATTAGCTCCCGGTGCACTTGGCAATGGCAGGACAGCACACACAGTCAAAGTGGTGAGCATTCCCTGTTCCTGGAGTATCAAAGCGTGAGCCGCATGAAATGAGCGTAACAGTGCGATGAATACGTCACGTGTTGTCGTAATACCGCTGTTTAATGACGATGAAAATAGTGCTTTGTTAAGGTAGTCCATGCTACCGTGCACAGCTGAACGCG
The DNA here is from genome assembly GCF_000806365.1 of Fopius arisanus. Taxonomy (NCBI): domain Eukaryota; kingdom Metazoa; phylum Arthropoda; class Insecta; order Hymenoptera; family Braconidae; genus Fopius; species Fopius arisanus. The sequence continues at coordinate 1,162,192 of NW_011887741.1, read as the reverse complement.
CCGCTATACTCGCCTTTGGACCTAATTTATAAGTTTATCATTCCTTCTCTCTAACCAAACATCTGCCATTCCCTTTGAACCCCAAGAAATACCAATGATTTACCAAAAAAATTGGTAAATTATTCTCACCCCAATTCACACCGTCAGCAAGTGTTAATACAGCTGCATTCGGCCTGGCAGCCACAGCGAAGCAATCGGCAATGGGTTCCCCATTAGTCACGTTATTTGTTGGATTTTTTTCGTAAAGAGTTGTTGCAATTCCAAAGGCCATGTCGTGAGGTGAAAACCAGTCTGTTACTCCCGCTATTTCATGACTGCTGACTGAACCTGAAATAGTCATTACACTCGATCGAGACAGTGCATCGACTAATTGACGGCTAAATTATACATTTCAACAGAAATAAATAGAAAAGAAAATAGAATTTAAATGGCAAACAAGGACATGCCAAGCAGAACTCATTAAAATCATCAAGCATTTTCCAATTTGTTCCACTCAAAGAAAACCTCATCTAGCAGATAAAAATTTCAGCAATAAATCCACAAGCGACTCCACACCTAAATCTCAATATAATGTTGAATAAACATGCTGATAACATATTGAGCACCTTGCTGGGACTTCTTGAATGGTGCTGGTGCACTCTTGGACTTCCTGAGAGGAATCATTTCATTGGCGAAATCAGAGGGAGGTGGAATGATATCGTTATCAGAGTCAGCCTCGTCCATGTTGTCAAGAGTGTCATCAGAGGCTGTCCTGAGGACGAGGTCGATCTTATCCCCATCGGAATTATCATTGAGACTGTCACTCGAGCCCTCGAGTGGATCCTCGGTGATCCCCTGGCCAATGAAGAAATCCCCTGGTGGTACGTTAGCATTGACACAATTTGTATCGAATCTAACGCTCGCCCTGGCAGTCTCACTCATCACATTATTAGACAGATAGTCATTATCAATGTGTCCCTCCATAAATTTAACGCTGTAGTTTTCATTGATCCCTGTTGTTTTCTCACTCATGCTCATCGTGTACTTGCTATCTGGCTCGTACAATTTTCCAGCTGCACGTATTTTAACGCCACTGTTGTCTATTGGACACAGTGATGTTTCTTTTGTGCGAATGACTAGCCAACGATCATGGGCCACGGAAAATATACAATCCATCGAGGTGTTAACTGCGTTTTAAAGTCCAATTTGTGATTGGTAGGTGTGTTGTTGGTTTTATAAATTAAAAGAAAATATATACAGACGCGTTTACAGGGATTCAGACAATTTCTGCAGGAAATGTGTCCTTAATTAACTAGAACAATCGAGTCTCTCGTGTAAAGTGCATGTCAATGGAATAATGTTGTGCTTATTTCAATCCAATTGTTTCTCCTGCCGACTCTATTGATTTTGTATGAAAATAGAAGGGTCAGATATTCTGAGACTTGAAGTCATAGAAAATGTATGGAACTAGCGTACATGGCGCGCTATATTTTCGTTTCTCGCGTTTTGATCGGCTCCTGTGCACCCTACAGTGAAAAGGGCGCTTATTTATCATCCCTGTGGATTCCTTCGAATTTCTCGAAAACTATCTGCCCTAGTCATTTAAATCCATCGGTACCAATGCCGATTCCTCAGGCAGTGTTCATTTGTTACTTTTTTTAAACGCATAGATATAGTATGCATATCAATTATATAATAATAATGTAATATTATATTAGATTTATGTATACTATATTATATATTATATAATTTTTAAACTTTAAATTGAAAAAAATATATATATATTTATAGGCATAGCTTAGGTATGTGTTGAAAAAAACTGACAAAAAACGTTACATGCTTTTTTTTTAAAGGGAAACTCGAGGGTATTGTTCTTTTCTGTTCTGTCCTGTGTATTTAAATTAGTGAGAATACCTGGGAAAAATAAACGAGGACTTACCAGTAGTCTGGGGATCACTCTGCTCGAGTATGTCGATGTAATCGACATCTGGGTCACTGATACTCAAGTGTCTCTGCTTGAGGTTTACCGTTGTCAGGCCACGATCAGGACCGGTTACAGCCGCAAATACTTCTTCATCGTTGTCTAGCTTACCCAGCGGTTTCGAGGGCAACTCCTCCGGGTTTCTGCCATGGAGAATGACAGGTCCCTCGGTTTTTTGGTCCAGTCTGAAGATAAGTCGATAAATTATAAGAAATAAAAACCAGAGGAGAAATGTCTTAAATTATTGTACTTCAACTGTAACATACCCGTTCAAATATCTCGTGATGAAGCATCCCCCCAGGATATCAGCTGGTGGTGACCTTGGTGGATGCAATGAGCCCTCACCCTGTCCAATGCTCTCAACAGCTGCTGTCAGATTACTTATCGAGAGCTGTCGCATAAAGCCCACGACCTTCTTCCTCAGACTCGGCATTTCTATCAATTCCTCTTGGAATTATCACTGAATAATTTGCTGATGATTCCCTCCCACTGTTTCATCCCCAGACATCACTCTCCGACTATCCAGGCCCTCGTCACATTTTCATCATAATCTTAAAAAATCAGAGATTAAAATTGAATAATATCACTCGTAATGAGAGCAAACACAAAAAGCCTTATTCAAACATCAATGCAAAACGTAAAATCGTTCCATCATCTTTCCTCATGAATTGAATAATGGCCCAATAAAAGCCTTCGCAACCCCGAGATTCACTTCAACCGTTCAATTCATTCTCCTGCTAAAAATATTCAAAACATCTGATGAGAAAAATATTTATTGATCATTGACCCAACGGATATAATTGAAATATCGAGGGACTGCGTTTCAACTTAGAATTGATATAAATTAATCAGCAACCTAGTAATCAGATACGTTATCATCGCACCCACTTCCTCAATAACAACGGATGACTCCCGCCAATCAATAACCGTGAATCTCACAAGAAACCCAGAAAATCCTTAACTTCCCACACATCGCAGACGCTTTAATCCACCCAAGTATCAATTAAAGCCCGACACTAATAAGCCGCCAAGAAATGTATGCACCACTGCAGTTGCATCAATTCGCATCATCAAACAATCACCAAACAATAAATTATCCCTTCACTCCTCCAAAACTAATTAATCAATGACCTTGATGGAAGGTAATAGGATTTTTGGTATTAACCTGTGATCGAGGAGCATCAGAACTCGAGGAATGCAACTGATGGTCTAATGTGAAAACATTTCAATTACATTGCATCCGCGAGGAGGTTCTTTTTTTATTCTGATGTGTCTCTTGTGTGTTTGTGATGAATACTAAGGTGCGGAGGGTCTCACAGCCATGTTGAATAATCTGTCAAACACATAACCTACAGTAAACAAATTTCTGGGGTTTTTTATGTTGATTTGGTTGGAGGCGTGCGCAGTACAGCCAATAGCACCAGGAAAAAGGACTTGTTGTGGTTCAGTGGAGAATTGGGGATCGTGGAGGTTTTGGAGCAGTCGAACAAAGAGAATTGACTGAAGTAGAGGCTTAGTTCTGGGGGTTTGACTTAACACTTTTTCGACTAACCCTTAACCAAATCCAATTAACCATTAACCAAGTCAATCCTCATTGCAGTCGAATGTCAACAACGTGCTCCAAAGGTCACACAAGAAACTCTTCACTTTTTAAATAAAATAGTCTAAGGTTTGAGTGAGGGAGAATGACACCTTCTGAGTCCAGTGGTTGTGGACAGCTGGAGAGTGCTGGAAACTCTGGAACAGAAATGTTGCCTCCAGAGAAATTCGAGGTAGATAGGTGCGTGGGGTGGATTCAAGCACGTGGGGCTGACAAGGTGAGATAATCCAGGTTATATTTTTATTGAGACTGGAGGACTTGGGATTTTTTTAGTCGGGTTTAGTCAGGATTGGGCGAGATAGGGTGGGTTGGAGGTCACTAGACGCCATTCAGGCAACAGAGAAATGCACGTACACCAGTGATCGTACACGGGGTTGACCTTCTGGGTAGTTCTGTTGGATAGTGGAGTTTCATAAATAGCGCCGCCCCGTTTATGAAATTCGAGGGAGATAAATCGAATGGAAATTGAATAATTTTGTAAATTTACTTTCATAATGTCTTGAAGTAATTAGAGTTTCATATGAAAATAGGATGATTTGAGCCAGAATTTTGAATTAGTTCTTGAATGCATTCCAGGTGTGTTTACAATTTCCGGACTCATCTCTCAGAGACTCTGCGAAGATAGCCCTCCGGTTCGAGGAGCTCCTAGGTAAAAAAGTTTATATCCTTGGGGACACGACTTGCGGAAGTTGCTGTGTAGACGAGGTTGCTGCAAATCATATAAATGCTGACGCAATAGTGCACTTCGGTCACGCCTGTCTCAATCCAACGTCCCGAATCCCTGTCTTCCACATTCTCCCCAAGAGAGATATCGACGTCGTCGCCGTGGTCAGTCAATTCGAGAGTTCTTTTCCAGACGCTGACGAGAAGATTCTCGTTTTTTATGATGTCTCACACGCCCACCAGGTACATGAAATCTGGGAGTTGTTGAGTAAAAAATATAATAAACTCGTCCTGACGACCCTCAACTGCACCTCGAATTTGGATTTCGTGGACACAAAAATCTCTTCGAGTCCCATTGTGTCTGGTCGCAGTTGGAGTGTTGAAAATGGCTATAAAACAGAAGAATACACAGCTGTGTTCATCGGTGAGAACGACAGGACACTGGCATCTCTGGCCATGAGCATTCCCGCGAAGAGCTGGTACCACACATCAGGTCTTGCCCTAGCAAAATTCGATGCCATCTCGAGTCCTTGGCTTAAACGTCGAAGATACTTGGTAGAAACATTGAAAGACGCCAAGACAGTGGGAATAGTTGTTGCGACATTGGGAATAAAAAATTACCTCGAGGCTCTCTCTTCTATAAAACAAATACTGAAAAAGAAAAAGAAGAAATCGTACATTTTCAGCATCGGAAAAATCAATCCAGCGAAATTGGCGAATTTTCCTGAGGTCGATGCCTTCGTTGTTATAGCATGTCCAGAGAGCGATATATTCGATTCAAAAGATTATTTCAAGCCTCTGCTAACTCCTTTCGAGGTAGAACTGGCCTTCAACAGCTCCAGGGAATTTTCTACCCACTACTGCCTCGATTTTCGCCAGATTCTCCCCGATGGGTCGAACTACGTAGAGTTCATAGCTTCGGCAGGTCCAGATCTCTCTCTGATCTCCAATGGCATAAGAACTGAAGAGCCTGAAATTTCCACCGAAACAATGAGTGCATTAGCTTGTAAAGACAATGGGACTGTGGCTATTGGCAAAGCTGGGGCTAATTTCCTGGTGAAGAGATCCTGGCAGGGACTCGAGCAGAGAATAGGAGAGGACGAGGTTAAGATTGCAGAGAAGGGACGACGTGGGCTTCCCGTTAATTATGAAAATGAACCACTCCACAAAGCTTGATAAACTTGATTCAAATTAATTGAAGATTAATTTATTTGTACAATTATAATAATAAAACATTTTTCTATTTGTTAGTGACACCATCTGAATTACTCTTCATTCAACGAACAAACATTCTTCATTCACCAAATATTTCGTTTCGAAATGCAAAAACAGCAATAAATAATTGCTCGATGAATTTACATCAATTCTGAACCTTTGGGGTCGCTGGAGAGGACTCCCTTTATCCTCAACTCTGCCTGAGCCTCTTCAATTTGCTGGAGAATAAAAAATAGCGTAAAATAATAATTCTCTCTCATGAATAAATCGCTTAACACAAATTATAGGTCGTATTTACCCGTTTGAGCTGTTTAGCTGCTTCCTCACAATTATTGAACGTAAACGTTCTGTAAAGTACAACACTCGCTGCATACAGTGCAAAAATAAATAGCAACAACACTGGGAGGTATAAAATAAATTGGTAATTGTTTGAAATCCACGGGGAATTCACTTGCCCTGTGATTGCAGCTGTCCAGGTGCCCAAGAACAAGGCGAGACAGAAGAGCCACTCCATCAATTTCGTCATCTGATAAGAAATCAATAGCTATTCGTATTTCCACAGTTAAATATCTACAAAACCATCAATGAAATGATTTACCTCTGGTATTTGCAGTTCTCGGAATTTTTTCACTAGTGATACAGTCCTTATATTTTATATTAGAATTGTTAAAAATATTGGGAGGAATGTTGTTGACAGAACAGATAACCTAAGCCAACCTCATGCCAGGTCGCCAGGTTCACGACAAACTTCATTATCAACAGCTGATTAATTTTTTAAACAAGAGACGAACATTTCTGTAAAAAAATCTTTGCTCTTTTAATATTGGGGGACCCTAGCAACATTTTTTTAACAAAACACAAACGATCAATTAGTGATCGAGACTGGATTGACCTGCAATCATTGAAATAAACGCCTCCAGCTGATAATCCATCAATTGAGTCGTGAGGAACTTGATCTCGAGGATGTCGACGAGAGCGAGTAGCAGGTCTGACAAGAAGAGTGACAAATCCCCGAGGATGGTCCCCCAGGTCGACAAAAAGAAGCGAAAACGCAAGAGGAAGGAGACGTACTCCACTTACATCTACAAGGTCCTGAGACAGGTGCAACCGGACATCGGTGTGTCAACCAAGGCGATGAGTATCATGAATAGTTTCGTCAATGATATTTTCGAGAGGATTGCCTCTGAAGCCGCTCGCCTCGTCAAATACAATAAACGTCGCACCATCGGATCCTCGGAGATCCAAACAGCTGTTCGTCTTCTGTTACCTGGAGAACTTTCCAAACATGCAATTAGCGAGGCAACAAAAGCCGTCTCCAAGTACTCGCTGTCCAAGTAACTCCTGGAGTCAACTATCGACTGTTTATTCTTCAACCGACCAATAATTATTCCCAAATCAAATGATGAAATTCTATAAATCATTGGAGATTTTTCTCGACAATAAAAACAATACGATAAAATATCCCTATAATTGAATTTCGAATGAATAATTAGTGCGCATTCCGTAAGAAGTCGTGAGTTCCTTTTTCTCGTTGAAATATTTTCAGACAGATGGCAGTACCAATTTCCTCCCACAACTGGCAACAAACTCGAAAGGAATTCCACCCCTCCCACGGTTTTCACTATGGAATAGTTGAGTGTCCTGCCTTATTGCAAGCTTAAAACTCTAATTACTCTTGATAATAGTCTACAATGCAAGTACACTGGATAATTACCTCGTCGTGTGCGTTCCTCTCTGCCGGAGTGTCTGATTAGTGAATTTAAGCCGTGAATTCTACTCTCACCTCGTTAAACACTATACAAAACTACATAACAAAAAAAAAATGCACCACAACAGGAGAAAGAAGAAGAGGATAAACTACGGGGTGAGAGCCGTTGAGTTGATGAGAGGTTCGAAGGGTTTTGGTTTTACAATTTCGGGTCAGCAGCCTTGCATTCTTAGCTGCATAGTGGCAGGGAGTCCAGCTGAAATAGCTGGACTGCGGGCAGGTGATTACCTGGTGACTGTCAACGGTCACAACGTGGGGAAAGCTCCTCACGACGACGTTGTTCGTCTGATAGGTCATTCCAAGGGTATCCTCAGGCTCCAGATTGCGGAGAACTATTATTCCGACTCCTCCGACGAGGAGGGACCTGCGGCCTCGAGATCAAAACCCAAATATTCCCATAAACAACGGAATTCCAATGCAACACCTGTGGCATCGGGACCTGCACCTGCAGGGCAATTGCAGTGCAGGGTAGCCAAGGTTGTGAGGGATCTCCAGAGTGGTGCCATGTTCACTGGTGGTGAGGGTGAGAGGGTGGTGCAGAGCAAAATTTTGTGCAGCCAGAATGGAGTTTATCATCGATGGAATATGGCTAGTGCTCCACTACCTCCACCTCCGCACTCACATAAGAGGGATGCTGAGAAAATTGTGCATAGAACAGTGGTGGGATACCTGGGGACCATCGACATACCCAATCAGCTGCATCCCTCGACGATGATGCCGGTGGGTTGAATTTATTGAAATTTTTTGCAGGGAATTAAATCTGAGATTATATTTACTCCTCGAATCAATAATTTGGCTATTAAAATAAAATAATTATTTCCTTTAATTTTAATTTCAGGTCCTTCGAAAATGCATAAAGCGTTTGAAAGCAGAGAAACGCACACCTACAACAGTTCTCCTGACCATCCACGTAGCCAACATCAAACTGACAAACTCAGAGAACAAGATAATCGCGGAGTATCCCTCTCACCGAATAGTCTTCTGCAATTCCTTCTCCGAGCAAGATAAACAGTATTTCGGGATAGTGACAAAATCAGCAAACCACACAGACGAGATAGTCTCAAACTCTTGTCACGTGTTCACGATCTACTACAAGCTTATAGAACATGCAGTTCACCTGAGTACCTGCAACATGTTCGGATTCACGTGTACGAAGACATCTGAGCTGACGGTTTGCCAAGAATTTCCTGACAGTTGCAACGGTCTCATAGGAGCCATCCAGACGCTTTACATATCCGAGACAACGGATTCAGAGGCATTTCCAGAAAGCAACAGAAGACAGAGACGAGAGGCTGTCTCACCTCAACCCTCGAACATCAGTACCTCGACAGCTCACTCCTCCAACAGTGACTCAGGAATTGGTTTCAAGGATGAATATGGCAGCCACTATTCGGCGACAGAACGCAATATAAATCTCGATTTTTCTCATCGAAGACTGCCAATACCGTCGAACTCTCGATTAACAGTTCGTGCAACTCAGGACTCACAAAATGAGCGGGGAATATCGAATGGGGATGGGGGCACGAGGGATGGTGGGGACATCACCTGCCCCGGGCCATCTGCCGCACTTTCAATGACCAAACTCGATGCCTCGTCAGTCGGCTCCTCAACATTCTCACGTACTATTGCTGGCATGCTGCGCACTGTTGATGCCGAGGACATGGAGTTTTGTGATACTGCCGGTGATAAACTCAGTCCCAAGGTTTTCAACGCATCAAAAACACTGGTGCATAGCATGGAGGACCTCAAGAACGAGGGAGAGGCTGTAGATGTATTTGCAAAACCTGCTGATGTCAGGCCCTGGGGTAGTCTGCAGGAGATCAGAAATGTCGGAGGCTTCCAGTCCAATTCTTCCGTGAGTAGATTATCCAATTTATTACAAATAACATAAACAAATTTGAATACATCTTTCGTTGATTGAAATGATCAATCCAAGAGATCAAATGATTACAACAAAGGACAACTGCCAGAGGTTTGAATTGAATGAAAAAAGAATAAAGAAATTTTGGAGTAGAAAAAAGAGCGAAAAACAATGAACTGCGTGAGGATTTAGTTTCCGCTAGCAATAGGTACTCTACCGTGTCGGGTATTGAGGCCGCGTCATCATTTCCTGTCTCTTACAAGCCCCCAGACGAGAGGAAAAATCCCCTTCTCTCGGCAGTTGCACAAGTGAGACCGAGAACAAAGTCACACACACGTGTATTTAACTATACCGAGAAAGGAGTAACAGTTAATACGTACATGCCACAAATACACTGGCCCATGACGTATCGTTGGGGGCCCGACGTGCACGCTGTCAAAGCAGTGGCAAACGTCGGTGAGAATTGTTGCTCTCTTGTGTGTTCTATCATACCAGGGCGCCGCCCATTTCATTTACCTCCAAGACAATATTTCTTTAGTCTCAGTTGAAACTCTGTTGTGACAAGTGTTGGTTATTTTATTCTTTATTCTATTATTTTATTCTACGTCATCAACTGGATCAATCAAATAAATGGGATTCCTTCAGCTCACTGGAAAGCGAGTGAGATATGGAGCGACTCGCCAAGTCAGTACGTAGGCTGTCTGGTCTAGAAAATTAATTCATCTATCTATTTTATAAATTTTATAGAGGAGACTCTCATTTGGATCGTTGAATCGCTTCATTAATAGTTAATTGTCTTTAGTTATATCAATCCTCGTAAATTGAAGTAATTGAGCGGAATTTGCAGCCCCATCGACCGTGACTGCATGCAAATTATTATTCTAGTGGGATTTTATTACTTCCTTTATTTGCATGTTTTGGTTGAATCTCTGGTGAATGAACTGTGGGTGGATTATTTGGAATAATTAGTTTTGGAGATTTATTGAGTGTTCTGACGAGAATTCTTGGAAGAGCCTGAAGAAATCAATTGAATTAGCGATCACATGAATCGACTACAATTGGCAATGAACTTGATGTTTCGGTGGCGATTGAATGAGTCAGTCGTCTGGGGGAAAACAATGTAATTGAATAATTACAAGATCCATTGGGTTTTCATTGCCGGAAGGAGACGACTGAGTGCGTGGGTTTCTGTTGTCGTTTCCCACGCATCACCTGTTGATAAGAGAAATTCTTCTTCTCTCAATAGAATTTAAAGTCCCTCGTAGAACAGAATCCCAAGTTTATCAATTATAAAAAATAATTAAAATCGACTCGAGGATGTGACTGGCATTGCGTGTAGTACAGATGAGGACACAAGATAAATGGAGACAGCAATAGTATTCACGAGAATTTATTTAATGACACAGTCGACTCACAATCCGCTTCCTCTTCATGTTTGCCGGAATTCCCCACCTCTGTTTACTCGGGCTTTTTCATCAATCAACTCAGCTGGTGCGATAATTATTCATTTTCTTCGATTATTATTCTGAGGAGGTGAGAGTAGAGGGAGAGGTGGAGAATTGTTCTCCACAACGGCATTCAAAAGTCCCACGAATTTACATTTCTATTCAGGACATACCACTGTTGGTTTTACTGAAAGAGTTTGAGGCAGATTCTCGAAGTAAATATTCCATCTCCCTGGACTTTTATTATCCATCAAATAACAGTATTTTTTTTTCAATTGAAATTCAATTTAATCAACTCCAGAATAAAGTTGTTTAAAAATCCTTCCACTCATGCATCCATTTGGAGTTCAAGAAGTAATTCTATTTACGCACGATCTGCAGTTCTGTTACTTGCGAGTTCAATGAGCCCAATTTGAATGATTGATAAATTTCGCTCTCGGGATTAAGGTCACTTCCGGAGAAACTGAGTCATCTGGTCAATTCGTATGAATTTAATTAATCACGAAGTCTGCAAGAATATTAGAATCCTTATTCAATGAAAAAACTGATGATCAGTTAGTTTGAGTGGCTTTTGGGGTCACCTGGGGTGCAATTCACAATGGCAACAGGGATTTAGGTCGTTGCTCTATTCTCACGGGTTGTGATCGTACTACTCGACATAATGAGAGGAATTAACGGGCTCTCGTGCGTGTTCGAGTTTGAGTAATGGAATATTTTTTTTTCTTTTTTTTCTCCAAATGATTATTTTTATATTGCAGTTGTATGGGAGTGTAGAGTCGTGCGATAAGAATGACGCTGGACTTGGAGTGCGCTCTTGGGGTGCTGGATTCGAGAATCTCTTGAAAGATCCAAGGGGACTCCAGACATTTGCTGTGAGTGAAATTATTACTAATAATAACCAATGAGTAATGAGAGAAAATAAAAATTTCCTCATTGATGGAGTGACAGGAGAAAAATTGTCTTTTCCTTTCCTAGGAATTTTTGAAGAAGGAATTTAGCCATGAGAACATCTACTTCTGGGCGGCTTGCGAACGCTACAAGGATACAGAGGACGCAACCTCCAGACGACGACTTGCCTGGCAGATATACCAGAGGCATCTCTCCAACAATGCTCCAGAGCCAGTGAACGTCGACAGTCACGCGGCAGGGCAAATTACCCAGGAGCTCCTGAATCGTGCCCCAGAGGAGCTCTTCCTCCAGGCACAGAAGCAAGTCTTCAATCTCATGAAATTCGACAGTTACCCTCGATTTCTCAAATCAAATCTCTATCATCAGTGCAAGGAGAATGGCATCGGCGTGAGAACGGAGGATCACGATCTCGATTTGACAAGTTCTCCAAGTGTTAAATTGAAGAAGAGTCATTCAGACGCTGAAGATCGATGCCGAAAGTCGATATTACCCTGGCACCGTAAGAACAGGTAAAAAAAAATTGAGTCTTGTGAATTCAAAAATATTTCTGTATTTTTGATTGTGAATCATTTTTTTATTTTTTGTAGGTCAAAATCGAAGGACCGAGGGGAGTCAGAGTATAACAAAACACCAAGCAGAGGAGAGCCCATATACAAGAGCTTCACAACAATAAAAAGGGATACAGAGGGGAATAACAACGATGACACCATCTCAATATCGAGTAGCAGATCATCCTTAGCCTCCTGGGACTTGGCATTGCGCCAATCCTTTAGTAAACACGTGAGTAATTGCACATTTTCTTCGAATCAATTCTCTCGAGACTTTTATACTGAATGTGGCGTTGTGTGAATTTTGTTTTTGCATCAAGCATTGTTTTTATTTGTAAATTGTAGTCACTGTCGTCGTACGACGGTCACAATGATAAAAAAGAGGTACAGACAAAGTGCACTGGCTTGTGCCGGGTTATTTTGCCCGATGGCTCAACAACGGTCGTACCAACAAGCCAAACTGAGAGCATTAAAGACGTGGTTACCCGGCTTCTTGAGAAACGGGCACTTCGATATACTAATTATGATGTTCTCGTACTGGCCACAGACGAGGTTAGTGCTCTCCATCTCTATTCTATTAAAATCCATATTAATTTCATTTTGCCTGAACTGCAATAACTACTGTGTGCTTGCATGATTTATTTCATGGTGATGGAGAGTAATGATAATAATGAATAAAATAATATTAACACTTGTATGATTTTTTAAATTAACAGTATTATAGAATAAATTATAAATAAATTAAATGTGATAAATTCGATGTCGTGAAATTCAAGGGCATTTAATTGTTGTCAATATTTAGATGATAAATCTGAAGTACTCATCATCAGTACTTGCTGGGCAAGAGGTGGAGGTGGTGCCAACCAAGGCTCTGAAAGTCGATTTGCCATCTCGTAGGATAATAACAGTTGTGGCCCACAAAAATCGAACATTGCGAGAAGTTCTCAGGCCTCTGCTCAATAAGTACGGTTTCAAGCTCGAGTTGATCACCATTTGGGGTGAAGGACATCCAGTTTCGTTAGAAATACCAGCGATTAATGCGCCCAGTCGACTCGTACTGACCTCCAACAACGAGGGTACATTCCTGTTTTCTAATTAATACGTTTGTGGCTGAATGGATTGAGCTAATACTGGGATTTATTGTGGATTTTTTAGATTTTCAGCGTGATAGCTTGCATTACCAAGAGGACATCGAGCAGGGCCAGTCTCAGCTGGACGAAATCACTAATAAAGTTTTTGAGGAACTTTTAGTCGGAAAGAGTACAAATAAATATTACAGTGAAGGTTCTTACAAGGTAATTATAATTTTTTTGACTCAATTTTTCGTAAGGAATTGTTGTTTATGAATTTTTTTTATTGAATTATCATAAGTCTGATGATCAACGCTCCGAGGGATCCTCCATCCTCTCCAGTAAACTGTTCACGAGGGATACGACAGTGCTTGGAAAGAAAAAGGGAAAATCAAAGAGTAGTAATTTAAGTGAGAAGAGCAATTCCACGGATTACACTGGAGAGGAGAGCTCACAATCGAGTAGACCACATGCTCCGTTAATCGCCAAGTGGAGAAATGGGGTCAAACTGCAATTGCCTGGAAGATTCGATGGCGATGGTAAGTGTTTACCCCTTCCCATTCAATTCTATAATCTCTTTTCTCCTTTCCTGATTACGTTTTCCTGCAGAATTGTACGAAGGACTGAAGAGGGCCCAGCGTTCGCGGCTTGAGGATCAGAGAGGAACAGAAATTAATTTCGAACTCCCCGACTTCCTAAAAGTACGTCATTGAAATAAAAATTGCTATAAAAATGAATTGAAATAATTTATGAACGAGTGGGAGAAAATAATTTCACTGAAATATTGAATTATCAATTTTTTGAACAGCAAAATAAGGAAAATGGTAAACACACAGAGACTAAGAAGCACCGGAGAGGTCGTCTCCTGGGCTTGAGCTCCGACTGCGCCTCAAAGTTCTACGACTCCAGTGACGATATAAAAAAAGCCAATCTAGTGTCCAACCCGGTCTTCGAGAAGTGTCACTACAATTCCGAGGAGGGTCAACCCATCTCGAAGCCTCTGGAGCCCTCCAAGAGGTTCGACTCTGTAAGCAGCCTTGATGGAACTTTGGAAGACGTGGACAAAACAATAATCGAAAACGGAAATGGGCCCAATCAGCCGAAAGATTCGTTTTTCGAGAATCAGTTTGTCACTGGCTCTCCGGGTAAATTATCAAAACCTCCACCACTTCCGCCCAAACCAAAGGGTTTACTCACTTGTGCTGTTAAGACCAGTCAGATATTACCGACGAAACCGCTGCCACGAGTTACTCAAATTAGTCCCATAACTCCGTTAGAATCACGAGAAAATAAAAATATATTTTAAATTCGGATAGTAATATTTTACTACGATAATGATGGGCTTCAGCCTCTGAAGGTATTTTCAATGTAACTTTCTACTAAAAAACCGAATTTCGCAAGTAAATTTATTCTCCAGCAGTTGTTCTCGAACCTAAACAAGTGCCTTATAATTTTTTTTACAACAAATTGCAATCATTAATTGTGATGAGAATATTTCGAGAGTATTTTCCTGGTTGTACAGGATCGAAATTAATTAATCTATCGTTAATTAATTATTTATAAAATGTGAAAGTTTATAACTAATTGGATAAATAAAACGATTCATTCCATATACAGTCCAATTTACCATATTCCAATTATCCCGCCTATTTTTCAATTTCAAAAAAATTCCAAATTGATTATTCCTATTTTGTAATTAATTATAACAATTGGAGTGAAAGTGTGGGAATAATAATTGAAATATTCAAATGTCAAGATCGAAACATGCGCGCGTTGCCCTCAGCCAATGAAAACGATGAAATGCCCTCGACAGTAGCGCCAAGACGACATTTTACTGAACGATTTATTTAAGCATTCTCAATATTTGTCAACAGTCAGATTAGCCGGTGCCTTAACGATCTCGTCTCATTACCCCATAATCTCGTATATATCACTGTTTACATTGGTTAATCGATACCAAAGGTAATTTGTTGAAATATCCTGGATATCCTCTCAATTCTATCGCGACTTTCTTCGAGTGCAAGTGAAACAAATTGAAATCCCCGCAAGTGCTACGGTAGACCCTCACCTCTGGACATTCTCTCGGCATTTTCACTCGATATTTCATCGCCGAGATAAGAGCATCATAATTAATTAATCTCTTTATCATTTCACGATATTCTGTGATTTCCCCAAATTGTCCTAGATTTTTTGGCGGGATTCTAACCCTCATTGGGTGAAAAAATTGTTGCGTGTCCGTTGCTCTTTCCCGCCGAGAAATTTTACGGTTTTGCCGAGATTGTCCTCATATTTTATTACGGAAAACTCATGATTGTTCTAAAAAGATCAATGAGAGGGTTAATAATTGGTTAATGGTCGATCGAAACGTCCGAATAATACGTGAGTATTTTTTTTCCAACCGTTATTCCATTCTCGGAAAATTGGCATGACTACCGCTCGTTGCCGCTCGAAAAATCCTACAAAAGCGCATCGTCAAAACAAATCACAAAAACAAAGGAGGTAATCACTAATTCAAATCAATCAGATTAGCCACAAATATAGCAACAAATAGAGCAACAAATAGAGCAACAAATACGAATTTTAAACAGTGACTTCTGGCCATTTGAACGCTTTGTTCCAGAAAAAAAATATATAATTGTCCCAAGAGTATCGATGAACAATCGATAGTCAACGGATAACGAAGTGCAAAAAAATGAGGTCGAAGGGACGAGTAATCAATAATAAAAATAGAATTAATGAGAACGGGTATAACGGCCGAATTTCTCAAGTTTCTCAGCATTTGGACTCGATTAGCAACTGTCGTAGCCTCTAACAAACCCTTCGATTTCCCTCTCGTGTAACGTGAGCTATTGAACTAGCAAAAAAAAATGTCCTCACAGCGGGAAGTGTCTCTTACACGAGAAAAAGTGTATCAAAGGGTTCGTGCGGTTTAAAAAAAAGTAAGAGGAAGCGTGAAATTCTATGTGAGCAGGAAAGAGTGAGAGAGCAGAGGATAGAACTCGGTGCGGGAGAGGGATTAAGTGTGCGAAGACCGTTGGAAACATTAGACTAAATCCACCGGATATTTTCTATCCATCAATCTAATTAAAACTCATTGAAACTAAAACAAGATGAATTAAATTGAAATTCCACAAAAAAAATCCAATAATCCAATTCCAAATCAATTGAATAATTGTCTGAAGATTAATTAGAGTCTGACCCATCAAACATCAGCTGACAATCGGTAATAACCAGTTATTCATAAATAAATAAATAAATAAATTTGATCGCGAGTGCAATATTAATCCCAAATTTTTTTGAGGTAGACTGAAAAATTTCGAAAGATTGATAATCAGTTGATAATTTTCACTAGGTCATGAGCATTTAATTAAGTGAGTGACATTGAGACTTGAAGAATCCGAATTCCCCCAGATAAAAAAAAACCTCAAATCCCAACGGTCGTTTCGTCTGCAGTCATAAAGCCACGATTGGCTCCCCACTACAGATGAACATTTTTTTTCTCGTGGGCATTCATCACCATCCACCTCCCTCCCACGTACATTCGCAAACGTTTTCATTCTGTTAAGTCACATATAACGCTCGATTTCATTTCAACGGTCGGCAAATATTTCCTCACCGGTCACTAACTCCTCTCCCTCGGGTGCACCGATGCATTGAGTGCCCTTGCCCCTTTCATTTAAATCCCAGAACGTTATCTCCCTTCCGGTGAGTGTTTTATCAATCCTATTGATAGAAGTGGAAATTCAATTCACGTATGTGTTTATTTATTTTCTGCCACACTAGCCATTTAATTCCCGGGCATTTAAATGGTTATGAGGATGTTTTGGAGCAAATGGGAGCTTTCGAGAATTCGCAGTTTTTTTTATTCTCCGCTTCTGTTAAATTCTCGACTATTTAACCCCTCGATCTCTGGGGCCAACTGTCGTTATCCCACGTATCTAAAACGCACACCAACACACGAAATTGTCGATTAAAAAACTCTTTGGCAGCACCACAGGCCCCTAATGATAACGAAATTCAATTTATTTCTCCTTTGTGAATTACAATGGTTCAGAATGAACTTCTATTTTTGAGCATTTGAAAAACACCAAATGCTAAATTTCCATTCGAATAGCTATTGATATTCACAACTCTTTCATAAACATCGAATAGTTCTCTCTTTTGTGAACAGGGCGTTTATTGACACCCATATTTACCCTAGTGCTCGATAAGGCCTGGACTACATCCGTTGCCCGTTTCTTACCAGCTGATTAAATTCCTCGACGAGTCTGATATATTCTCATTCTTGTTTTCAGTTGAGTCAACTGGAGCACACCTAGAGACACTTGAGGACACAAGTGCCAGAAGATAAAAAATTCCCGAAATAGAAAAAAAAAAGTAGAGTAAAAAAGTGTTTAGTGTTAAAATTGAAAGGGCAATCCCTGAGTTAATAAAAATTGTCAATAAAATAGACAAAATAGTGAAGTGAAAGTGTGAAAATGCAGGGAATATCGACAGGCCCGTTGGAGAAAATAATGGAGGAGAGCGGTTATGGTTCACCCATAGGGAGACACCAGGGAACTTCGATGATGATCTCCCCAGTTGCTCAGATAGCCCACGATCTCAGCAAATCGAGTCTCTCCGGTACTCCGACCTACGATGGACGTCACAGACTCGGTGAGTCGTTGTATTTCGTCAATTTATTGTTTATTAAATGTGTCTGAGGAAAAGGGGATGATCCAGTTTTACGGTGAACGGGTTTCGATTCAGATAGTCGTAGAGTTCACGATGGGACGGGACGTTATAATTGTGAGGGGTTTCCCCGTCCTTGAAAGGCATATCTGACGTCTGCTCGTGTCTTCCACCCGGTATCAGGGGTTCTCAATTATTTCCCCATATTTATCGATATCTCATTAATTTCAAATTTCATCGTGACACGATTTTTTTCATTTCGAAAACAAAAATTAAATTACAATTAAATTGATTTCCGTTTTTTTTTTTTATCTGAAAACCAAATTATTTACTTCATTTGTCGGCACTTGGAAATGATGGGAGGACGGTGTCCCCAGGAAAAAAATTCCGTCCCCTGTAAATCCGCTAATTAGCGAAATTAATCGACGAAAAATAGAGTTGAAAGGGTTGAAGTTTGGATTAATCCTCGGTAATAAAGTAGCCGCGAGGGTGAGAAAGTGGGCTGAGAACCCCTCGGGGTTGTGGATAGAGAGAGAGATGGACAAGTAGCTCGTGCTAGCCGGGTTGAAGACCAGGTGCTCACCTGCCCCTCACTATGGGTGGCTGTCCCCGGCGCCCCCTTTTTTACCAGGGAAACCCTCACACACACACCTATTCCAAACTCTCAGGTTGTTCTTCCTCGTCGAGGTGTTAGTTTTTCTGTGCTCCGTAGGTATCCGCAAAAAGCCCTCTTGGGGCACTGACCTACCCTTATCCTGAGAGAGGAAAGACCGTTAGGCCTAATCAGCTGTTTAGATAATCACTTATTTCGCAAAATTGATTGATGACCGAATCAGGAATCAGTAGAAACTCTGGAATTATTCACGAGATTTGCGAATTTATTGCTCTTTATTGAATCACTCATTATTAGTGTAACTACAGAATTATTTATTTATTTATTTTCTCTTTTATTTGAACGTTTTTCGAATCGAAAACTAGAATTCACATGGAAAAAATCAGATTGCCATTCTTTTCACTCCATTCTTTTGATATCAACATCTGGAGGAACTGTCGCAAATTTAGGGGATCTTTTCAGCAAAAAAGAAGAATAGAAAGGTGAAAAAAAAAACGAGTGATCTTTGAACACACCGTATCGCACGTATTCTTACGTACATATTTTGCCGAAGGGTGCAATTCTTGAGGGGTGAATGCGTCTGCTCTTCTCCCCTTCGATCTTCCTCGCCTCTTTTCTTCGCCATTGAGTTCAACTGTCTCCCGATACACTCGGTGAATTTAAAGGGACAGACATTTAAACTTTAAAGAGCACAATTCTTCGTCTCACAATGGGAGACACAAAAAAAAAATTGGCCAAACTGTCGTTAACGTCGTCAGTCGAAATATTAACAGTTTAATTTTGCAGATTGAAAAAAATTGAGAATTTTCTTCTGGTGCCGTGGAGTTGACTTATTCTAGTTAATTTATTCTTAGACAAAATTTATTTTTTGGTGGATTAGGGGAAGTTGTGGTCTTTGACGTATCTCATCATCTGTTTCCTCGATCTGTTAACCCATCGAGATCGATCCAATCTACCGACAATTTGAGAAACCCCCCAAATGTATCATAACAAGGGCACCGTATGCAGGCGTTTCGCCTCGTTGAACTAGTGTGGCTTGTGTCCAACGGAAAACGTAGGCACGAGTCCATGTAACGCAAGGTGGAAATGCCTTATGGCTTGGTTTATTCACCTGTTCATAATTCTATCCACGGGGGCGTCGACTTTCCATGTCTCCATTTTCCTCAATCCCCTCGATTCCTCATGAACTCAGTAACGAGTGCTGTGGGTCAGAAGTCCAACAAATTTTATCCAAAAGTCCAACGAATTTTATCTCAAACCCATCTATGAACTAGTATTCAATTAAGGGTGTTCTACACCCATCTAAACTCAAAATTCATTTTTTTACTTTTTTTTTAGCAAATTATTGATGAAATTGATGTAAAAAAACATAACGTTTTTGCGTTTTGGCATTATTTGATACGAAGTTTCTTGGTGATGCGAAAATTTTTCTGTATTTTTCCTAAATTTTGATAAAGAATGATAGAACTGTGGAGAAAATCCATGATGGCACAACTAGAAAATTTCATGAGTTATTAAATAGTGACAAAATGCAACAACGTTATATTTTTGCACAGAAATTCAACCGATAATTAGCCAAAAAATGTAAAAAACGTGAATTTAATTCCCCCGGATCTTGTAAAAGTTCATTCTCCCCCTCAAATTAGAATAACCTGGTCTGAATAATTAAATCGCCGGTTGGGACTCGCAACTTCATCGACTTCTCAGGGAATATCAACAATTCGAAAATGTTCAATTCAAAATTCCCTCCCATCTCATCATCCAGAATATGTGTTCAAGTATTCTAATCAAGATTTCATCTCTGAAAAAATCTGAATAACACCGAAGAACAAGTAATAGGGACAGACGCACGACTGAGACGATTGCGGGACCTTTTTATAAAAAAAAAAAAATTAGCATATCCCGTAGGGCCGGTAATGCAGGTCTCGCAACATTTACGAAAGTCTCTTTTCGGGGTACGTACGGGCGTGCAACCCTTAACGGTCGCGGGACCGAATTGCTAATCAACTTTTTATTTCTGGTCCTCATTCTTCTCGGGTGAGCCAACTTTCCCCATTCTTCGCTTTCTCTTTATCCCACTCGTTTTATTTTATCTCCAACTTATCCCCCGGACTGATAAAAGCTTGAATGCGATGGGCCGACAATTTTTTAAATGAGAAACAATGAGAACATAAATGAAGGGATTTAATAATCATGCAATTAGTAATTGACGTTGATCTCGTACGTCGGTGACATCCGCAGAAAAGGTGTATATGGTGTCCATGTATATGTATAGATCCGTTGGATGAAAAATTCGTTGGGCGCGTGCCGGCTGCGACTCACCCCTCGTAGTTTGCCCTCACTCTCTCGTTAATACTCAAGACCGGAACAACCACAGTTGCCCGACTTACCCCCTGTACAAGTACACTTAATGTACATTTTGGCGAACACCCATTGCCAAGTTATTTCACTCTGAAAAGCACGATTCTCTTGAATCCGAGACTGAAGAACCTTTGAGATGACTGACGCCAAATGCCAATATCAAGAGTTTCACCCTGTGCCCCTCAAATTTTCACTCAAGGCGTTATACAATTGTCTTAGACATCCAGATGACAACCACCCTTCAATTAAATATAGGGAATATAATGTTGAGGATGTTGAACCGGTGTTTCCTCGATAGTTGCGGCCCGATGGGCACGACATACATCTAGAAAGAGATGGTGAACACCCGGTGTGTGCAGCGACTATTACTAAGTGCACGGGGATCTAACGCTCATTTGGTGCACCATATGGTGGCGCCAACTAATTCCGTGCATGCACGTTTAATATTAACTGCTGGCGTGATGTTTTCAACAGGAAAATATTGTTATCACTTTTCCACACGCCAGGATGACTTCTGGATGAAAATAGATGGCATTCGGGGGTTCCGCGGAGGCGCCCCATCGATTCGCCACAGTCGAAAATCGAATGATAATTCATTCAATGAGATATAATTAATGAAAAATAGTAAAAGATCATGAGCCCCGGAAAAAGGCACGATTGTCATCCACCTGGAGGTGGGGCAATCGGATCGATGAATTACGACAAACAGAGAAGTTATACGTCGATTACGCAGTCAGAGGAATAAAGAAGGGGAGTAACAATGACTCGTTAGCGCCTGAGTATATAGAGTTCGTGTACATAGAGTTTATGTACATGAGGAGCATTCATGGAGGGAACAAATACGTTGGCCACGAACGTTAATGCTACCCTGGCACGCGTTATACGTGAATCAGACTGGGTTGTCTGGTATCTGGGATGAGAGGGTGCCGCCAACAAAGATGCTCCCCCGGTTTGCTCAACTCCATGATACAGTCTGACAAAACCTGAATAACCCGAGAGACCGTTGAACGTGGGAGTTTGGCTTAATAGGTGCATTCACGTTGTTCAGATAAACGCACTGGCTTTTTATTTTTATTTTTACGAGATCGTCCATTGGTCATCCACGTGAATTTTTTTAGAATTGTTTGAGATTTAGGCACGTCGATACGTCGAGATATTTCGATATCGATTTAATTCTCCTTTTTATATCAGGATTTTTACGAGATCGTCCATTGGTCATCCACGCGAATTTTTTTAGAATTGTTTGAGATTTAGACACGTCGATATGTCGAGATTTCTCGATATCAATTTAATTCTCCTTTTTATATCAGGATTTTTACGAGATCGTCCATTCGTCAGCCACGCGAATTTTTTTAGAATTTTTTGAGATTTAGGCACGTCGATATGTCGAGATATCTCGATATCGATTTAATTCTCCTTTTTATATCAGGATTTTTACGAGATCGTCCATTGGTCATCCACGCGAATTTTTTAGAATTGCTTGAGATTTAGGCACGTCTATATATCGAAATATTTCAATATCGATTTAATTCTCCTTTTTATATCAGGATTTTTACGTGATTACGAGTCCATTGGTCACCCACGTGAATTTTTTTAGAATTGTTTGAGATTTAGGCACGTCGATATGTCGAGATATCTCGATATCGATTTAATTCTCCTTTTTATATCAGGATTTTTACGAGATCGTCCATTCGTCATCCACGCAAATTTTTTTAGAATTTTTTGAGATTTAGGCACGTCGATATGTCGAGATATTTCGATATCGATTTAATTCTCCTTTTTATATCAGGATCGCGTCTGTGGAAAAGGGATAGACTAGCATTTTAAAAATAAAAATTGGCTCAACGCTGGGTTTTGTTACGGTGGGGTAACTTCCACCTGTTTCGTGCGGCTAATGACTTCAACACATGGCACCGTTTCACTTTAATCGTTTTAATTCAACTCCATGGTTCATTACGAGAATTTGTTAATTTTGGTAATGATTTTCGAGGCCTGGATGAATACTGCAAAATAAATTGCAGCACTGGGAATGGGGTGAAGCGCACGTGCTCGATTATTCCAGTGACAATAGAAGTGAATGTGGGGAGGAATAGATGAGGCGATTATCGTATGGTGATTCTCAATACAATAAACCACGAATCTCGGTGCACATGTGCGCTGCAGGAAATGTTAGATCGCCCCCAAGCCATAGCATTGCCGCATGGTAGGAAAACATCAAGGGGGAAGAAAAAAAAAATATGTTTGTAACGGTGGCACGCGCCCGTTGGCATCATTTACGTGACATCACGAAATCGATATTTCTGACGCCCACATTTGACGCGCACTATCAGCTGTAATCGTACTGCCTTTGGGATTATTTTGAAAGCCGGATGGAAGTACTTCCCAAACCGCTGCAACTATTTTTGGATGACCGACAAAAAAAATTGTCAGCATCAGTCGCAGCCTGATTTTTCATTCACCCCTGCATACTCTCTCCCCAAATTGAGGAAATTCTTCTTGAGTGTTCGAAAGGGCATAAAGTCTTGAGAGTGTTATATTTTTTAAACAACTGGCGGACAGATTGTCAAATAGAGACTTTCACCGATGGTTATCTTCAATTGTTAATTAACAAGGAGTAACTGGGAATGAGGACTCAGCATGAGGTGTCTGGAAGTCTCGGTGAAACCTTATATATGGATCGTGACCCCGAGTTCAATGTACACATACGTAATCGTAAGAAGTGGTGGGCAATATAACTCGGTTCTTCACTTCTCGTACTCGGATGACGGACATATGAGCACACATGGGGTGAATGTAGTCTCTCGCCACCTGGCACGAGTATTTTCTGTATACCCTACGGGTTTCTGCACCCCTCATTCGACTCCCTTCAATTTATATATAGCTGTGGGTACTGTCGCGCTACCAGTATAACCCAGGACTATCCAGGACTACTGTACATACCCCCCCAACCCCCTTTCAACTTGGCTCGTGCCACTGTATTGTGGTGGGGAACTTCCAGGACGAATAAAATGAGTTGAAAAAAAATAAATTTAATGAATTCTCGTAGGGGGCTGCTTTCACAAACCCCGACCTTCCTTCCCCCCATGCAAAACAATTATATATGTATTTTTTTTTCTGGATTATTGGGAGTTTGAGATTTTTTCATGGTAATGCGGAAAATTTATGCGAGCGTTACTCTCTGTTCGTTTCATCGTTTTTTTTTGTAGTTCAATATTTGGTTTGGTATATTGGGACGATCGATTTTTTCTTCATTTTTTTATCGAAGGACCCACTGGTGTTCAGTGATTTTTTTTTTCTAGTCGTTTCAAGGGAATGGGTTGCGTCGAATAAACATTCATCCAAAAATAAACGCATCCACCCTCTGATCAGGCCCCCCTGCCGGTTTTATATTTAGGATTTCCGTTGGCACGTGTCCCCCAACTTGTCAAGATTCCCCCGGAACTGGTCCTTCCCCAGACGCAGCTTCTTCACTCGTCAAACTCCAAACGTATAAATCAAGTCTCTCACAATGCATCCACCATATTCGAAAAAATTCAAATAAAATTCAACCGTAAGTTCATTTGATTCTGACTCCGCTATAATCCGAGTTTGAATAATATTCATGAAGAAGTCGAGGAGATGCTGATTTTTTCGTTGATGTCGGAGCGGATGTTAATGCGGCTTCCCCTGAAGGAGGGTGAGGGCACAGGATGAGGAGAGTCGTTGAGGTCAAGGTTGGCGATTTTATTCGGTGAGGGAATCCTCAGCTGCGATTTATCCTGACGTTTTCATTTGAATTTCTTAATCAATTCCCTCAATTAGGCATAGATTTTCTTCTAGTCCAGATGAAACGGTCACAATAAAAATTGAAAAGGTGACGTTAAATCGTCACGCCGAGTGCACCGACTTCCTGCGGATATCCTCAAGCATATCGTACCGCTCTATATATAAAAAATAAGAGGGACTATAAAGAGGGCTGCACTTTAACCTGGTGTTTATGGTGTGTGCCATGTGACACAGCATTCCTTCCCGAATAAATATATTTTTCCGTGTCCGTTGGGCTGCACCTCCTGCACATCCAAGAGTCGATAAACATCCCAGGGTCCTTGGACCCAACTAGAAATATCTCTCGGGATGTTTATCAGAGGACTCCTCAGTCGGTAAAAGCCAGGAGGAGCCCTTTTGGATGGTCAGTTGAGGGCCAACAGCTGATTCTCGTGAAAAAGCGGGAAGAATTTTTGGCGGGAAGGTGCTTCGCAGACGTCTGGACCTAATTGATGATGGGGCGACATTTTCATCTGCCCCAACGTATACCGATCTCTCAGATCGTCCTTCACCTTCATTCATCCTTTCCAGGGGCTGCAGTTAATTAATTTTTCCTGTTATTACTTCCCACGGAGAGATCTTTACACATGTGATAGCGATGCAGCATGTGTCTCTTAATGTCTGTCGGATGTTGTCTATTCAAGTATACTGAAATTTTTTTTTATTTTTGGGGTTCTCACCCCTTCGGTGGTTCTCATGTCATCTACGCAGCAGATATATACTGAATCAATAATCGGTTGAGGAAAAAAATACATTTTAGAAAGAAGTCTATTTCATTTGCGATTTCATGTTTATAGTACAAAAAAAAATTTCAATAAATTCGAATTTCCAGAAATTCTTAAGCAGATATCTGTCAATAAAAAAATTATACGTACGCGTTCGCTAGATATTTGAATTCCGCGTGCGTAAATCGTAATCTTCCTCATATTATTCCAAAAATCTTCTATTGAACCTCGATAAATCGATTTCCGGTGTGAAGTGTCATGTTTCGGAAGTGGATAAACCAAAAAGAGAATAGAAAAATTGGTGACAAAAAAATAAAGAGTAGGTTGTTAAGCTTTTGTGAAGCGCGCCTTACCCTGGTACAGTATAAGTGAGACAGTGGGGGTGAGCGTGAGATTTCTCAAGGTCTTATTCCACTGTACTCAACATACATGAGGAAAAATCGTTGGAAGGGTCTCACCAGGAGATGATCACATGGTACGCACATGCAACTATTGTAAATGCCAGTGTTCTGAGTTTACCTAAGCCCTGTGGGCGTTGTTTCTAGGAAAATCAGAATCTGACGAGTCAATTGTCTGCCAAAAATGATAAACCAATGCCAAATGCCTCTTCCTGTCACAAAACACCCCATCTCCCTGATCATTTATCCCCCGGATAAACTCGATAACAACTCCATTATTCCCGATAATCACATCAATTCCACCAATCGACGATTAAAATTGATATTATCTCTGGACTTCTCCACTCGTGATCCCGTTTAACTCACGAAAAAAGGGATGGTCTGATAGGGGAAATAGCTCTTGGTGCAGCTGGCTGGATGATTCATTCCATCACGTACTGCATTATCACAGTGCATGGGGTCACCATGACCCCAGCCATCCATGTATACACGTAAATAGCACCAGAGTATTCGTCATGTTCTGGGGATAGGGTGAGGGTGCGTGGTACTAGGGTGTGGCACAACGGTCCGTTCGAATTTCAAAATTTCATCCTGATGTGTGCAATCCAGCTATTTTGTCACTCAACCATCGATATCCGTTTATGTTACAGATCCAGGAGATAATGGAGGACGCGGATATGCTGATGAGAACAACGAACCGTGAGTGAACAATTATTTCCATTTTTTAATTTCTCCTTTCATCTTTTGAAATGAATTTTTCTTCAATCGAAAGCGGTTTATGCGCAATTTCGTGGATTATTTATTATTTATCCACCGTAAATATTTACTCTGCGGTACATAAAAGCGAATTGATCCACTCAAAAAATATCTCAAGTATCGGCACTGCACTGATGTTTACATGTTTGTGGATGTGTTCATTCAAGTTCGTTATATCCATCCCCTCGGACAAAAAAAAAAATACGATAGGAATTTTAGTAGGTGGGATTTAAACGTGCGATTTGTGCTCACTCGGTTTTCCCATGAGATCCCATTCATGTTGCACTCGTGCCCCCGTACCTTGTTTGAGGGTGAAAAAAAAAATGGTATATGAAAGGAGATTTTTGGTGGAATCGTAGACCGAGCCTCAATCTCAATGGATTGAAGGAGATTGAATCCAGCTGACTGGCGCCGTGCGAGGTAGCTTCCTCGAAGCCCCGGGTATTCTCTCAGTTTCTTTTCCTTTTTTCTTTCTCAGCCGTTTCCTTGATTCTGGGAATTGTAACCTCGCGAAATAAAGAGGGCATCCTCACCGGTATGTAAGATGAGGCCGTGAGTCGGCTCGTGCGCCAAAGGCACACGGTTTATTGCTCTAAGTAGTTCAGGAATGTTCTATTATGATGTATCATAATGGAAGTGATGCTGAATAATATTTTCTCATGGATCTGGCCGTTGAGATTTCATTGAGCTCGATGTAGATGACGTAGGACACGCAGGTACTCGACATGCGAAAAAAAAAAAAAATTAACAATACATTGTTCTTCATTGGCAATTTATCTTGTACTTGTACTTGAGCTATCCTCAAAGGACCATTGAACCCTCAAGAAGTGGGTGTGCGTCCAACCCCCGTCCCATCACCTAAAAAATGCAATAGTCTGATGGACAATGTCACCAGAGGTGTTTTTTTCTTTCTTTTTCGTCAATCATGAAGTTCCCATGAGCTCACGAGAAAAATGTCGGCTAGTTTACAAAACACTGTGTCTCTGGCCCCTTGGGTAACAGGTAAAGGTATTTCAGTTGCTCTCTGGAGTTAGAATGTTGGAATATAAGGTGAACTGGACACTGGTGCTAGGGGTTTTACAGCCACCAGACTTTTCCGAACATAAAGGGAGAAGGGAAAAAAAGAGAGACCTCCTGGCAAGTTCTACAACGAATTTTTCGGCATTTTTTGATGGCTCTCTGACAAGGTTTTCGGACTAGTCAGTGCCATTGCCACAATGACGTACTGCTGTTCGCCATTGTGATTCACCACTTGGTATTTTATTGGACAATTAGGTTGTCCCTGGGTTATGTATCTCGCCTGGTGAAAACAGAAAATTCCAATGGTGACGGTTATTTTCCCTTCGCACCTTTGTTTCACCTCAATTTTTATTTCATTAGTGTTCCTTTGTGGTTTGCCATTCTCAATGCACAATCTTTTGTCGGAAAAAAGGCTTTTTTTTTGGGAATTTCTTTGTCAGGTGATCCAGATTCGTCTCGATACTTTCCACGATTTCTCCGTATTTTCACGTTGGATTTGTCAAGAATATGGTTCTAGTCAATGGCATACAGCCATACACTCCTCAAGAAAAAAAATTAGTCATGCCTTGGAAATTCCATGTACTCCCAAGTATTGGCCCACCTAGGGGCCCGGAAACTGCCCTTCACGGGCTCGTGCTAAAAAAAAAAACATCTCACATTTCATTGTTCTATTGGTAAAAGCAAAATCACCTCGATTCACCAAAATTTATGCTCCAATTATTTCCAATTATCCACAACTCATCATGATTTTTTTTTTCACCCCCAATTCGAGTACCTGGGAGCACTTGTCGGTCCTGAGGAACGTGCCTATGAATTTTATGACGTCTCGCACTTTAAATTACGGGTCCTAATGGTTGTGATCCCTCAACGCTCGTCAACCACACCGATTTAACGGAAAAATGGATTTGCAAATAACCGTAACCGACACTCTATTTAAAAATACTAAAATTAACCACTCGATCACACGGTTATCACCTGAATTTCCTCGAACAGTGTCCACGAGTAAAAAATGGAAATGTGAGGGCTTTTTGGTAGGAAGTTGGGGGCCGGAAAGAAAGAGTCAACCCTTTTCTCACTGGGATTTCATTCATCCATTCATGCCATTCAGATGTGGACATACATCCGCCAGAGATTCGCCGCAAAGTGACTTTGTTCGGCACTTGCAACCGTTTCTCAACCGATTTTTTCAATTCCTTTCAACTTCCGGTGTTATTGGGGGTCCAAGGCCCACTCGCTCACTCGCCCACTCGCCCACTCGCCCACTCGCCTAGTCGCTCCCTCGCACGAGAGCAATTTGCAATTGCAAATTTTCATTCTCTCATTTTCTTATTTAAAAGCACTTTTCGGTGATTCTTTTGGAAGGTAATATAGCTGTTTGTCAGGGCAGTAGTTGCCTTGACTCTCTGGAGGACATACCAAGGGCCACCCTCGAGTAGAAACCAATTTATCCAGCTCGGAGTGTCCAACCCCAGGCGGCCAACCTTTCGCACCATGATTATACATTGGAATCTTTTTCTTTTCTTTCATCTCTCACTCCCTTTCTTTATTTTTTTTTCTCTCATGTTGCTTTTTTCTATCCTTGGGCCTTTGAAAATGTAACGGATAGTCCTGAGAAACTCGCCCGGGAGTGTCCTAACGATCAAATAGTTGCGTGTTGCCAAGATTTGGAGGTCTGATTCTAGATAGGACTGATTGCCGAGGGCCGATGGAGAGAATAAGTCAAAATGTTGAGAAAACGCGGGGGCCATTAACGGAAGTGCAATCATTTAAGAAATTGTCGACGTATGAGGTCCAAGGAAAACATTGGGTTCAATTTTTCCGGGCATTAGCATATTTTTTCAACTGATCGGCAATCATCTTCAAATTCCTGGCGATGATTTATCAGGATCTTAGGGGAGGAGAATTAGTTCTCGAATGATGGCTTTGGGGGAGTTGTTCCAATTGATTCGTTACGTGTTTTTTTTTTCTTCAAGTGGAACAATCGGGTGATTAAATCGATAAGTCTTAATCAGTGAGACGATTGCGATAATTAACATCTCTTTCGTAGTTGTTGTTACGACTGTTGGGGAGAAGAGGATAGAGGAGTTGGAAAGAGAGAGGCGTAGTAGAACGGAATTCTATGAATGAAAACCAAGAGTTGTTGAATGAATGAACTAGAGATGTAGTGGTGAGAGAGAGATGAACTGAGAATGTCTCGAAAGTTGAGAAACTTGTCGACAAGGGAGGTCCGTTGGCGGCTTCTCTGCATCCCCTCTTGGTCTCATATTTATCCCCGGAAAAATGCTTTAGGTATTTAAAGGCCACCATTCTGGTACTCCAATGTAAATGGAATAAGGGATATACATCGAAAGCCACTGTGGCACGTACACTGTGTGAATACATCGTGGATTTACAGTTTGCCGATCTCTTTTATTGTTCACGTGAAATTCTAGGCACGGGACAATAATACAGCCACCACCTACGACGTGGGAAACTGACATGATCCTCGAGTACACATTAACAATATTTTTTGACGGTTTATTGGGATTTTCGGGGTTAGATTGTCAGGTGATTACGGGAATAAAGGAAAGGAGTTCAATTATTGAATTTTTCGGTTCTTCTTGGATGTGGGAAAATCCGTTGCTTCACAATTTTTATTTTCCAAAGAATATCATTTCTTCAAATATTTCATTTCCGCAATTTTTATTTCACATGTTTAATAATAAATTTGAAAACACCGTTTCGTGATAAATAATTGCCAATGTCCTCGGCACGTCTTATCTGCAGGTGATTTTCTCGTGAAAGATTCTCAAGAAAATTGACGGTTCATCTTAAAATCATCCATCATCGTAATACCTTTGGCAAAACCTCGAGAATCATGTATTCCATCAAGAATTCTCTTGTAATCCCTGCTTGATTCCGAGTTCTCGAAAAAAGGGATAGAACCGACAAAAACATTCCGGGCCAACGATTGGTGTAAAGGGTTTGCTCTAGAGAAAGAGATATTTCGATTTTCCCAAGAGCAATACCTTCTCAGGACGGTCTCCAACGTTTTTACGCGCCTCCGCCGGTTCTCTTTTGTACCCAAAACCCAGTATATACGGTCTCTATCCCATGTACCCATGTGCTCAAGCCCGAGGGCTATGTCCACGAGTATAGACTACATTGTTTAGATGTTCAGTTACCCACGGGAATTTGGTACTCAAAGGGTTCTTTTTTTTTCAACCACTGGTCCACGCGTTAGAGCTCACACTAATCGATTGACATGTCACCCCATCAGGACGAAATTGCTCGAGAATCAGTTGAATGCCCACGGCCTACACCTTTTTCTCCATTTTTTTTAAAACCCAGCTAAAATTATACTTATCCGCTCTTTAATTTAACAATCCGTTCGTACACACCACCACGCAAACCGTCTCATCCTTTCGCCATGATAATCGTGTACCAGCCGTGACCGTTAAAAAATGAAGCAACTCGACCCAAGGACCCCCACCTTGAGGAGGAGAGCATGTATTGAACGATGTGTATGTGTGTGTGAAAACCTCTTCCCCTACTACTCCTCAATGGGCCTTGTTTTTCAAATGTACCGGTGAATCTGAAATACTCGGTGAGCAAGTGCAACCAGATGTATTTCACATCGCGAAGAAAGTTTTATACTCCTCAGAGTGAATCGATTATACGAGTAAACAGACGACCCTGAGGAACATCCCGGTGCAACCCAAGTGTTGGTTAAACGAAATATTTTTCCAAGTTGGGGAAATACGAGATGAAGCTTGAGGGAAGATAGATGATATGACAGATATGTGATGACTTGGCTTCTTCTTGTCGGCGTTGTTGAGACCCTCGAATATTTCCACTACTACTTGAACCACTACCTTTTTTCTATTCTGTTTTTCCTTGACCATCGCTCAGATTAACCTTACGGTTACTCATCTCTCATCATTTGGAACTGTTTTTATATCTCCCAGGATTTACTGTATCGTCTTTCTTGAAATTGCAAATAATGGAAAAAAATGGTCAAGTAATTGAACCCCTCAGTGAATTTTATAATCTCGGTATTATTGGGAAAGTGATCCAGAACAGATCTGTCTGGCTCTCGTGTATCAAAACCGGCTATTAAATATCCCCTAAATGTTGAGGATGTGGGATCCGGGCGCAACTTCATCCCCCACGTCGTGGCATCTTAAGTTTCTCGCTTCATTTACAGCCGTTTTATTTTCCCTGGCCACTTCACTGTTTTTAGAACGATCTCATATTGTTGTACCCGTAGGAGAACCCACACGCAGGATCTCTTGGGGCTGGTCTGGTCCTAGATGACTGTTAAAGCTTTCCTGGCGCCGTTATTGATGCAGACCCTCAAGTCAGTCGTATATTCCAGCCCTCTCCACGATCGTTATATTTATCCACCCTATTATCTCCTCGGTCTCGTGATTTTCCACCACTTTTCAAATTCCCAGGTACCAATTAACATCCCAGTTAATGACTTGTCAAGATTTTTTCTCGTCAGACTCGTTGTCTAGTTCTTTATCAGATGTTGGAATGCATTGAGAGGAAAATTCTCATTTGCCAAATACTTTTTTGACGTTAGCAAATATTTTTGTGGAAAGGGATTTGTTTTCTCAATGTGCAGTTTTGTCATTTATATTTTCGCAGTAGCAAAGGAAAATTATTATTTTTTCTTCTTGTTTACCAGTGGTCCACGCCTGATTAGTCGGTGAATTGTATAACTAAGAGGGGCTCTAGACAAATAAATGGTCGGGCTGATGGGCAGTAGGAGAAACAAAAGCAAAGAAAAGGTATTTGGTCATGAGAAGATTTTTGCTCTGGGAAAACAAGGGCCGGACTACCGCTGTGACTTTGAAAAATACTTGACCTGGATTTCCTCCAATATTGTTTTCAATTCTCTTGCGATCGAATAATTTCGACTAAATCATGAATTAAATCCTCGATTACCATGATGATAAAAAAATGGACGGTTTTTCACGAGTTCAAGGAATTGCGAGATAAGTTGAACATACAGCTACAGCTGATTCCACTGATCTCTCACTTCCGCATTTGGAAGGTCGAGGGAATTTATCGCGGTGGTGATAAGATATCGCGTGTGCAGATGTCCAGAATTTTATTGCCGAAAGTTAAGAGTAAAAATGG
Source organism: Fopius arisanus (assembly GCF_000806365.1). NCBI lineage: Eukaryota > Metazoa > Arthropoda > Insecta > Hymenoptera > Braconidae > Fopius > Fopius arisanus. Next base: position 1,129,678 of record NW_011887741.1, on the reverse strand, counting down.
AAGGGAATCAGAAAACTCGGGGAAACCTCAAAAGAAGGGCGTGATTTTTTAAAAATCGTAGATTGAGATCATAATCGTGTCTTCCTGCCTGAAATCTCACCACTTCATGGTTCCTAGAACTATCAACCCTAAATTTGTGCTTGAGACAGAGAAACCGACAGGAAAAAAACTTCATCTCCCTTTGCCCATACCTTCACCCAAAAAATTCCACCTCTGTAATCAAAATTCCTCCACTTCATCACACCCTAGCCCTGACCATCATCAATAACCCGAGGTTCACCACTTCAAAATAGTAGAATCCCTGAAAATAATAGTTGCCGAATGATGTACATCTTCCTGTCCGAGATTTTCCTGGACAACACCTGAGAGATATGCTCCATAAAGGGCGGCTAGGGTCAGCAATAAAAAAAAAAAGATAATAGAAGCTTGAAAAACCCAAATGGAAAAAATCACTCCGTGAGGTGTTTAACACTCGTGTTGGTATGCGTTAGGATTGTCTCACGTGAATGCAAATCACCGAGACGTTCCAAGAATCCCAAAGACGTTATATCCATGTCTCTGGTGTTGTGTTCTAACACAGAGATTCCCCCACCTCTCATTCTCATTCTGTTGATTCTCTTTATTCTCTTTATTCTCATTGGGCCCAAGTTGGCAACCGGTCCCCGGCTTGACCGCCAAACCTTCCCGCCAAAAACATCCGGCCGCTCAGCTGATCGTAAAATCACCACAAAAACCCACCAGAACAAACCAAAGAGAGGGACACATAACTCCCGCCATTGATGAATTCCAGGACTCGAGTTTAAAAAACAGTCCCAACTGAATTTGAAAATGGACAATTTTTCTCTCATTCTTCAAGGTCCACTTGATTTCCTTGAGAAGTCAGGATGAAGAGGATGATGAGGAAGAAGGCGGAACTTGCTCTGAATTTTCAATGAAAATGTCATAAATAGGAAAAGGAGGAATGTCCTGGACCAGAGGGAGGGGTGTCTTGGCGATTTCAATCTCAACGCCAGATCAACGGAAAAAAGACATTTTTTTCTCCCCTGATTCCTTCCTCTCTATCCATTTCAGTGTGGGAAGACGATGGCCACTTTGTGTGGTACCTGTACCCTCTACCTGCATTCACCCTCGTACAGGAGTGGATATAACCTGCTCCATTCTCTCCTCAAGACGTTTTTCATCCTGCTTCGATCCGCCGATCACAAGGGCTTTTTGCCCCCTGGCAAAGACAAGGCCAAAGAAGTTGCCCTCTCACTTGGTTTCCAAGGTGGTATGGCGATTTTTCATCGAGAGAGATGGCCACAATCAGAAAAGGCCCATTTCAACTCGGTGGAGATAAATTTGAGAACTAAACGTCTTTCTCCTCGTCCTTCTCTCCTCCATTGGCTCTTTTTCGCCACAAGTGGCATGAATAACATTTTCACTTTAGCGGTCAAAAAGACACGAGATTCCACGGTGCTCTACATTGATTCAGGAAAATTGACTCCACTCTGGAATGTTCATTGTTGTGAGGAATGAATGAAATACCATATATTTCATTGTATTTTCACTCCGCTCCACTGACACTTTCCGATCACAAAAAAATCCCCCATTTTTCTCGATTTCGCGATGTACCTTGGGAAAATGAGGAATTGAGGAATGTGTTTACCCATCCACGGGGATGAGATCTTGGTGCTTTAGGGCTTCCTCAGGACTAATGCATACACATCTCAAAGGCCTGGGAAAAGATTAAGCTGCCGACCGAGCCACAACCGTTTAACTCAATGGGCAAACAGGTTGACATCCTCGTACAATATTTATCATAATTCAGGATTTAATATTCGCCTGGAGGACTCAACCCTCCAATTAAAATCCCCTTATCTCCCCCAAAATAATGGATATCGCAAAAACAATTCAAATTTCATTCAAATAAAAATAAAATATCCAATGGATTTATTCTTCATCAGTAAATTCGTGTCGTGGGTGGTTTTGAGAGTACCTAGCCATTAGCGAATACAGAGGGAGGGTAAAAAGGCGTGTCATCACACTAAACCAAAGATCAAGGTCTCCCCTTCAAAAAGCGTTAAAAGCGAACAAAAAGACCTCGAATAATTAACCAAGAGACTAGAATCCATTGTCGAGGCGCTCGTGGGCACGTGCATTTTCCCGATAATTGAATTTTTCGCAGACAATGTGTGAAAAAAAAAAAAAATATGCAGTCGTCGAGGAGAAAGACGAGTGTGGGAGCGGCACCGCGTGAGATCAAGTTTTTATGGGCCTTTTCTCAGTAGCCTTCAGTCCCTCATGTTAACCCCCACGTTGGGCAAAAAGCCCATGAGACCGAGTGAGAGAGCAACAATGGATTCAGCACGCTGGTTTCCCCCCAGGTCCCAACGAGAAAAAAAAAAACAGAGATACAGAGATTCCGTGGGCCTTTAAATCGGCCTTTAAAAATGGCCGTTCCCTTGTTTGCCTCTGCCGACAAGTCTTCACTGTATACAGAGGGATTTTTCGGTTCTCCCGGTCAGCTGAGCTGGGAGCACTCTGTCAGCTGATTTTTCCATGAGAATGAGAGAAAAAAAAAATGCCGAAAGGGAAAGCGCGAAAAACTCAATGAATTAACCTGGCGTTACCAGGGATAACTAGCTCGGTTGTTACACCAAATTTTTCAACCAAAAAGGTGCCTAATGACGAGGGTTTTTTTGCGGCTTGCTTTTATTTATCGTTGGACACGGATACGCCTCGTGGATTCAACTAGGTGTCAGATCCATCATCATTAGCCTCGACTTTCCAATATTCTGGGAAAATGCAAGCGGCCTCGAGCATTCATTTCACTTGTTAAGTAATTGCGCGAGAAAAGCCGATTGCAATTAAACTGGACGAACCAATAATGACCAGCTATTTCTGAAAATGAATAACGAGGGCTAAAATTAATGGCGTCATTGGACAATTGTGCCTCGTCATTGAAAAAATTCAACAGGGATTGGATGAAAATCAAGGGATCGTTAATGTAGAGTGGTCCCACCCCAGAAAATACCGAAAATGATGTGAGAAATCACTCAGCCTTCTTCGGGTTCATCCCAATTTTTTCCCTCCGGGGGCCAAATTACTTGATAAAAGGGTGGACACGGTTGTGATTCCAAAAACAGCCCTGGAGGAATCTCATGTAGATGTGTTAACAGTCTCAACGGGTATCCCAGGGATATATCGATGGTTAAGAGAAAACCGGTCCTACCCAGGGACTCTCATCCATCCCTCACCTCCATTACCTATTTCCCGCCAAAAATAACCGCGATATTATAATAAACAATTGACCAACGAATTGAAGTCGGTAACATCTGAGAGGATGAGGGATAAAGAAAATAATGAATAGAAGCCCCAAGATATTTTTTTCACTGGTCACTCAGCAAATGGTCGAATCCTTCTCGTATTTCCTCAACATCTATTCGCACAAAGAAATTCTCGTCTAGACTTATTGCCTGGTTGGTTGGTGGAGGGTCCGTTAGACGATAACTTGGCCGGTTTTCTGTCTTGGCAACAAGTGTGAGCACTTGCGAACACCAGAGACAATTGAACATCCGGCCATTTTTCGGTTTTTCAAATGGACATTCCTCGTGGTGATGAGAGAGGGGATACAGGAGAATGGGACAGCTTCCAGGAAGGCTATAGACAACACTCAGCACCAACAGCACTTGACACTGGATTTTGGAAAATCTGGCTGGTGGGTCTTGACGGTATACACCTACCCCTCGAGCCCGGTGGGCCCATGGAAAAACAAATAAGAATCCTCTTCATCTTGGACTTCTCAACGACTACTTGATGTCCTCCACTCATCATCATCATCCTCATCATCCTCATCATCCTCATCATCATCGTCATCATCATCTCTATAGGGGGATACCATGAGTCAATTATGAAATCTCCTTTGGGCTCGATCAAGCAGGAAGAGTCCTTGCTAATTCTCCTGATGGGATGAATGAGAGAAATAACCTGGAGTGGAACAATACACCCTCAACAAAAAAATCATCGTCTTCAATTAGATTCTCAGAAAGAGGTCAGAGAGGTGGGGAATGCCGGAAGGAGACAGGTGAGGAGAGGTGAAAATGTTGAGTTATAAAATTTATCCAACGTAAAAGGAGCCGTCGGTGCGTGCATCCGCTTAAAGAGAATTTCGTTTTACTTTTCGTTCTCTTTCAATTTCTTACAATCGAGGACCTCACAACACCCTGGGGCCACCTTTTTTCTTTACGGGGGTATTTTGTGAAAGAGACATGCCGTGTTTTTACCCCAGTGGGAGCACAAGTGAAATCGAGATCGCATTCGCTTTTAATGAAAATTAGGTCCCTCATGTGCGCAGTTGCGCATGCTCAGAGGGAAATAGCGCTTTTGCGCTGAAAGTTCATTTATTTTTAAATTCGGGTACACCCCCACGATCACACCCTCTGTGATCTTAAAGAGCTTTCAATGACAGTTTACCGCGTATTTTGAAATTAATTATCAAAATCATGATTGAAAATTTCAAATTTAATAACTCATTGCTCTTTTAATACCCGGGGACACGTGTAACACTGAAATTGAGGAAAAGTAATTAGTGATTTTTTCTGAGCGAACGAGGGCCTGTGTTCCCTCTTATTTCTTTACAAGATGTAACATGGAATTTTGTTAATGTAACACGGAATTCTTGTCAAGTGGTAAATGACATTTTAAAATGAACGTGTGAGGGCATACGGGTGAAATACATCGTAAACCTTCTTGATCCGTTTAAACGCATTTCCAGACCACAATTGCTCTGTTTACTGACTAATAGTTTCGAGGAAATTATTCTCACGAAATCGTGACGACTCACTCTCCAACGGATTTTTCAAAACACGCTGTTTCTTACAAATTTTTATTAGTCTTTAATGGGCCGAAACTTTATGGCAGCAAAAGCCGTTCAGTTCAACCTTAAAATATTACCATCCCAATAACAAAACATTTCCAAATTTAAATAATAATTCACCTAAAATGAAATGTGCAATGCAATGAAAAAATAATTATTTCCAATAGTAAAGTGATAATTTCCATTGAAATAATGAAGAGCTAATTAATTTTAAAGAATGGAGAGTTTTGGCATGGGGTAATTGATGGGAAATCGATGGAAAATTGATGGGAAATTAATGGAAAATTAATCGGACATTGACGTTTAGGATTTTGAAATAGATTTTTTAACGTGAAGAAAAAAGTTTGCTGGCACGACGGTTGGAAATTACGCAACTCATCTCTCTTCCACCGTAAATACTCCCTTCTCATCTCCCTCATCTCTTTCTCTCCACATGTATCTCCAGACTTGTCGACCAACCCATCTCCCATATAAATCCCGTGACAACTCGACTCTCCTCTTGCCGTATCTTGGATGTGGCGCTGTGGTTCTGCCTCGCAACAGCAACGGTTTCTCTCGACGCGGGGGTTTCAGTCTCCATCTCTCCTTTCCACTTTTTTTTCTCCTCTTTCTCTTTTGCCACAAACTTTGCGACGAGTGAAAGAAAAAAACGAGCGATAGATCCCCGGGGGCTTATCGCTGAGAACCAGACGGCCAGTTTCAAATAATTCCGCCAGTCCTATCTCAGATAATGAGAGCCTAAACATTCCCATCTAATCCAACTTGATAATTCAATTGGCAAGAAATAATTCGGCAATAGAACTAAGAGGAAAAGGTGAAAATGGGACCGAGGGACCAGGGGCCCTATGAGTAGGGGTTATTTTTTTAATTTCATCCCACGATGATCTCCTCCCTCCAATTAAGGGTTTTCACGCACCCTGAGAGGCTGCAACGGACTTTATCCTCTTCCTCGATATTTTATTTTTTCACACAGATCTCCAGAACTAATCGGTGTGGATGTGTTATTAATCGTCAGTTGGATCAATCGGTATTCCGGTGGATCGTTAGGAACTTAGGCGTTAGGATTGAGAGTCCACCTCGAAATGGGTGTCAAGCATCAGCGCTCACCTTCCGCAGGTTTTCCGTACAATTACACCTGCGTAACGTATAACCATATGCAGCAAGTGCACATACACTTCCTTCCCCTGTTTTCTCATGCACAATTCCTCGGACTGCTCGGTACTATTTCCTATTTAATAGTTTTGTCATCGAAATCGAAATAGATGCCGAATCATATAAGCACCGCGAGTTCATTAATTATCACTAATCGATGATGTGTGGGGTTTATCGGGATTATTGTTGTGGTGCATGAAAAATTGCATTCCAGGGTGTTCCGATGGGGTGAGGGGTGTGAGAGGGCGGGAGGAATGAGGGAGGGAGAGGAGGGAGAGGAGGGAGAAGAGGCAGAGGAGGGAGAGGAGGAGGAGGAAGAGGAGGAAGAGAAGCAAGATGAGGAAGATGAGGAAGATGAGGAAGAGAGGGTACCATGGGTGGATTGGCGTCGGTTAGAAGAGACCCCGGGATCACTCCAAAGAGGCGGGAAGAGAATGGAACAGAAAGAAATTCCAAGAGGACTCGCAGAGACGGTTAATGTACCGCTACTGCGTCTCTCCTGTTGAATTTTCAGCGGTTCACATTGGCAAATATTTTATATTACAGAAGGATAGATATGGACGAACTTAGTGATACCTCCCTGACATACGGATGTGGGACAGGATTGAATTGTGATTTCTTAAACTGGTTTTTCCTGGTGTAGATGGGTTACGTCACATTTCTCATGGGTTGAGATGTTGACAGTTGGCTCGAGGCTTGGGGAATGTTATCTATAGATAATTATTGAGATTGATGGAACGAACAACGTGACCTTGACCCTCCTACTTCAAAGGAATAAATTCATTTTCCATAATCTTGCAATAATCCCTCCCTCCCCTGCCTTCCTCTCTTCACCCCTTCCCCTTCTCCTCGAAATTCAGTTTCATTCAATTCTGAATTAATTTTGAATTAAAGAAATATTTTTATTTCTTCGAGTGAATTATTAACTAATTCTGTTCCGCACTTTTTTTTTTAAATTCGTCAACTCATCGCCGAACAATAATCTCTAGAAATTCATTTGTATTAAGATCACGATGAATTCTTCCCAATTCCATTGTAAATCTGTACGAGAGAAATAGCGGAAAATGGTGGAAAAACTAGCGGAGAAAATGAGGCGAATCCGCTGGATTATTATCGTACTGAAATTTTCTAGATCTCGTCTGGTGTTTTCCTTTGTCGATTGTATTGGTGCTGAGATCCGTGAGGTGTGTTTACACCGTAGGAATTTAAAAGCCCTGTGGAGGGAATGGTGGGGGGTTTGAGGCCCAAAGGGGGGGGGGGGTTACAGAGGGGGGGGACCGCCCGAGAGTCGGCGCCCTTAGCCGCCAAGTCGCCGCGGGGACCCAGAGCTCGGCTCCAGAGGGAGAGAAAAATCCAAAGAGAGATGAGGACACGCGTATATGTGTAGCTTTTAAATGTGAGGGTGGTTCCCTCTTCTGCGAGAGGGTCACAATGGCCGAGGGTCCACTGGATGCTTTCTCGTTATGTTATGTGTGCATTCGTTTGACCGCAAAAACACGATTGCATCGCAGGTTCCCCAAATTCTTTGTAAAGAGAATTCCATTATTTTTCATTCAATTATTCCCATTATTTTCCACTGTGCAACACGACCCTCACTTCACCCTCCTTTATCGAATAAAATAACGAGAAAATAGTACATTTATTGATAAATATCTCGGACTGATGAATTATTTCACAGACGAGGGTTTGTGAGTATTCCATCGCATGTACGTAAAAAATTGCGCAATTATCGCGCTGAAAACCTTCGAGATACCGCGAGTACCACACAGAGTGCTCCGAAGTGGTTCTCCATTTTTTTTTTTTCGCCACCACTTTAACAGTGTTCCCCGCTTTTTTTTCTTCTTTATTTATTTTTCTCCATAAAATTGGCCAAACGTTTCGGCCTGTCCTTCCCTCGAGCGTTTCGCTCTGACTACTTTCCGCCACACCCTTCCGGCCGTTGATAACCAGAACGTGGATGAAAAAAAAATATATACTGCGAAAAAGGGAATCGAATAAGGAGGAGTGAACGGGTGCGAGTTAAAATCCACTGTGCGCTGATATTGTTATTCCGTTGTTGTTTAGCCAAATCTAACGGCTAGGGACTATCCCCACCCTTTATTCCCCAGGAATTCTCCGTAAATCGCCAGGTATAATCCTCGAATGCCGGTGGAATCTTAATCCACCTCTCACGTGTGTAGGTGCTTTCAGTCGGATCGCTTTTCACCATTTCCGGTGGAAAAATTGAGATAAATAAAAGCGATGTTGTATTATCCCGGAACATAATCATGTTTAAATAGAGCAATGCGTCTCGAGGGACTGATTACAGCCGAGTCAGTCGGGAATTTATATTTTCCAGTGATAACGCTTATCTATTTGAAATGCGTTAACTCTTTGAATCGTGGAGAGAATCCGTGGAGAGTGAGGAATATGTGAGTGGGACTGTAATTTATAAAAAAATCTCGTCGAATTGCTCTCTTTATCTGTAAAATATCTTTCTCATCTGGAGGAGTGTGGAATGACTGTAACTGATTGCGGGTCTAGAAGCCATAACTAATTTGCGGCTGCGGTTTCGGCAAAGGGTGGAGAAAAAAAAAAATAAGGAAAATAACTCGGGAATCAAATCTCAAGGGGCAATGCACCGGATAATTGGTTGTGCCATGATCATCGGAAATATCCGCGACTTCACCTGGGGATTGTGTTTACAAACACAAACTCCTCGCATCGCTGTTTCTCCCACTCTGGTTTTTCAAACCGACGGTTGAGATTTAAATTCCCGGTGGGAGAGGTGCGTCGACACCGAGACCGGGGCCTGGGAACATCGACGAGGGGCCCAGAGGATCGCTATGAGATTCTGCCCACTGCAATTTTATCTCAACGAGTCAAATTTTTATTCTATCCGTCACTGGATGCTCTCATCATCAATTAATCAAGAGTTCTGGATGCATTCGGGTTTTTCCAGAATTCAAGAGCTCTCCCCAGAGTGAGATGTCACCGGCAAAAATATCTTGAGATTTTTTCTTAATACTTTCCCTAATTTTCACACGAGGATCTTCGCTTGAATTTTTCTCAACTCCAGGAATAGAGGGATTACACTTCACGCAACGTCTATATGAAATAATTTCTTTCGGACAATATCAAAGCTCAATAATCTATTTCTTCTTTTTCTGAAACGTGACGGGTCTCAAAAGAATAATCTCCAGGATCTTGGAGCTCGGTTTTAAAATTATTTCTCCACTTTTTTCTTTTTTTTTTCTTTTTCGCTGAAAAAGGCTCGTTCACTCGGTCACGTACCCAGTGTACATTCCCTCCCCCTCTTCAACTCCTCTTTTTCCATATTCAATGCGATTTTTGGGAGCTACCGGCGGCACCTCAATTCGTGTCGCAAAATACAACCAGTGGCAAAAGCATCCCCGAGACTCGATCACCCATTTATCCTGCAAATGGTCTCCATTCACAAGAAAAAAAAAAAAAAAAATTGAGTGTCCGCGAAATTCACCGAGAGAAAAATTTCGACAAAATGTACCGAAAAGTCACGTAATGGCGGGCCCCAGATTATTTTTCCCTTTGACTATTTTTTCAGGCTCTTCACTGATAAATTAAAACGATTAAAAAAACAACCACAGATGAACAATCCAAAATAAATAAATACATTTCCTCGGCTGACAGCCTCCCGAGAATTTGAAGTACCCACGAGGGTCACCGAACCCGTGAAAAATAGGCATTTGCTCTTCCGAAGAAAAAAATCCCCGAAACCGCGTGCACCCCTTCCCCCATACTCTATTTATCCGGTGAACCCCCGAGAACAACGCGATACCCCGAAGAAAAGAAAGAAAAAAAAAAAACAGGTGTCGAACGAGAATAAGATTTTCAATCTTAGAAAATGTCCAGAACGCAGCCCGTGCCGTCTCAAAAGAGTCCCTCACCCTTTCATAAAGATCGCGAAAATCCTCCGGGGCCCCTCCCCCCTCTCCCCATTGACCATTCCCAAGGAAAACCCTTTGAGAAGAGAAAAGCCTCATCAATGAATGAAAGAGTGATTATTCCGCTTGTCCATCTGTCCCAATGGGAATTTCCAAAAATCCCTAGTCACGAAAAACAGTTCCCGACCGTTATGATATCAATACCCGTTTGCTCTCGATTTCATTGGTTTTGTGGGCGGCGAGGGGTGGTGAGGGGGTATGAGGGGGGGATATATGACGCCCCCATACAGTCCAAACGATAGTACACGAAAGTACACAGCGCGTGCCTCGACTATGGGCTATCCTATTTGTATTGTTTAATGCAAAGCCCTATGGGTCATACGGGTGCGCAGATGTTCAAGGGTGCACTCCCTGAATAATCGACAACGGAATAAAGGGGTGCGAATGGTTATGAAATCGATGGGCAGAGGCCAAGCCGTAAATTCGGAAAATTATGCCGGCGTTAATTGTCCCGGGATGAGTGAGTTAATTTGGGAAAAATCGTCGATAGATCGGTAATAATTGTAAGGAATTAGGACTTTGCGAAATTTGGCAAAATTCTGCGAGACACATTTTAAGTGGAAAAATTGCGGGAAAATTGCGGAAAAATTGCGGAAAAAATTACGGAAAAATTACGGAAAAATTACGGAAAAATGGATAATTGTTGAATGATGAATGGAGGAATTGACTAAATAACTTATGGAGTTTTTCTAGAATTTTATACAGCTGTTACGTACTCAATGTAGAATTTTCCTGTTGGGACTGTGGCACGTGGCGGGTTTTCACCCACATCGAATTCGTCAACCCCAGCTCCTGCATTGACCCAACACAATGCGCCACTCGGGGGTTGGGGCACTCGAGAAAAACTGAAAACGAGTGCCTCAAAGCCGATGGGCATGTACAGATCATAAGTAACGATCGGATCAATCGGAGATAGAAGAAATATTGAGAGTAATTCAATATCGAGCATTCAATAGTCAAATTAGTCTTAACGTCTCATGCCCCATAAAGCACTCGATTACTCACACGGAATTTTTCCAATTTTTTTCCCCCTCTAAGGATCTTCCCGGGGAAGATTTTTAACAGCCCAGTGGGCATCAATGCCTGATGAAAACATTTCCAGGTTGTAAAACACGATTTTACCTCGAGTCACGTGGATAATCTACCGATTTTATGAGCATCAACTGGGGTGAGAGTAACAAGAACTCGAACAATTATTGGAAATATTTTATGATCTCTCGTTTCATGTCACTGGCAAACAAGTATGGTTTAGCTCATTGTCTGAGGATCATTGTCTCGGGGATTATCTCAACGATTATTTGACACTTCCAAGTGGCTTTATTGTTCGAAACGAGAGCGCTCCCATTTGGGTACGTGCGGGAGCACAGGTAGAGATGTGTCACACTTACTCATTACTGTTACGGTAATAAACAATATTTTCCCATTGACAAAAGGACGAACTGTCACTAATCACGGCAATAAAATGGTCGCACGTGCCTAAGGAGAAAAATGAATCAGTGGCACTGCGGGTGGCATCCGGACACCGATTTACATGCGAAAATCGCAGGTTTCCACTTCCCGGAAGTTTTCGTGTCATTTTACCCGACACAATGGCGTCAAGTGTCCTGAATTCTCCTTAAGTCTAATACCGGGGCAAAATGGCACTGGTAGTTGTTGACTCCTCCTCTCGAAGGACTCAAGGGAACGCGGGTTCAATATTCAATTCATCAAATCTTAAATTCTTTTTGAATAGATTGAAAGTCATGATTTTTCCCCGCAGTTTAAAATATTTTTTTCATTTTTATTCCACTCGGTAAATAATTAAAATATGTCCACCGGTGCATAGAAATATTCCTCTAAATGAAGTCTCATTCATGGGTTTAAAAATCCTATGCTGGGACGATATTATGCAGTCTGTGGGACTTAGGTCCCAACAATTCGCTCTTTCATGGGGAAAATTATGCAATTAGCGAGTGGTGGAATCTAAAATGTTTTTTCCATGTCGATGTCGATTGTAAGCGACGAAGGGTTGGCCTTCGGACAATTTCACGTTTATACCTGATGGGGACAGGGGATGGTCAGGGATGGACGATATATGGAGTTTCGGTTAATGGTCAAGGCCAAGAAAATAGAGCTAGTGTGTAACCGATGGCAACACACATTGCGACATTTAGGGTTTCAGTTATATTAGACCCATCTGCCCGCGATTTTTCTCGTGGCACGAGCTACGAGCTTTCTTATAATACTGTAACATATGGATGTTCTTCCCCCCCGAGGAAGAAAAAAAAAGATTTCACCCTTGGTGGGTTCCTCTGCCAATCCCCTAAACGGCAAGACACACCGGTCCTCGTAATTCGTTCTTCTCCAGAGAGACCCTTTTTTTCGTTTACCGATCATGGGATCGAATTAGAGGATCAATGTATCATTGATTTTTTAAAGTCACTGGATGCCGATTATCGTTCACCCTGTGGAGACGTCGAGACAAGACATTGACTTGCATTTTTTCAAACTCAAAAATACCTTCAAGAAATTCCCAAAAATCCTGTGGAGACATCGAAACGAAAAGTAACAATAAAATTGTAACAATAAAATTGTTCTATTTAATTTCGCCAGAGGTTCTTCGATCTTTGCTCTTGGATCCAGAATGAATGTATCATAAATGACAGTTGAATGAATTTTTTTTTATTGGAATGTCAACACAGGATTTTTTTCACACCGGATTTCAAGAAATTGATCATCCCCATCAGTCCTCTCAAGATAAATTTACAACACCCTTTAATCTCGAGGGAAACCCTTCGAAGTTAACCCCCAGAAAGATGTCATTTTCACGGTGACTTCCACCACATCCATAAAAAAGCATTTATTTGCCGTGTGGTGAGTCTGGTCTGCATTTTTTCCCATGATGTTCATGGACTTCATGACCCTGCCGTTATCCCTCCCAGTCATCATCAATCCACCCATCCAGCCGTGAGGGGTTCGATCACATAACTTTTTCTCCTTCACTCACCTTTCCCTTTTTCTCCCTCATTTGGCCATTTCCCCGACTGTCTCACCCTCGGAATGGTCTGATGCGCGAGGATATCGCAGAATTACCCCGAGGAGGACGAGGAAAAGGTGAGATGCATCTGCGGCGGCTGGTAACGAAAATAATGGCGAAAAACGGCTAGATCCAGAGGGGTGTGCGCTTGTGTATATACTCCACGCAACTTCTTACGTGGGGAAGGTGTCCCCGAGTAACAGATGATCATTATCCGTTTGGAGGAGAGGCTCCAGAGATTTTTTTTTTTGAAAATTCAGGGGTGTCATTGGGTCAGTGAAAAATTGACAACTCCAGGGGACAACCGCAGACTGTGAAAATATTTCTCAAGATCCAAAATCACCCCAATTTAATCCAAAAAACACTCTATTTTACCCAAATTTGATTTTCACACCGCAAACTCAAAACATTGCATTACACACATTTTTTTCCCACGACATATTTCAACTTATTATGATTTTTTATCAATTTTTTATTTTTTCCTTCCAATAATAATAATAATAATTATTATTATTATTATTATTTTATTTAATAAACAATTAAGTTTTCGGAGGGCAAGAGGGTGAGGAGGGGGAGGAGAGGGAGGAGAGGGAGGAGGTGTTTACCGATTCAATTATTCATTTATTCATTCGCTCAACAATTGAATAATTAACTAAGACGGTTGAGGTGTATATTATTAGAATTATTCTGATAATGAATTAATAACAGGGAGTAGGAGTTGACAGTATTTACCTGCAATTCACTTCGTACCTGACCATATGATGTGTAGCGCATGCATGTACGCTCCCACACAGCAAAGCAATTTAAAATGCACATGTGTTTTTTCCCCCAGTCCCCCCGGTTTTACCGGTATGGCAAGGGGGTAGTGAACCACCGGTATAACTGCACACCCCAACGACGTGGGGCACGCGTCACTATAGTTACCCAATCCCCTATGTTCCAACCATCTGCGCCCCCCCTCCTTTTTACCCCCTCACCCCCTCATCGTCTCACCCCCTGTCACCCCAAATCAAAGATTGGGCTTGAGCGGTTGTGCGAACCTCTGCAAAATCCATGGCACACTTATTTTCCTTCTTAAACCTCCGACAGGTTGACAGATTCAAGGAAAATCGACAATGAAATTTTTACTGACGCTTTCCCCTTGTCCGTCGGTTTTATTACCCTGGGAGACCCTTGGGGCATTGCGCTCGAAAGAATCTATAATAAAATGTAATAAAATAAGACGTGAAATCACAGGTTGAGTCGTAAAATAACTATTTATGAACATTGAGGGCATTGTAAAGGGGAAATTTTATCTCGATAGTGAAATCCACTTCAAGTACTTTTTGGTCACACATCATTCACCTTCAAAGACTATAATGATTATAAAGTCATATGATTTATGCAAGTCTAGAGTGATATCAACACTCCCAATAAACAATAAATAAATACAAATAATTACAGTGTAATGGAAGTAATGATTTGTTCTCCAAATGAATATGCTCTAATTAATCCCCAAAAAAATCATTTCGATTATTAATTCAATATTTTCCTCCCAATTTTAAAGGCCCAAATGAATTGGGAAAAAAAATTTGCGGTAGGGCATGACAAACCTCCCTCCCCCCTTTATAACCGTAAGTGCAGCTGTAGTTTTCGCCGCGAAGAAGTTCCAGCTGACTCGGACCCCCTCCCCCTTGATCACGAACCCCCCTGAGATTCAATTGGCCTTTTTTATGGAGCACCTAGCCAGTACTCGCAAAAATCAAACAAGCAATAATAATGGGGGTGCGTCTCGTGGCTGGCAATTGCAAAAAACGAAGAAGGGGGGTGCATCCCTCCTCTCCCGCTTTAAAAGGGATTTGTATTGTAGGAGTTAGGTACCCCCTCGAGTGACTCATGGAGCAATTCGGTGTGAAGAAACCTCCAATGAGTACTGCATACTGTGAATACCCCCTGTCTTGGTAGCACGGGCCAAGAAATAGCGAGGGGCGATAAAGTCAAACGACAGCTGATACCTAGACCTAAATGCTACCTTATAACGCCTAGACATATTTCGTTTAAGTCAATAACCATCTGAGGGGCTCTTGCTGTGCGATTTTCCTCGGATCTTGGGGTTGAGGAAGGACATGATGTGTTTGATCATCAATTGCCAGATGGAGGCTATTTATTTGGGTGTATCGATTGAGAAATTTATGATTTTGCCGTTGAGATGCGCAAAATATCCCCAAAACACGCGTTCTTTAATTTTTAGAAATTTTTCAGAATTAATATAATTTGAAACAATTCCCTGAGAAATCCACCCCCACATCTTCTGCATTGGGAAAACAAAATATTTCGTCAATTAAATTGACTGGTGCCTTAAAAATATGAGACGAGAATTTCAATGGGAATTTTATGTAGATTATTTACTCGACAGAAATATTTTTTACAGTGAATTAAATTCCGGGGGAAAAATGGCGTTTAGATATTCCCATCGGAAATTAATAGTTGTCAATCCATTAATAAATCGGTAATTAAGAGAAATGTTGGATTCCAGTAATCTCGCGTTAGCACTTCGCCACTGAATTAATTACTCTCTCTGAATTTTCATAAACTACTGCCAATCGTTCAGTTGTCCCGCAAATAATAATTCACTTCAATAAAATCGTGAGCGGTGAAAACCGGTTGAGTCCACCACTTGGCGGGAAAAGATCGCCGATCGCCAACAGTAAAACGGGTCCATGGGTACCTCGAGTCCATTCGAAAATCGTGAATATGAGAAAATAATTTCCCGATGAAAATCGAGTACATTTGAATACCAGACAATTACATATACAAAATCATCATAATCATCACCCGTGTAAAATCACCATAAGACTCGTTTGATGATTCTCATTGTTTATTATTATTATTAGCCCCGAATTATCATCTCCCTCCGGGTGAACTCCGGGATAAAGAAATAAAAATAATACGTTGAGGCTTGAATAATTGAATTTAAATTGACGCCAGGCTCCGTCAACAGGGGAAAATGGAAAAATCATCACATTTGTCTAACACAGTTGACACACATGGCACCACGTCTTCGGTATTTTCACGGTGATTATTCGTCTTCCAGACGTTCACCAGACGACAGAGTGAAAAAAAAGCTGTCGGTTGGTGATTGACGGTTCAGTGAGTTTTGTTTGAGCGAATGGTGAAGTCAGGAAGTGAGAAATTGAGTAATTTGGGTATGAGGTGGCAGTAACGCCTGAAATTTTATTAAAAAAGAAAGGAAAATTCCGAGAGTCATTTCCCAACGGTCGATGTTTCCGATTTATTTAAGAAAAATCGGCAAACGAGTGCATAATATCCTCACCACATACCGAGTTCACCTCAGTTTGTCAAAATCACGCCTCGTACCTGCCGTGTGAAAAAGCTCAAGGAAAAAAGCGAGGGTGTTTTCTCCAAGGAAACGATCAGGTGTGTTACCATTGTGATTTCTCGACAAGGATGTACCTCCGCGGCGAGTGAAGAAATAAAAGAAGAATACAGTAAAATATCTTGGGCAAAACTCCAGGGGTACCTGCGCCTCTCTCTGCACTCTGAGAAGAATGAACAAACTAACTGAGGGCACTCCTTTGCTGAGTCTTCGGCAACAATCATCCATCTTGGCCCTTCATTAATTTCCCTTTCACGTATATCGTTAAAAAATCATCCTTAAACTTTAACTGTAGCTTAAAAACTCGAATAATTCATTTGTCAACCGCATAATAACCAGACTGGAGATTTTTCACACGAAGAATGCCTCCGGAATTCAGGAATTTTGCCTGCCCTTTAATTTCGTCCCTTTAAACCGAAAGAGCCGCCGATTCCTCTAGATTTCCATCCACTCATTTACTCATTTATTCATTTTACATGACGATGACATTACAGAAAAAAAAATTGAAATCAACTTGAATTCTTTATGTTTAAATAGCGAAAAAATCGTATCGTGTAAGTTCTTGATTATTTTTTTTTTACTTTTTTAGAATTTTAGAGGGTTTATTCTGGGAGGTAATTATTTAAATGTTTATGGGGAAATTTTTTGGGTAATATGAAAAATATGAAAACAAAAAATGAATAAAAGAGGGTGAATTTGAAAGCGGTAGGCCCCCACCGTTAAAATACCAGAGCCCCCCCACAGTGGGAGAAGTTCTCTCGGTGCCCTTAGATTTACGCGGGACCCCAGGGCCCCGTTCATTGGTGGATTCGAGTCCCCACCAGGGAGCATAACTCTATAAGAACCCTGGCAACCCTCCACAGGACAGCATTCTCAAGTTTGTGTTCTGCCAGACGACAACCTCGGAGTTATCGGCTATTCCGGGGCCTTACATCTTTCAACCCGACTGATTAAATCCAATAAATTCCAAATTCGCATACGAAAATTCTAGTGAACCTGTTGGAAATTATTTGACATTATTGTTTATACCACCGTATCAGTCAGAATGTTGTGGGAAACAGTTACGGATTCTTGTGATGTGTGTCAATGTACAAGGTATGCATCTCTGCAAATTCAAGTGAAGTGATTGTTAGCTCTAATTATTTTATTGTCGAGGAAAGGTGGGAATAGACAGGAGTCACACGTGAAAATTATTCATTCGATCAGTTCTCTGAGAATATCGATATTTTTTTGAGATGGAGGCAATTGCGACTTTTTTTTGTAGAGAATTGCAGAAAATTCACATAGAATTAATCTAATTTGAATCAATTTATTTACAATTTACCTTCACATTTTCTACCGGTTTTTCGTTATTCATTTAAAAGTTAATGTCAGGAATTTATTTAAAAATACTAATTAGTCCGTAGAGGATTGTCAAATTTATTTTGAAAATCATTCGTTCGATTTTTTTGGGAGAAACATATTTTAAATTTGAACGAACGTCTCGGGAATTTTTAGGTGATTTATTTTTAAAAACAGTTTTAATATTAAATATCGCGTCCACCTATCGATATAACCTTGTACTATAAATTTTCATTCACTCCAGTTGCGCGCCAACCTCCATCGAGGAAGTGAATCTCCTCATGTGAATGGAATAAAAAAATCTAAAAGTGCGTGATCATAACTTAAAAACTCGGATATTAAATCAAAGTCGATGCTCCATCGATCCAATTGGACCATTGGTACAAAATAAATTCATTACCACAGCACTTTTTATTGAACAACATGCACTCTTGCGAAATAAACACATGCGTGACCTACTGCTCGATTTTTAGAAATTCCTCGTTTTCTCCACTCCAAAAAATTTTTGAAATGAAATAATCAATTCATCGCATATTTTTCCGAATAAATGTAATTACGAAAATGGATTTAGAATGAATATTATCCCCGGATGCTCTGGAGCATAAAAATTCCTGGAGGTTATGTTTGCATTCCGCGTTTTCATGTTTACAAACTATTTGTATATTTTTTTAGAGAGATAGAAAGAAAATATGAAAGAGAGTGGAATTAAATTTTTGTGTTTAATTGTGGGTTTCAGGTTGTTCAAAAATGTCTTCAAAATTAAGAGTACCCCAGAGGGTACGGTAAAAAGTCGATTGAGGGGTCGTCGGCTCCTTGGCATGGCGTCGCGACGCCTCAACAGCCCTGAGCCGAGATCACCACTGCAGCTAATCAATAAAGAGAATGGAAGCGCACTCTGCAGCACCCACCAGTCACCGAGTCCACTGAAGGTAAAGAAGCATTGAATTCATTGATTTTTTGAGAAAAAAGGAAAAACTGGAAAAACTAGACAAAAGACTCCGTTGAAAATTCAATAATTCATGAAAATCGTATTTCACTCGGAATCCGAAAATCAGACGTATGACAGGTGCTGCGGATTTGAATACATTACTGATTTCGATTATTTGGGATTAGCTATTCAAATGAATTTTCTATAATGTATTCCTCACCTTGAAATAACGATTCCATTAGACCGTTGAATCAAGAGATTTTATCGGCTATTTCCTGGTTTTTCCAGATTTAAATAAAATTGTTTTTAGAATTCTCGAGCTAACGTTATGATGATTATTTCCAGATGCCATCGACGAAGTCTCGGCTTCCCCTGGAGGATTGCGATCCAAATAGCCAAGACAGTGGCTATGGAGCGAGTTTCACAGATCGTGAGGAGCTCTCGAAATTCAGATTTGCGGAGCCCCTGGGAGTCGCCCCAAAAAGGATGTCCCTGGATTCTCCAGTGCGATCTTCTCCCTCATCGAAGCGTCCCTTGAAGCTCCTCATTAAGAAGCTCTCCTCAGGCTACGAGTCTACAGAGGACGACTTCAACGATCTCCTCGACATGGACACCTTCATGGAGCCAACCTCGGCCTTTCCAAACGACCTGAACAAACTTCTCTCTGGGAGCATAATTCCTACGATGGATTCCCTGGAGAAACCCATGGAAACTGACGCAGCGACGACCCCAGAGTTTGCGAGAACCAAGCCATTGGGGGTGAGAAGATCAATATCGATAAACAACGACAGACTTATATGCAGAACTCCACCGATGTCGAGAGTGCGTTCGTGTCTCTTCCGCTCGCCCAACGCCACTTCTTCGACATCCAGACTCTCCTTCGACGAGAATAGAAATTCCCCCTATCCTTCCCCCAGTCCAAAGTCTTTCAAGCGTCCAGACCATCCTACAGACTGCAGTCCAATATTAGTGAAGAGATGCAGAACTCAGCAGAGAGAGGTTGAGGTCTCCCCGACGTCCTCTCCATCCTCTCCAGCTCCAAAGTACACCAGACATATGCTCCAGAGGAGTCACTCAGAAGCCGAGGCCCACGATCACATAAAATCGGCTGTTCACAGAAGTACAACAGACTCAGATCTGACTGGTGACTTCTCTAAAACGTGTATTCTGCCTCTGGCTGAGGGCCACCACGAGGACCTCAAGTCCATTTCTGCGGAGACACTGTCTGCCCTGATCAGAGGTGAATTCAGTGAGTCCGTTAACTCTTACAAAATAGTGGACTGCAGGTATCCTTACGAGTACGAGGCAGGTCACATCGATGGAGCTCTCAATTTATACACAAAGGAGCTCATTGAGGAGTACCTCATGAATCCCCTGACACAGACCCCTCAGATACAGCCAGACAGCAACAGGAGGAACATAATCGTTTTTCACTGCGAGTTCTCCTGGGAGAGGGGCCCCAATCTCTCTCGCTATCTCAGGAATATCGACAGAAAAATGAACAAGGAGCATTACCCTGCACTCCATTATCCTGAGATCTATCTGCTCCACGGTGGGTACCAGCAATTCTATCAACACGAGAAAGCTCTCTGCAGCCCCCAGGGTTACAGACCCATGACCCACCCTGACCACGAAGCTGATTTGAGAAAATTCCGGAGCAAGAGCAAAAGCTGGCAGGGGGAAAAACATCGCACCAATGGCCTATCTGCGAGGGCCAATCTCAAGAGACTTGGATTGTAAAAAATTGAAGAGTGATGAGGTAAATGGTGGATTACCTCGTGAACTAGTGGGGGGAACCAATGGTTTTACCAATTCACAAAATCGGCTCGAGATGCTGGCATATTTATGACGCTATCATCATAACAGTGCAAAATAATTAAACTCTCGTCCCCTGTAAATAGTCAATAACGTTGAAATTAAGTTGAGAAGAAATTATCTAGTACAATTGAACAAAAGCGCTTATTTCTGAATAGTTGATAAATACTTTGACACGTAAAAATGTCTCAGCATTCAGACTTTTTTTTTTCTCCTTGTACATAAGAGTTATATTCAGATAGATAAAGTTGTAATGAACGAGTACTAATTTAAATGAAGGAGAGTACTGCAATAGCCCGTAGCTGAATCTTCGGGACGGCTGGGCCTTTCGACAGGGCTGCTGATGATCGTGGACTCGTCCTCGTCGTAGATATATATTTCTAATGCTTCCATATGTAAATTAGGGCGGGCATCCCACTGTACAAAAGTTGACAGCCGTTTACACCGATTTTAATCAAGCAGCCCTGTCATAGGTTGAAGTTTAATGAAAAAGCGATACATTCTGCTCAGATCGTCAACTCAAGTTACAATAAAACAACCATTGAAAATAACACTATTCCGATCTTTTTGTTGCCTTTGGAAAACACCTCCCCGACGCATTATTATGGCTTTAGTCACTATTGACTGTTCACTTTTTAATAAGTTTGTTATCGATACGATTTTTTTTTCTTGTTGCGGGGGTTTTTGAATGATTGGCGAATTACTGATGAGATGTGAAACTTTTTTGTAATGGGAGGGTTCTGATGTACATTCATGTTCCACGTAATTTTGAATAAAAAAACATTGAAAAATAATTTTGTGAGGTTTATTCATCCTAAGTCTCACATTTCTTTTCATTCCTCAAGATTTATATTAAAACCATAAATAATCTTGGTAGATGAGATTATGCTGAATTAAGACGTACATCGGAAAAATACCGGTTACATGTCACAGGATCCGCCATTGCAATTACCGGGTGCAGCGAATCGACATTCAACGATAATCTGTATATCTCGAATATTCCATTGAACTGCATTAAATTCACGTACCCAAGGAGGAACATGTCAGTGTTTTTTACTGCCACAAGTAATAATATAAAATAAAAAGCAACTCGATATCTAGTCTTCGACTGTCTTTTTTTTGTAAATTCGTTTGATCTTCTGTCTTCACTCGAAATCGCTCGTCTGTTCTCAAGTGTTTAAATTTCCAGCAGCTGTTGTTAGTCGAGTTCTAACAAATATTTTAACACGTCCTTTATCAACGATGGCCCACACCCTGAAAATCCACGAAGTTGTTCCCGATGTGATCGACGAAGTTCCACCGGCTGTTGTCGATGTTACGTATGGGAATAACCTAAAAGTCGAAATTGGTAAAGAGCTGACTCCCACCCAGGTGAAGGACAAACCAGAGGTCAAATGGAATTCTGAGGCTGGCGCATTCTACACGCTCTGCATGACTGGTATTTTTTTTAATTTACGCAATCAAACCCTTAATAATTCCTCATTATGTACTCCAAACAATAATTATCGCCAGTGCGAACTCAAATTTGACATTTACGTTATTATTTCAATTATTCGATACACAAAAAAAATCGAAATATATATTAGGGGAAATAATGCAAATAAATTGGTTAGAAATTGATTGACTTCCAGATCCTGATGCACCGTCTCGCAAGACCCCGACATTCCGTGAGTGGCACCACTGGCTAGTGGGGAATATTCCTGAGAACAAGATATCCGAGGGTGAAGTTCTCTCCGATTACGTCGGCTCAGGACCCCCCAAAGACACTGGTCTCCATCGTTACGTATTTCTCGTCTACAAGCAGCCAGGAAAGCTCAGCTTCGACGAGAAACGTCTGACGAACAGGAGTGGAGACGGTCGTGGCAAATTTTCCATCAGGAAATTCGCAGCTAAACACCAGCTGGGACAGCCCATCGCTGGAAATATGTACCAGGCAGCATGGGACGACTACGTTCCAATTCTCTACAAGCAGCTTGGGGAATAAATCATCTCCATTGAATTTTTATTATTTTTTTGATTCTTCCTACTTTGCCTGAGAGGCTATTGTATACCTATGGTTCTTCCGGTGATAATAACATTCTTGAGAAAAATATATTCGTTTTTAATTACTCCCCATGTCTCCTTTTTGTCAAACTGTGCATGACGCAGGAAATATGCGTCATCTACGTCCAGCCCCATTGGTGCTCTTGAGAAAATATAAAAACGTCGGATTTTAAATCGACGTCGTCAGTTTAACGTCGTAATTCGTTGAGAATCATTCCTATGAGGCAGATCACAGGTGAATAAAAAATATCCGAGAACATTTTTCATTTCGATTGATCAAAAAAATTATTAATCCCTGAAGAAGATGTCGAAAATTTCAATTTCAATTTAATTTCAATTCAATTTCAATCAATTTCCATCAATTTCAATTCCTCTTCAGTTATTCTCGTCTACATCGTGGGGATGGCCTTTGCGGATGTAAAATCGGCTTTTGAAGCAACTGAAATCGTTCCTGATGCTCTAGACAATGCCCCATTAAAGAAGATGGAGGTGAAAATAATTTACTTGTAACAATTAATTTTTTTCGAGAGACGAAACAAGTGTATTTATGTCTAGGTCAAGTATGGGGGTAGAGCAATGAACATTGGAGACGATTTTACTCCCACAGAGACGAAAGACATTCCAGAAATTCATTACGAGTACGAGAGCGGATGTTTCTACACGCTCATTAAAATAGGTAAATTAAAAATAAATAACTATGAGGTTTTCATTGACTCAAGGGAAAACAAAATGTCTTTTAAAAATTGTATAATCACTCTTTTTTAATTACAGCTGTATAACACCCTTATAATCAGCTAGTTGCAAAATAATTGGATAATTAATCAGTGTCTCATGAATTCGAAGTGACTCATCTCTTTTAATTACCCAATTATCTCGATAATGAGCATATGAGGAGAAAACCCGAAGATCTCATTGAAATGGAAGGAGGTGGAAAAAAAATAATAATAAATGAAAAGAATTGTGTGATTTTTAAATGAAATTCCCCAGATTTGGACCCACCGTCTCGCAGAACTCCCAAATTTCGAGAATTCCAGCACTGGATCGTGGGTAATATCCCCGAGGACAGGATATCCGAGGGTGAGGTGTTCTCGGAGTATGTGGGGGCAGCTCCACCACACGATGCTGGTGCCCATCGTTATGTATTCTTGGTGTACAAGCAACCGGGAAAGCTGAATTTCAACGAGAAACACCTGGGGGACGATCGCCTCGATGGTCGGGCCAATTTTTCAGCCAAAAAATTCGCTGTCAAGTACCAACTGGGAGAGCCCATCGCTGGAAATATGTACCAGGCAGTCTGGGATGACTACGTACCAATTTTCTACAAACATCTTGGGGTTTCACCCTCCGAAACATTTTCAGAAACTGGAATAAATTGATGCATCTCAGCCCGACTCATTACAAAAAATTGACGAGTCTCAATTGTCTGTTTTTCCAATTATTCCATTGGTAATAAAATTCGTGGAAGAAATACACCCGTTTTTTTAATGTATCCCATGCACTGAGTGAAACGAGAGGAGTGGAATCATAAAGTTTGCTGAAGTATCCTCATTTCGTCAATTTAGATGATGATCTCTCCCGGGAGACAGAAAAAAAATGTGAGAACATCTTAAAAATATTAAATTTTCCATCCGAATTGCATCACTTGGAAACTCGCCCCAGGCGTCCTTGTGTTCTCCAGAAACATTCATTCCCATCCAATCTCGAAAACCTCCAGATGGAATATAAGAGCGTCCGTTCCCTCATCTGCACCGTTAGTTGAACGTCGCGTGTGTGGTGAAGCAGTCGCCATGAAGCAATCCACAGGTGAATAAAAAATACCCAAGAAAATCCATTTGGCCCCCACCTAAATAACTAACAACTTCATCTATTCTCCAGTTATTCTCCTCTGTACTCTGGGAATTGCCTTGGCGGATGTGAAAACCGACTTCGAGACAGCGAAAATAGTCCCTGATATCATAGACAGTGCACCGTTGAAGAAAATCGAAGTAAAGAAAAATTCTCCGTCATTCTGTCGAATTATCAAATAATAAATCGTCACGAGCTGTTTTTCTTTTGTCTAGATCAAGTATGGAGGCAAGGAGGTGAATTTTGGAAATGAATTTACACCGACCGACACGAAAAACATACCAGAAGTTCATTACGAGCATGAGGGTGGAGTTCTTTACACACTTGTGATGACAGGTAATTTTTTCTGTGCAATTAATTGTCCGATTGTCGCGATTTATAAAAATCAAGCATTTGAGTGGATTAGTGAGTGAAATGGCCGTGACAGATTATACAACCGAATAAAGATGTGAAAAATATAAAGAAAGAAATCGATGGCAAAGCGAATTTTTCCATCAACGCATTATCAACTTCAATCTGTTTCCTATTCCAACTTCTGTTGTATAATTCGCCACGTGATCGATAGTCAAGAAACTTTCACTACCGTAAAACAGGTTCTCCACTCACATTAATTCCTCTCTGAAATCCGAGTCATTTGTGAACTCTAGAGTTCTACCCCACAATCTTCGATCACCTCCTTATTGTCAAGGTCATCCATTAACAAATTCCTTTAGATCCTGATATACCAGTGAGGGGATACAATAGAGAGTGGCAACACTGGGTGGTGGGCAACATCCCCGAGGACAAAGTGTCTAAGGGTGAGGTATTGACCGAATACGTGGGTCCGGCACCACCGAAGGGCTCTGGCAAGCACAGATACGTATTCCTGCTTTACAAGCAGAACCAGGGATCGATAACCTTCGACGAGAGGAGGATTGGCAACAGGGACAAACGACGAAACAGATTTTCCGTCAAAAAACTCGCTGAGAAGTACAATCTCGAGGGTCCACTGGCTGGTAACTACCTCAAGGCTGAATACGACGACTACGTTCCCGTCATTCATAAACAAATAGGAAATTGAATTCCTACACTCACCCATAATTACTATTAATTGCATTTATGAGGGAGAAATCCATTGCCTTTGAAATTAACTCGACTCTAAATTAAAATAATTACACTAAAATTATGAAATAATATTGTGATTGTACTCTATTTTTTGTACTGAAAGAATAAATCATTGAAATATGAGGAACATTTTTTTTTATTTCGATAGAAAATTGCTGACGGTACAACATCGTCCTTTGGTATACCAAGTACACTAGACGATTCACAAATATTCAATGCCTATTCGCCGTAATAGTCATCACTATCAACAACAAACCTACCTATGTACTTATGCGTAATAAGCGAAATTCATTGCTTCATCCGTGAAAATAAATTTCAACACTCCCCTGAAGTTACAATAGAAAAAAAAATGATAATAAATAAATAAATACCTCATTAAGTGTTGGTACTAGGTGTCATTCGTCTGTCATAATGCCCTACAACACATACAGCAGGCAAAAGTCTCAAAGACTGTGCGCACTTGTGCATTTTTAATACCAGTAATTAACGAAATTTGCAAAATTCATTATATATAAAGTAATAGAGGTGAAAATAAAACAGTAATCTCTAGCTTTAACTTTAAATCACATTGAAAAGGAAATTAATGGCGTATAAAAGCCTAAACTTCCCTGGAGTTTGTGCCAAATTTTTTTTTATCGAAAACCTGTGGAATTCCATTCGATTTTCTCCACTCGTGACAGTCCGTCATTTTTATGTCGCATTAATATTAACGATTGAATCAGGCATGACTAGAATGTCGTGTATGCATCGTTGAAAGAAAAATTCGTTGGCTAATCTTAAACCCTAGTGTAAAAAAAAACTTAAACAATTCAATAGCCTCGATTATTGATGAATGAAAATAAACAAAAAATCCGGCGAATTCCACGAGACTTGAGCGTGTGCGTTATGCGATCCCCTTGGGCGATCATATCACTATAACTTCTTGCGAATAGATAATGCCTTTCAGACGTCATAAATACGAAATGTAAATTTGATACGTATCCGACAAAATGATGCGTTGACAATAACTCGGCGACACATCACCCGTTACTATACTGATTCAAGATTAGGCAGGTGCGTTCCTCTGGTGGACCAGTGGAACCTGGCATTTTTTTTTCTCTTCAAGGCAATACGAGATCAGGACTGACGGTGATGTTCCAGCAGAGCTCGTGATCCCTGATGTCACCCCAGCCGCCATTGCCTTTTCGCAATTTAGTCTTTTTTGCTACACTCGCTATTGTCAGGGTCAGCTGGGAGGGGAACAGATGAGCCCTCGCTGATTTCAGGACATTCTGAACTTTAGCAATCACAGCCGTTGATTCGCAGTTGTTAGTTTTGTGGTGAACACCACTGGAATATTTTTAAAATTGTATAAAATTCATTTGAATTCCAAGGAGAAATGAATAAATCTGGGATACTATGTACCATTCTCCGATGTGAAAAACCCTTGGTGCACGCATCATCATGGTAACCAGTCCAGAATCCACTCTCGGTGCAGCACCTGCACCCCTGCTCGGTGGAAGACATGTCTGTGCAACATGTTGAAGACTCCAGTCCCAATTATAATCATCATACGAGCAAAACTGCGATGCGCATTTACGCAACTTATTCCACGTGATGCGGTTAAAAGCCATTCCCATGTTATGTTTGCTAGAAATCCACGGTATCACCTCGGCCTGCATTTAAAAAAATTAATTCATTCTATACAGCAATCACTCGGGGCCCCAGTTATCAGAAAAATATACACTTTTCCATGGATAAAAATCGTTCAAGTGCGAGACACACTTCACAGTCTGTGCATTTTTATTCATTAATGCAGCAAGGTCACTCTCCAAATGTTGGATAAGAATAATTGAGAAATAAAAGAAAATTCATGACCTCGCGTCACAGCGAAATCTTGGAATCTACAATGAAGGAAGTGGTCATGCATAATGATCCTGCAAGGCTCAGTGTGATATGCGAGAATGTGTAGGCACGAATTATAATGTGCATTTACGACGTTCAACTATACGTTATCAACGTTTACGACATGATTCAGGCAGTAAGAGATAGGCATGCTCTACATAAGGTTCAATTGGCATATTCCTGTCCCTAGTTTAGCAAAAACTACTGATGCCACTGCAGTCAACACTCAACTACTCGTCAGCATCATACGTTCCGTTTACGAGAAAATTCCAAAACGTTCTATCGAAATATCTGGAGAGACCAGCACTTACTCGAGTAAAGAAAAATAAGAAAACAGTCATTTTTTGCCTCATAAAATTCACCCCATTTGCTGCGGGGGAAGTACACGAGTTGACGGTAAATCCCGAGATATTTCAATGGACGTAAAAAAAAAATCCTGAAAAATACTAAATCGCACGATAAACACCGGGGTAATTGAACTCCCGATATCTCGACAATAAATTCGCAATCTGTACACAGGAAGAGGGAGAAATGTTGAGCGATAAATCAATGATAGACCTTCTGGTAATGACTGTAGAGGCTCGGTAAGAGTTGATAAGCCCATGCGGGTGATGGTTGAATTGACTTGGTACTATGATAAAATGGAGTTGAGCCAGTGCGCCGAGTCTCAGGCGATGGATTTCCCTGATTGTCAAGCTGCTGATGCCGGGGCTGTTGATAGACGTGATGACGGTGCTCACGTCTGTCTAGGCCACGAAGCAGTTCCTTCTGGAGGACTGCGTTGACACCGAAGTACTGGGGGGGTTTTCACACATTGAACATAAAACCTGTTCCCACCGATCTTTTCCATTTTCACTTTACCCCACAAAAAAAAAATCCCTACACCCATCGATTCCCACATTTTATCACCGCGATAAGCAACTCGGCGTGAATTAATGACATCGTAATGAACGTACAATGAATTAATGATAAATTATTGGGCCAAGATTTCGCGGTATGTGCCAACAACTCTCACAACTCTGATGATTTATCAATACATGATCAATGAATGGAAATAGAATGAACGATCAATTATCATCGACAATGTGCTATTTAATGGATTACCTTACGGCTGTAGTCGGCGTAGTAGTTGTAAGTCTTGAGATAAGTCCCCAGGGAGAGAACATTGCAGCGTTCGCACGCGTGCTTGCATGTTTGCTCCATGAGCCTGAGCACATGGAGAAAATCCTCGGCCACATAGTGATCCTCCTCCAGAAATAGCACCATTCCGGTATGATTGCGGGTCACCGTGAGCTGATCAAAGACACGATTTGCCTTCCACCACCAGTGGTGCTTAGTCTGGGTGAACTTAGCCTCGCGATAATGACCGTAGAGATCCGGATGCTGAGCATTTATGCATTTTAAGGCCAAGGCTCTGAAAATAGATGATTATACAGCGGTAGTTGCCTTGGCCCTTCCACAAATTATCACATTAATTAACGATTTATTGAGGATGTCTTACTGCTGTTTATTGGTGTTCCGGGGACAGTCGTTGGGATCCTCCCCTGGAAAACTCCTGGGATGTGTCTGAATGCTGTGCGGATAGAATATCTGCATAACTCGACAGAAATCAACACTCTGGATGAGATAATTGATATCAGGATGCCAGACATCATGACTGAACACCAGAAGGGCTTGCTCGATGCCTCGAGCTTGTGCCAATGATACAATGAGATGTCTCAGGTACGTCAATCTCGAGTGAACCTGAACGACAATTACTGGTGCATCCGGTGACAGTGGGCCAAATGCATCGTCGTTATAAATTTTTTGCTCAGCATTGACTCTCTCGATGTTACGCTGAATCTCGATAATGTCTAGCTCAGCAAGACTACCGAGTGTTCCATTAGGGCCTTGATGCAGTGAGCTATTACGTCTGTCTTTTAAGAATCTGAGCAAGAGTGCAAAGTAATGGATTTTTTTTTTATTAACTATTTTTAATGGATATATTTTTTACTCTACCTGTGTAATTCTTGAGGCACAAGGGAAAACAATGTTTCATTCGGTGATGACTGAGTTGGCGAATTTCTACCGGTGAGACTGATAACGTGAAGCTGCAGCCACAGAAATGTCGCGAGGAAGACAAATGCCAGTGTCCTGATAATAGTACTTCGCCCCGATCTCGTACCTCCGACCGAGGCCCCTGATTTAAATTCCAATACTTTGAGACACTTCCCACATCAGTTCAATCATCGACTATTGCCTAGATCCTACCCTACAAAGCAATTGCCGGTCTATTCTCATCAACTAATAATTAAAGCACTCGGGCAACTCCAGTTACTTGTCATCCATTCGACACTAACCAGAGGGATCTTATCTACTTTTTCTTTTTTTTTTTTGGTGATTGTTACCTCGCGTGTATCCGGCTTTTTTTCTCGTGTACACAGACGACACTGAGTATGGCTTTACGAGTCCACGTTCGGCATCGGACGCGCTCGTTTTTCCTAAAAAATCCCAACGAAAGAAAAAAAAAAGAAAAAAAAAATGAGGAATAAAAGAGAAAAAAAGAAATAAGAAGTATTCTCCATTACATGGAGACTTTCGGTGAATAATTGAAGGAGAAAAATGAGGAATAACCCAGAAATAGATCAGTCATGTGTAATAATAGAACTTGCCTCTCATACTGGCATCCCTGGTCGGTGATTCTGAAACACACGAGAATAAAAGAACTTATCGGACGAAATCACACGAAATCGTTGGGGAATCAATCGTGAATACGCCGGGAGGTCGAGTGAAATATCGGACGTGCAAAATACTCGGTGGTATTCACCTGAAATGAAACTCCGCATTCGAGATGTTGATCGAATGCCAAAGGAATTGATCCACATTGAGGGTAGAGTAATAAACCTTTCCCGGAATTTAGGGTCGTTGCAATAAATTTAAAAAAATTAGTGAATTCACACTCAAGTGTGAAGTCACTGCCTCTGGGGCTTACAATTTATTCTTTTCTCTGTGGCACACCAACTCCACGGACTCCAGTATATATTGTCATCTGCGATAAATATACACCCCTGGGTTGGACGGAAATTACACTCATTTTTCTCAGTGCATGCAAAGATATTTTTCCATGTCACGTTCATTTGCACTCGGTCAAGTTTTTCTTTTTGTTTTCCCTCGAATTTCCCTGATAAGGTTTTACAATTTATAATTTTTCACATTTATCAGAGCGATGAATTGCAAATGCAGTGGGATAAATAGAGAGAATGAATGAACAGTTTGAGAAAAAATTGCCGATAGAAAATTCAAGCCAGCTAGTATGAATACCGACTGCTTATTGAATTCAATTCTGTATTTCTTTCTCTGTTTGCCCCCCCGGACGGCTTGCCCCACGATTGTTTATCTCTCATTGTCATTACAGCATTTATCGAGTCAACAGGGACATTGTTGTCGAGAGGATTGGGTGAGGCCCGATATATCAGTATATATCAGTATTGACAGAATCACTCATGTCGATGTATCACACGTCTGTCTCCTTTCCCTCGAAATTTCAATTGCCAGTAGAAACGGTCGATCATCGCAAGACTCGTTTTTCAAGCATTAATTGAAATTTCTATTCACTCCGAGGAAACAGTATTTTATATTGCCACAGCCATTCATCATTACTCACGTGGTCTCTCATTATTTCAAGGCCTCATTCGATTACATTCCTTCCGAGGCATGTCTTGAGCGCATATTTATGAAATAAAAATAATATTGATCTCCATAAGTCAATCCAGGTGGAGTTTTATAAATTCTCTTTCTCGATAATCTTTCAAAAAAAATACCGAGACACATATCACGAGATTAGATTCGAATTATCACCCTGCAAATATTTGTTCTCACCATTAATAAAATCTCTCTCCTTACAATCCATCGGTTTACATGTCGCACTGATTATCCAGTCTTATCCCAGCAATTATCAATAATTAATTATCATTACTGATTTGATGAACGTCAGAGTTATGGCCACAGTGAGGCACTGATAATTAACAATCAATGGGTTTTCTTGCGAATTTTTTAAATCACAAATCACTGATTCGTCGTTGAAGATGGAAAATCCGCGATGTCGTCATAATTGACGTAATGAAGTATTCGGTAATTGAGAGAACCTTGGGGATTTGATGGTGAAAGTGATTGGGTTGGTTGGCAGGGGGCGGGGGGCAAGTGAGGATTATGGGATGATGGAATATTCGGTGGAGCCGGACGCGTATCATTGGGTTGAGGAACCGAGAGCGACTGATGACCATCTCGTGAGGTTCGCGCTCGTTGAGTAACGAGAGCCCGTGGATATTCAAGTGCAAGAGAGAGGCAATACGTGTCATTGTGGGGGAGTTGTGTGCACTTGTTTGGCTATGTATGATCAGAGGAAGGGGTTGTCACGTGGCGAGGACCACGTGGATGCTGACTGAGATAAGAATGCGACAATTAGTGAACAAATGGTGACATGCAGTCGTTAATTAACGAGGAAAATTCCTCTCAACATCTCACTATTCTATCATTCTAATCTACGGAGAAATGGGTGGTGTGTATGGATAGGAGATGGATGAACCGGAAAAAATGGACTCTCAGTGGATGAGAACGGACATTTAATCATCATTTAATCTGCGTTAAGGATAATTAAGTGACAGATCGGTGAAAAAATGTTGCGGCAATTTTTGAATGCTCAAGAGGCAGATGCTCAGTTGATCCCTTTAATCTCCGGAGTGGAACGAGGGTCTTGGGTAAAAAAGAAATAATTACAATGGATTCGATGATATGTAGGTCAGCTGAGTTGGCTCGATGCGAGGAAACAATGCGGATATCCGGGTGTATTCTCCGTTCACCGGGTGATTTTCAACCCCTTGAAGATATATCCAGTGTCTCGTGGTGGTTGAAGCAAGTGGCAAGTGTATGTAATGGTAGCGGGGCCAACTCGACGCCTCTGATACTACAGATAAGCCCTGCACTTTGGCCTTTTGTCAGGTTATTCGATCGGCACCTGCGGCTACCCTTCACCCAAATATACCAACCACTTTTCGACTCTAGTTTACGAGATATTTACACGTCTTGATAAATCTGATTCAAGTGAATGATGAATTATCTATGGGATTTGTCACCCGAATCGGCATGAATTTCGATCTGAAATTTATAGAATGTTATGGATATCATTAGTCCTGATAGTACACTGACAAAGTGGCCCCTTTGCATGCTAACCTCCACATACATCAATGACAGATTGTCGATAATGGCTCCAAGGCTGATTCGAGGTAATTGCCGGCGAAAAGTTTGGCCTGAGGCGATCGATCCGTGAATTAATCGAAATACGATAATCCGTTGTTCAAGTTGAAATCGTGAGGAAAATTATGATTTATAGGAGACTGACGTGACTCCCTCTTAATTTAAAATTCCGTTATTCGATACTAAAAATCGCTGATGGATAATTCGAATGGCCTAAATGAATTTTTGGTAAATTATGAATGATACATCGGTGAGGAAATATTGTTGGAGGTACTTCGGTGAGGGGAAGAGGTGGATTTTCAAAGATAATTGAATGAAATATCCATTCATCCGAGCTATTCCATCTGACCCCAAAACCTCCAACTCCTGCTAAATAATACGTTAAACTGGTGGGATCGCTTTGCTGTCGCAGTGGCGCATGCACACTGTGCATTAAAATTCAGTCGACGGGTATGAGATTACCTTTGGAGATGATCCAAAATGTTGGAGAACGACCCATAAACCGTAAGCGAGAGATACACGAGCTTCAGATGCTGCTGCATGTCGAACTTGCATGTAGGGAAATAACAGTAAAGAGGCGGGAGGGGGGCACGTAGATTGTACATGCAAAGAACAGTTTAATTGAAACACCAGTGCACCAATCCACCAATTTCAAACCCTACAACAATCGTTATTTATTTTCAATTAAATTAATTATATCCAATCAAATCCGATTATATCCCCACACCATTTTTAGGCGATAATGAAACGATAATAAGGAAAAACGAGGAATGAATGGATAACAATATAAATAAATAATGAAAAGTAAAAAAATAAAAGAGGGGAAATATCGGGGTGAAAAAAATCGCGGGAACAGCATTTTGCGGTTTCTTTCTCTTCCATAAATTATTTTAACGACGAAAGACCCCACGACTTGAGTTGCATGCAGAAAACACGATTTTATGGTGAACAAACAGGATAACACCCTGGGAAAAATGTGGAACTCCACATGCAACCTGAGGTTCGCATCGAGGAGTAAAAAATGAGGGTCTCTCATTTTTTCGTTTTTCCCAAAGGTTTGGCACACGGATAATTCTCACCGCGAATGAAGTGGTCACACATAACGGATCATCGGTTTCCTCCCGGCATCGGTTAACGTTAAAAAATATTATTTATTTGGCCAAGGTTGAAACCGGTTTTCCAATGTACTCATCACGAAGATGAATAATAATGACAAGTAATTATGGTTGTACTTGTGATGTTTGATTGTTCACATCCTGCCGAGGTGTGTCGACGTCTGCTCATTTGATTATTTATCCTTCAATGTATTTTTTTAAGAACAAATTATCTTCGATAACGAAATAAAATTATTCTGTTTAAATAATGTTGTTGTTTTTTTCATTCCCATGCGGCGCAAGCCGTTTCTGAATTTAATATTAATGAAATCAATTAATGAATGGAGTGAATTCCAATCGAAATCCCCTTCTCAGTCATTTCTACCGAGAAATCGACAAATCGATTGGACATTTGGACAGTATAAAAAATGGCCTTGCTGGGTTATACCTCTCAATCGCATTAACCTTCTCCGATAAATTCAGCTCAACTACTTTTAAACAAAAAGCAGATATGTGTGAATAATTCGAGGGGCCAAACGTACCTCGAAAGGAAACGGAATTTAAATTGGAGCGCTGGCAAACTCATTAACGATAATGTGGTATTTCAATTAATATAAAAAGCCGGTTACACAAACGAGAATTTCCGCTGCACTGTTTCGATATAAGTAAGAATGGAAACAATGCGGGTTTCAATGAATGCATGAATACGTAATTACTGCAATTGAAGGCATGATTATTCATTAGCTTGAGTTTTTACCGGGACAAAAAGATAATTCTATGATTGATTGGTGATTGAAACTATTTTATTAACGAAGAGGTAAACCTTCGGTTACCCAGAAAAAAAAATCAAATAATTATTCGCGGAGAATATGAACTAGAAGCATCCGAACGAATTTCATATTGAAAATTAATCTTTCATATGAATATTAATATTTTTGAAAATAGTGTCTAACTTTCTTACTGACAGTTAAAGTATGTGTCTTAAATTAATCCTCAGGCAGATTGTCTCATAATTTCTACATTTAAAAAGCGATATGAAAGATGAATATCTCCAGAGCACGGGAATATAATGGACATGTTCTCGAGTGGAGAACGAGAAATCCGGCGTTAAGCAAACGTTGTTCCTGAAACTCCAAATGCCACCCCCAGAGTGCATGTTTGGGGTCAATGAGAGAGACAAGGTAAACAAAACTAAATGAACGACTTGTCTCGAGTGAACTATCGATTTTCCTCCATTCCCCATCCCAATCCTTCGAAAATAGTTTAAATGAATAAATTACTCACGATGACAGGTCCAGCAAAACCATCACGTTTCAACCCCGTGGAGATGGACAG
The DNA here is from genome assembly GCF_000806365.1 of Fopius arisanus. Lineage (NCBI taxonomy): Eukaryota > Metazoa > Arthropoda > Insecta > Hymenoptera > Braconidae > Fopius > Fopius arisanus. Next base: position 1,094,693 of record NW_011887741.1, on the reverse strand, counting down.
CCGGTTAAAATATCGTGTCAGCCCCGCGCATCCTTGGACATTGAATAATGCAGATGAGATGAAGAGTTCCACATGTGAACTTCTACCTCGGCTTCATCCACCCAGATGACGAAAAAAAAAAACTGATAACCAGGGGATGTACACTTGGGGAGATGTGTTTGTTGAGACGAATGATTTTTGGAGATATCCTGCTAGCTCCTAGAGAACGACTCCACCCTCGAGCATATTTCTGTCACGGGGAGAGCTCACAGTGTGCACTGGGGCTGGTAAAGCTGGAAACCAGGGGACAGCCCTCCAATTTCATCAACGCCATCCCTCGGCCTATCCCCTCCGCAAGAAAATCAATAGGGGTGAGTTCACCGCTGCTTTACCCGACACCGGAACTATTCCCACACCCCGACGAAGAGAGAATTTCAATGGAACCAAATGTCCCACGTAAAAAATCACAATTTCTTCAATTTACGTTGAAAATTTAAAAGAACTGTCTATAAAATTGTGTATGAAAAATATTGGGAAATATTTGAAAATATAAAAATAATTTGAATATTGGAGGAATTTAATTAGGTGAATAGCGGAGGGGGTAGGAGTTCTTGGGGATGAACATCAGCTGGTAAGCTAACAGCTGCTGATAAGACTGCAATGATAAACACCTGTGAATGTGAAGTACAGATTGAAATCGATAAGCACTCGGACAATTTCCTGTGATCACGACTAAAAAATAATATTGCTATGACACTGTAAAATTGTCTCCGAGATCTTGATCTCTTTTAGTGCCCGAACTGTTGGAAGCCACGTTCCACGGGGAGTTGCTTACTCCACCTCGTTAAAAAAAGATTCACCAGTCGAGGGAAAAAAGATTGGCCTAGCTATGAAGGGGCACGTCTTTTTCTACTTGATAAGGGGACAGTTGGAGTACCGTGGGCAATGATCGATATCATTGATGCAAATGGGGGGTGAATGACCCTCATGATACCTCCAATAAATTCTCTGGTTGATTGTAAGTCAGTTGCAGTGAGAAAATCGTACGGACTCCCATGAAGATGTGTGGGTATCTCTGGTTGCGATATTCCTTCGATAATTCTGGTTTATCTGACCTTAAAAGGAATACCGCTTTACAATTAATTATGCGATGGGGGTAGACTGGAGAAGTGTATCTGGCACAGACAGACTCCCACTTTTTCCCTCAGCCCTGAATGGCATACCAAGGGTGTGGTATAAGTGGTGAGAACTCGATGATATGCCGTACAATAAAGAAATTCCTCAGGTCTAACCAGCACATCGATTGCTTTCATCTCCATGGGTTGTCTGATCATTGGGGAAAATGAAAATTCATTGATGGGGATCATTATTCCATCGGGGATTCGTTCACGAGATCCAAAGAATTTCCCCATTTTTTTCATTTCTAAATTCCCAGTGGAACCAATCCCATAATCTCACTCCATCTATCTCACCAATTCCCCTTCACTGATTCACTTTTTCTATTTATCATTCAGCGCAGGAACAGTGACTGAATAAATTAATGAATTAATAATGGTAATTGCATTCATTCGGTGAAACTTGAATTGTCGTGGTGTGAGGTGTTTCTCTGGGTTTATAATTTTCTTAGTGGTCTGCTGATGAAAAACAATAAGGATCTCGTGGTGAATATTAAAAGAACACTCGACCCGAGTGAATTGAATTGACGATTCAGTGATGAATGATCGGGTCGAAACGAAATTCTCCATCAATGCGAAACGAATGGGGTTTGAAGCTTCTTTAGCAACAAGTTGCTACTCGGTAAGTCTCTCACTCTGAGTATGCTATAATCAACAAGTGACTCGGTCTTCTTGTTCCCCATCCCTTCTGGAATTCATATATATCGGGCTCTACAGGTGGGTAGACTGAATTTTAAGACGCAATTGTCAAAGAATCCGGACAATTATTCATGCGATAAAACACCGAGACAGTGATCATCATTCTCCTCACGTTTTTGGTGAATAAAAATGATGATGGGTTTGCTCTTCAGACTGAGAGACAGACTCAAGCGATTTAGACGAGACTGAGGGATAATCCGACGTTGAATTACCACCGGGGGATATATTTTTATTGGGCAAAATGAGAAATAGAGAGATGAATAAAACGCCAGATACCATTGTACGTGTGTTGTGTAGCCCACATGAACGGTGAAATGAATTTGAAGAATATGATGATTTCTGGGGCGCCGAGCGTTTTAATAAAGCCTCGAACGTGTCATCCCGGTAGTTCATATCGTGACATTCCTGGAGATCCAGAGATTCCATGAATGGTCGTGACGTCGATGCTAAATTCATACCCCAAGTGATTAATCCTTACCATCTTCAAGCCATCACTGGTACTGAGTACTGAATATACATGAAGTCATCGGGTGTTCCACATGAAAATTCACTCGGTCAAAAGACACCCCTATAATCCATTATCAGGGTGTACTGTGGTGGAGGGGTAAAGTTGAAAGATGGAAGAATGGGCAATAGTGAAGCCTGATAATGGTGATAGAAAGGGAAATATGGGGATGTGGGTGGGTGTATAGCTGGGGTGATGAGGAATGAGGGAAAAGGTGATGCAGGAAATGATTGAGGGTGGTGGTAAAACGTTTCTCTGGACCATGCGCTCTGGATCGACGTGGGGGGGTAGGGGTACGGGACTTGGCCGTCGAGCGAGATCGTGAGGATTGAAAGAGGCAACGGTGGTCAAAGACGCTTGGGAGGCACGCGTGAAAGCCAGACCGGGGGACAACAGGTTGAATAATCGAGGGGTTAACCATTTTTACCACGAAATCGTAAACGTATTTTTACACCGATTTTTTTTTTTATGTTCTCTTGGATTTTTACAGACCGCGGATTTGCGACGATGCCGCGGGGCCGGCTCAAGTCACCTATCGAGGGCTGCATAAGCTCTGAACTCCTGCACCAGGACTAGCGTTACTCCTGAAGAATCGACGCGCTCCGGTAAGTCAAATTATCCAAATTATAATTATAATAAAATATATGTTGTTTAAACCGAAACAAATGAAATTATTTCAAAGAATTCGTCGATTTGACAAATGTGCAATTGCAATATTTGAATTGAAATTTTGATTAAATGATAGAGTATAAAATGTCGGGGGTAGTTTTAATCAGTAAACGCACGTTGGAAAGTAAAATACCGGGGATTCCTTTGATTGCCAAACGGAAGTCGATGAATTTCCTTTGCCACATCCTCTCTCTCATTTCCATGTGTCACTCCCAGATTCATCTGCACACATGCTCTCTCATCTAGGTAAAATAACAAAGTTTCCGGTTGGATTTATGTGTACATGGTCAGAGCACATACCTGACAACTAAAATTTTGTCCCCCCTGGGTGGTGGGTAGCACTAAAACGACAAGGTTAATGTTTAATAGAGTGATCGTTAACAAGGTTACAAAGCAATCTGCATAACCTGGTATAACCGGGCACTAGGAGGCTACTTTACTGCTGTTACCTCTAGAGTCTAACGTCGGGAACCCCCGTCTCTGTAATTAACGGTGATAACGCTATTACGGGTAACGTCAGAGGTGGTAACTGATAAGACGAACTAACTCCGTACGAATATTTTCCCTTTTCCTGTCACTTTAATAATTTTTACCTATGTCGAGTAACTTACACAGGTTATTCCGTTCTTTATCTGTTTTTCTTTTTCTATTTGTTCGCTTGTACGGTATAGCGTAATGAACGTAATGGTGAGTCGTGAGTCGTAATAATTATCAATTGACAGTTGAAAATTGCGAGAAAATTTTCATAAACGCGTTAATTGTTGTCACATGTAATTAAAAAACGTTCACTGCGAAGAGAAGAATAGATAGCAGATGGTTTTTAAAATTGAAATATAAATTAAACTAAGTAGTGTCTCACACGTGCATAATCCTGTAAGCGGTTTAATAATCATGCCAGGCAGGGGATAGGCCCCCAACAGAGATCAACGTATTCATGAGTCTCATTAAGGATTCATGGCGTATTTGAGATATTTCGATTGATGGCTATCAATTTAGGGACAAGAATGGGGGGGTTGCAGGTGTGGGATGTTGAGACGAGTGAGAGCATAGGATGAGGGGAGAGAACGGAGGCTTTGGGGGTAGAGCATTTTCCGCAGTGGATAACGTAATTGACGAAGTAACTCGTTTAGAGTGCAATATCGCGCGACAAAGTGGCGAGACGAGGTAGCAAAATGGATAGTGGAGTGAGTGAGAAAGAGGCAGAGACACAGAAAGTGGGCGAAATGCATTTAAATCACGCACTGATGGATCTCCCTGATAAATCAGAAATAATAACAATTAATGTGATTTTAAATGGGGTAAAATGAATTTTGTTCGAGCTTTGTCAATTCATGTCTTCAATTTGCTATTAGCGAAGGATTGAAGTTGTCAATTCGCATGAGTAGATGTGCGTAAGCGAGTTATCCTGGACTAAATGAGAAATGACTAATGGACCATCTTGGAAAGTTACGGAGAAACGTGAGTTTATACGTCGGATACAGGATGGAGAGTTGTCTTTCGTGAGTTGAAGAGCTCCTGGATAGAGCGATATGACTAATTGGAGACCGTTCTGGGGAGCTCTTCGGGTTTCTGCCTGTTAACTTTGTTATAATCTCAGCATGCGGCTTGAGTTCAGCATCAATACAGGGATTAACGCCATTTATTCTTCGTGTTATTGAGTCAGACGCTGAGACAAAGATTTTCACCGTCTCAGCATCGTGGAGCTTTTTTTTTTTCATTCATTTTATTCTAATAGTGGTAAAAATAAAATCTCAGGCTGGGAGACACGTGCATGACCACGTCGACCATAATTTCCCAGTGGTGACGTCTGACACGATTTTTCTATTAGCCTGGGGATTCTTTTTCTCGGGGTTTATACACTCTTTCATGGTGGTGAGTCCGGCGATTTGAGCTTTTTGGTCAAACGCCTGTACGTGACCGGTTTTTGAGATTTATGGAGGGTGAGAAATCGTCGGGAATTATCGGAATTATTTTATTTTTGATAATGAGACTGGCTCGAGTGGATGCCACTTGATCTGGCTGGTCGAAGCGAGAGGACACAATCCCTTCACACCTGTCGATTGCAAACCATACTGATGTCAATCGGATGAGCCCTGGCTATTCAATTCAATTTGAATCACCTCAGGTTCAGCGGTTCAACTGGGCATTGATAATATCAAGTGGAAAAAAAACTCAAATCAATTATGCAAAATGCATGGATTTATGTGAATTGCCCACCATTTGCCAAAATTACCGCTTTTCTGAGGTCTCAGACAAATTGTTGATCGGATTAAGAGGACATTTTTCCGATGAAAAATTTTCCTCAACTATGAAAAGAGATTTAAAAATATCTTCCGCATGAAACCCTTGAGCAAACGAGTCCTGAGCAAATAACCGAGCGTCTCGGACCATTCTTCGGTCATTCTTTCCTATAATTACTAGAAAGAGACACTGATTTATCCGTCGCGTAAACGTCGTGAGAATGAAGAAAAAGTCTCCCCAACAATATACCACCACCACTTCTTTCCTTCTCGTGGTTCATTCCACGGGAATAATGCAGCCACCCTTGGGGACTGTGCTCTTAAGAAAATGCTGATTGATTCCCCCTCCTCCACCAATTGTCCTTCCAATGCTTCTGCATCAACCCACAGCACGATGATTCATACTGCTTATGTACAAATCCTCATTGTAATCGAGAATGGCTAATTGCCCTCGAGAGTTTTCCACGTGTTTTGATATATTTTTTTTTTTGGTGACATTGTGAGGTGATAATGAATGAATCCGAGGGAAAATCGTTCACCCATCAGTAAAATTACTGCCACTCGGTGCCAAAAATACCGGAAACCTGGAGAAAGAGTTGGTAAAATCGAAACCATTCAGTCATCGATTTTCTCAATTTTTTTTTTACACCTCCCTTCATCTCTTTCAATTCTTTACCTATAGGTTGACGATGAGGGAAATTGCCTCGCAGCTCGCCTCGATGCCTTTCAATTCATTCGCATCTTCCACTTGTACACCACCACCAACCCCTCATCTTCCTCATCTTCCCCGCTTGGTTCCTTTTCTCCGGTTGGAAGACAATTAAGTTCTCCTGGAGTCATCCTGACACGGGCAAGTGAGGTTCGAGGAGTTTTTTTTTTTCTCAGATGCTGTTGGTGGCATGTCAGGGGAATATTTACTATAAAAATTCTTCAATATTGATTTTTCATCGATGATTTATCCAGAAGTTGAGGGAGATGAGCAGTGATTTCATTGAGAATTTTCAGGACTATGTTGCAGGAGAATTCCGAATATTTTCAGAGACTGGTAAACCAATTGTGAGCCACACGAAAAACATTTTACCAGTAAAATCTCATTTGAAAAAATCCGAGGCTTTTACCTCCCCCATGCGCTGACGAAAACACTCTCTGATTTGATTCCCAGGTATCGAAGATCATCGAGTGAAGAATAACCTGGGAAAGATGGCAGGTGTGGCATGGAGCGGATGGCTTCAGCGCTGTCGAGAGTCCCGTCGACTAGTCCTAGTGATTGTTGCTATCGCCCTACTCCTAGACAATATGTTACTAACAACCGTAGGTAAGTTCCAATAAATAATCAAAGAAGAACAAAAATTATGAAAATTATGAAAATCCCGAGAAAAAGTGTGAGTCACTTTTTTGAAAGACCAAGTGATAAAAAAAAAAGTTAAAGCCTCAGTAGAAATGGCTTAATGAAAAAGCTCTTCCTCCCCAGCTGTACACCCTCACGTAATTATTTCCTCTAATATCGGCGCGGATCTGGCGATAAAGATTGCCACATTTAATTAGGTATCCTTTCGAGTAACAGTACAAGAGGAAGAGAAAAAAAAAAGAAGCAGAAGACAAGAGAACAGAGAGAGTGAGTTAAGTTGAGCTTGAAAATCCTTTCTCCCTATTGGCGAGGGAAAATAAAATGAGTGGAGAGATTGAGAACCGGAAAAAAAGTGAATTTGAAAATTTTTCAAGTCCACCAGACCTTTGTCTATCGTGTTTCGACGAATGCCACATTTTCCTGGAGTTCTTAGGGTCGACCTGAAATAGTTAAAAGGGTCAAGTGGCCAACGCCTTCGCACTTGCCATAAACTTCTTAAACTCCTCAATTCCGGTATTTAGAGTAAAAAAGTGAATGTATTCGACGGAAATGGACAGAGGGCTTTAATAATTTTTTATTTAACATCGGGGATATTCTCTAATTTGATATCCTCCAATATGTACGGGATCGCCTTATCAAATATCTCCTGGCAAATAAATTTCACTCTCGACTGAGCATTGAAAAGAAAATCAAATGTTAGTCTCTTGTCCCCATGCAGAAACACTCGTAAATTTCATTTCCGTCCGGGGGATTCAGGAGAATTGCCAATCGCATTACGAAAGAGTATACGCAAGTATATGCTGTACAAGGCTATATACCTTCTTCGATCAGTCTTGCTGAGGAAAAATGGATGGGGATTGATACGGGGATTTGTCGAGGGGACATTCCAGCGTGCCTAATAATTCCACGATACATCAAACTTCTGGGCTGAGAAAAAATGTGTAAATTGAAAAATACAATTGTTTCGAATCTAAAAAATGAAATTAATGAATAATCGTGACGACACGTCTGATTGCGAGTGCTGAATATTAAATTTGACTTGAATTTAATTTTAAATATTGAACTATTCGAAATAATTTCCGGTAATTGAATAAAAATTGAATGTCCAAAATGACATGTCTTCTAAATAATTGCAAATGTCACTTTAATTAATATTTTTCATTTGACAATCGAAGAATCTATTTATGAAGGCTCCGAGAATTATCACTCGTATTTACTTCGTAATCTTTAATTCAGCAGTCATTAATTCAGTGTTGTCTGAGCTATCGGAGTGAGAATAGTATAAAAAGAGGGGATAAAAAATATATAGACACTCGGTATGTCACGGCTGTACCAATCCAGATAAGTGGTCATGCATTTATGGAGTTCCTCCAGATGCTCCAAATGGTTGCCACTTTTCACGCTTAGTCTTTGCGTCGTGAAATCAGAAGGTTGAAAATAAGACAGATAACCGAGGAATTATGAGGTGGGGAAGAAAAAAAGAATATGTCTGGAGGAGCTGGGATTTCAACCCAAGACTTTTAGCATGCGAAGCAGACACTCTTCCACTGAGTTACACCCCCAATACAGAATCCTTTAAAAAAATTTTAACCACTCATAAGCTGGCCTGGGAGTGAACCACGAATTTTCTTGCAGTACCCATTATTCCGGGATTTTTATTTGACATTAATCACCCGAATGGTACGGAGCAACCAGACACCCTGATTGCACAAACAACTCAATCATCAACTCTACCTTCACCTGGTGTACCAAATCTGCCAGGTAAATGCACATGTCCCCTGAATGATTCAACCAAGGATCTGCTATTTCTTCTCAATACTTCAAATGTCGCGGGGCTGACTTCACCCGGTGAGTCATTAATTTAATTACTGTCTAGGTAATGAGAAAAGTAGCAAGTGAATTTTTCAGTTGAATTTTCAATAAAAACAAATGAAAAATCAATCTTTGAAATGACACAATTGAAGGTTCAACTGCAACAACACTTAATCTATCAACCACCGTGGAACCCAAGAAAGACATTCGCCACAAAGAATTGCTGGAGGAAACCGTAGCCGTGGGTATGATGTTTGCGTCCAAAGCTTTTGTTCAGTTGTTGACAAATCCCATTGTTGGCCCTCTCACTCACAAGTATGTCCCACTAATAATTATCACAAAAGAATCAGTAAAAATCTCTCAATTTAACAAATAAATCTCTGCAGAATTGGTTACAGCATCCCGATGTTTACCGGTTTCATCATAATGTTTCTATCAACTCTGATATTTGCGTTCGGTAGGAGCTACAGTATTTTATTTCTTGCAAGAGCTCTTCAGGGGATAGGCTCGTCCTGCTCAAGTGTCTCTGGTGATTTGAGAATTATTTTCACAGCAATAACACTACCGCCCCATAAAATCCCATCGATCGGCTAAAATATTCAATTTTAGGGATGGGAATGTTGGCTGAAAGATACCAGGATGACAAAGAACGAGGTAATGCTATGGGAATAGCTCTCGGAGGATTAGCCCTAGGAGTTCTGATAGGTCCACCTTTTGGGGGTGTTATGTACGAATTCGTTGGAAAATCCGCACCTTTTCTCATTTTGTCGGCATTAGCCCTCGGTGACGGATGTAAGTGCAGAATAAATGAAAAAATATTCCATAATTGAATCGACCATCCTTCTCTAATTAATAAATTTAAATTTAGTACTGCAACTCCTGATGCTCCAGCCCTCGGTTGTCTACACAGAGGCTCCACCGCCCTCTCTCAAAGCCCTCGTCACAGATCCTTACATTATTATTGCTGCTGGTAATTCAATCGACGATAATTTTCAATTCCAATTTCCATATCATTCGATAAATTAATATCTGATATTTAACTCGCGGCGTACTCTAGGTGCAATAACATTCGCAAATATGGGAATAGCGATGTTGGAGCCGAGTTTACCAATCTGGATGATGGACACGATGAATGCAAAACGGTGGGAACAGGGTGCTACATTTTTACCTGCTAGTATCAGTTACTTGATTGGTACGAATCTATTCGGCCCTCTAGGCCACCGAATGGGGAGGTGAGTCGATCAAATTACTGATTAAAGCTATCACTCAGTTTTGGTAATTATCTGCAGGTGGTTAGCTTCATTAATTGGCCTCGTCGTCATTGGTTTCTGCTTGATGTGTGTAAGTACATGGAAAGAGTATTCTCCATGAGAATACACAATTTATTGAGTGCCTATGATTTTTTCCACGCAGATACCTCTTGCCACTCACATTGATCACCTCATAATACCCAACGCCGGTTTAGGCTTCGCCATTGGTATGGTCGACAGCTCGATGATGCCTGAACTCGGTTATCTAGTCGATATACGACATTCAGCAGTTTATGGGAGTGTTTATGCAATTGGAGATATTGCATTTTGTCTTGGTTTCGCTATTGGTAGGGATTATCCCTCATCTCTTCATTTTGAGATAGAAAAATCAATGGATTGCATTTTTTTTTTGAATTTATTACAGGTCCTGCATTGAGTGGAACTTTAGTTAACACCATAGGTTTCGAGTGGATGCTCTTTGGCATCGCTATCCTTTGCTTTTTATACGCTCCACTCATGTACTTCCTCAAGGCACCTCCAACCAAAGAAGAGAAGAAGGTCTCCCATTCTTAACCGATCAATGCATGCGATTTGAATAAAATACCATAAAAATTGTGTCTAATTGTTATTTCCTTTCAGTCCCTCATTATTGGAGAAAAATCGTCAGTGAGGTACGTTACTTACTCCAACGAGGAGGACGAGCAGTAGAAGCGTATCTAATTTTTTTTTTTAGATTTCTCATGTATCTTACGTAGGTGTTACTCCTCTCGAACATAGAAAGTCATTACTTGGTAAATGAGAATTTTTCATTCTTCGTGTCTAAGGAATACTCGGATTACTTAAGGGGTCTCTTCTGTCGGTTCCTTCAGTGTTTAATTAATTAAATACTGGAAACACTAAAACAACTTTTTGTCTTTAGAAGAATCGCTGAGTTACGACTAATCGTTATTTGAGAAGACCTTTTAATTATCCAGTGAAGTGGAAAAATTAGAATTAACAGTAAAAATAATATTTAGTATTCATTACTAATTGATCGATTGCTCTCTGAAGTAGTATTAATTACTCTTAGATCCTACGTTCGTAGTGAAATCATGTTAATAAAAGAATACTGTAATGAAAGACAATTTTAAACTCCGATTTCTCCACTTCAAAGTTATAAATTCCAATATAGTGTAGGATTTTCGTTGAAAATATGCATGATGCATGTTCGTGGGCTATGTGTACCATCGTAAACTAAGAAATTATCAAAGAACCGATAACTAGAGACAACTACAGAGAAAATGTGTGGAGGGATATGAGAGAGCCTAGTCGATAGTCGGAACAAGCGGGCTGATGATAAATAAAAACCCAAATTAGTATTCCACTAACTGTAACTGTATTTCTAATTATCTAACGAAGCATTGAATCCGCCACAAAAGTAACAAGTGATATAAGTGCAAAATATCGTCATCCGAGGATTGAAAAAATACGAAGGAATCGATGAGTGATTGATGCAATCGATTGTGAGTGTAATTGTCTCTCGGGGATATCGATTTACCGTTTAAATTAAAAAAAAAATTTTTAATGGACGAGTCACCTGGCCTGGATTCCCTGAATGGCTGCAGGGAAACCGAGCACAGCAGCCAGGTCCCATGAAGAGCTCCCCAAATCAATCGGAATAATTAATTAACGATCAAATAAATCGAGGATATGCATCTCGCGATGACTCGATGTCTCCCGGTGACAAAAGTTGAAAGTACCGATCAAGAGTTGGATAATATCCAGGTATTGGAGATATCGAAAAGCGGATCGACGATGTTTACAGAAATAGGTTTGAGACATTCGTCATTGCGTTCAGAGGGACGTAAGGGGGAAAATGACAAGGTGACAATGAATCCTCCTCGAGAAACTTACACCCCACGAAATTATAAGAATTATAATCATTACAACAATTATTCAAGTGCAAAAATTAATGAAAAACCAAAAAAAAAAAAAATTCAATGTATTAGAGTAGGATCAAAGCAGAAATTTCGTCGTACTGAATTGAAGTTGAAATAATAAAATAATCTCGCTTCCGCATTGCAAGCTCTATTCGATGGAAACTGTTCTCAATGTTCTCAATGTTCTCAATGTTCTCAATGTTCTCAATGTTCTCAATATTCTCAATATTCTCGATGTTTATCAATGTCTCGATGTTAGTAAGATAATAAATATAAATTGCATAACCAATGATTACTGTCGTGTATTTACCGGCAATTGTCGTGCGTACAACGTTCAGATCTTATGAGCTATCCGATGAAAAGAAAAAACGTTTTAATTGATTTAATTAGCGACTGGATGGAGGAATTGCGGGGAATAGAAAAAACCCGGGAAGATCATTGTCATTGGATGATACACTAATATTTACCGTAGGCTAAAGCATTGGGTTCCATTGAGGAAATTTAGTGTAGGATGTCGTTGAGGGAGTTTCTCGGGGGGAATTCTGGAATAATTTATCAGTTGCTACGGCAGCTACTCCTATTACGAAATGCGAGTCAATTGAAGAAGAGGGGGTTAAAAAATAGATTATAGCGCTTTGACGAATGTCTCCCAACATCGTGTGATAATGGATGAGGTGAGGAAAGTTCAAGCGACAAGACGATGACGACGATAACGTAGAGATTTATGGAATAACGAATAGACAGATTAGACCTGCTAACAACTCCTTAACTTCTAAAAGATATGTATAATCTCTTGCGTTGTACAAATCCACTTGCTTTGGTACTTAGCGAATAAATGATGTAATATTAACTGTAATCGGTGTAGTAATTGCCGAGGCTCATTCGAATTGCCGATGCAATCAGAGAAATTTATATAAAGAGGAATAGGAGTAAAGAGATTGGGCATGAGGGAAGTGGGCCCAAGTGGCTTCGGACATATCGATCATATATTGGGCATACAACGAACATTAAAGATCGTATTGCGTTTGTATTCAGTCAACTAGGATTAATGATTGATTATCGGAGTCATTATGATTACGCGAGATGGGGGATGCGGATTATTTATGTATCCAGAATATTTTAATCGGGCTGCTATTGTGAACAGACAATAAGCAATGAATCTAAATGACTAGGTGATAATAGAGAATAATTGTTTACGTAACTCATTGAATTCTATGTGAGAGACAAATTTATAGCTTTTTATTTTTGAGTTTCTAAATCAGCCTGCTTCGATCATGTAATTTTCTTTCATTTGTTCCGTGTCTCTCTTCTCGTAATCCTTCCACCAGTTGATGAGCAGTTGAATTGATTAATTATGATACTGAGTGATGGAATTTGTTTGATGATTATTTGACGGGATTGAGATTTGATGGGACACGACAGGAAGAGTTTAAACGTTAATTAGGAATATGTAGATTTAGTAATGAGCTGGTGCATGGGTCCGATACAATGAGCAGAGGCAGAGCAACTGATGAAAATCATCGAAATATCGTCCTCTACGTAATGTTTTCAGTTTCATATGTGAATTTATCGAGTTTTAATGATTAATTATAGCGTCGTAATAAAAATAATATATTGCGTAATCTTGGGCTTGTTATGGTGTATTGTGATGGAGTTGGGGAGAGAGGCTAATGTGTAAATTGCATTTTATGGGTATCATACGCTGTAACAGTTATTAATCGAATAAATAGATAATTGTCGTTAATTGGGAGATTTTATTGTTCTTTACTTTTAATACAAAGCTTCGGAGGTTTTTGAGATGATTTCTTGGACTTGGGCGATCGTTGAGAGCGAGGCTCGCAGGGTTTCACTCACGGAATCTGAAAAATCAAGAATTCATAATTAATTCGTGCATTTCGTCACGAGACCGTTATCATCAGAGAAGTTCTTCTCGGCCGAGTAACGAACGATATTTTGATGATTGATAAATATTTGATTGATTTTTACTCGGTCCAGGAGGAAGGGCTGGAATATCCGTCATCTCATCAACTCCGAAAAAATCTTCAGAGGAATTAATTCTTTTTATACGAGCATTTGTCTTCTCTAGAAGAGATTTGTTCAGTTCAATTCGTTGAGAGAGGGCTGCCAGTTGAATCTAAAAAGTACTTGAGATTAAATTAAAATTTCTTTAGTTACTGAAAATTTTTAATTACGTCGATATCAGTGTCCCTTGGCACGACATATGATGCCTGTAATTCGTCTGAGATGTTGTTGAGAAAGGTAAAAGGCTCCACAGCCTCTTCCTTCGCACGACTCAGAGATATCTTCAGATCTTCGTACGAGAGGTCGGTCACATCTTGTATTTTTGATTCATTCACAGATTCTTCACGTGCACTCAATGTCAATTCTTTATTCGCATTTGATAAATTTTTCAGTGATTTCAGGGTGATATTTTCAATTTTTTCAGTCATGGTTAGTTATTAATGTCTTGTTTGATCGATAACCACGAACTCCATGGAATCGGACCGAAACAATATCAACGAAAAAATTCATGGAATTGAGGATTTAAAAATCAAATTGTTGAACTTCCTGTATTTTTTCGTTTTATATATTTTATTACTTAAAGATTTATTGCAGCACACTCTCCAGCGTCGCTTATAAAATTCTCCATTACACATTTCGATTGAAATCCATTGACTATGCTTACGTTATCACTTAAAAAACATTATGAAGGTCGAAGTTCAATATAAATCTAACTAGTGCCCTTCATAATAGTTGGTAAACTCAACACATTATAATTAATTTTCATTAGAAACTAATAGCTCTAGTTAATTTGTTATATCTCTAGAAATTCCAACCAATAAAAAATAAAGGGCTTGTACCACACTAAGGAAATCTCGACTTCTCTTTCTATTATGTTCTGTTCTCCCTCTTCGACTGCAACTCTCACAATTTTCATTACAATAATTGAATTTTGCATGGATTTATTTTTGTGGATGTAAAAATTGAATGAAAAACAAAATTTTTATTCAATTTTTGTTATGAAAAATAAAATCATCATGCAAAGTTCGGGTAAAAAAAATTAATATCGATGAATTTCAATAATGACATCGTAGTGGCTTCAGAAATAAATGAGTCTTGCGTCCTCCGGATTTTGCTCAACAGGGCAATATGGACACTTAAGCCTGGAAACGAATTGATTCCTTTGAAAAAGTGATTTCGATATCATTGTACTTGTGCCTCAACTTATGCGAACGACGTACTTGTTTGAATTTGTTAATTTATTAAGTGCATCCCTGGATATTACGTGACCACAGACCAGCTTCATGGGAGGATTATTTTCAGTGCTCTGTTGGCGTAATATTGGACAGGCAAAGACTGAGTGGTAACGACTCTGTTTACCCAGATCTATTTCAATCTGTCAATGACATAAACAGATAACGTGATTAATTCGCACAATGATAAATTAAACACTCTAAGAGAAATAAATGTTATTCTCACTGGAAGCTCGTCCTTTCCATTCCAAATTCCAGTTACTTGTCTCTGCTGCATGACTTGTTTAATATTGAGTAATGCAGGCAGTGCTGTGCATCCAGCATTCACACTGCAATAAAAAAACAGTTAATTTTGATACTTATCTGTTAATTAGCTATTTATCGCTGAAATGATAAGTGATTTATAGTTTATTCACCACACAGATAATGGGCTATCGACACTGAGCCCCAACAAAGTGCAAGCCTCTTTGGTAAAAACATCGTGAATATCCAGCCAGAGTGTTGGATCTAATAAATGACTGTAGGGTGATGCCTGAATTCCATTTGGCAAATACAAGAGCGTTCCCATGAGTGACTGAACCTCTTTCTCATGTCGATTGACAAATTGTGTTAAGTGTTTTCGTGCATACATAACAGCCTCAGCCTGACTGCTGGGCCCCTGTTCCACTAATCTTATAAATTGTAATCTATGGAGTTTAAATTCTAGGGATGAATTCTGAGCGCGTAGAGCATCTCTGTGATTGTAAGTCCACTCTAACGCTGGCTCTAGATTTCTCTGTTTCAGACAATCGAGGATGTAATTCAGTTCTGTGAATGGCTCTTTCCTTCCTTCTTCAGTCTTTATTCCAGTTTCCTGAGGGAAAATAATCAATTCGATATCATGAAAATCATTCGATTGGAAATAAAAATATGAAATCTTGTTTTTATTTATTATTGATGAGAGTACGAACTGCTGCGAGCTCATCAGCAATATCCAGCATTCCCTGGCGATAAAAATGCTGACAGATCACTTGATTCAACAGATGTGTCTTTTCAGCACTGTTGAAGACATCTTCTCTACTCGTACTGGCAAAGTCAGCTATGAAATTCCTGTCAATGGCTTTACCAACTTTTGACACTGTGTTGTGAGACTCACGATGATTAGTCGCCAAATCCTGGACTGTGTCTCTCACCTTTTTCATAGCCTGTTTGAGTATTTGGACCTGACTGGGTGTTAGTTCCTGCTCTGGAGGGGCTAGACAACCCACGGACAAGAAAACAAGAGATAGTTACTGGGATAATTCTTGGTTTTTATTTTCAAAAAATGGTGATGCTAATGGACGCTGGCCTTGATAGACTCAATGTCAACACGGGAAGGAACTCGTTGTTCGACGAAGTGAATAAATAATTGTTGAAGTATCTCAATGATAACCCCTACCTTCCTCCAGCTCTCGCTTCAAAGTCTCAATCTGATTGATTAAATCACTTAACACCTCGCCAGCCTTCTCGTTGATATCCTCAAATTTACGCAATACTTTGTCGAGCTCACGCTCAACCGTATTACACGCTTCCATGATTATCCGTGAGCGAATTATTTTGACTGTTTTCTTTGGTCACTTTGAGAATGAAACGGGATAATTCTTTGTTTTCGATATGTGTGACTTGCACCACTGCGAAGGAATAAAAACACTGAGTAAAAATACTCGAGGACTCGACGATTTTATTGTGAACACTAATAATCGATAATATAGAGCAGCGCCATCTGAGCATCAGTGTTTTTACTCTACCGATAATTTCTTATCCATAAGATTTCACTTTTCGGAGTTGTTCCGATTTTTGTTGGACTTCAGTGAAATAGAGAAATCGAAAAGAAATATCTTATCGTGAATTTCAAAATAAATGTGAGATAACCCAGACGATTATTTTATTCAACTATAATAGTTTATATATACACATTGGCTTTGAACATTTCTTGGATTTCATAAATAAAATAAAATGAATTAATGAATACTCTGAATATTTTTCACAATTATGTCAGGATTTTTCTCCTGGCTCTCAGGAATGATGATAAATATACTCGCAAGTATTTTTTGTTCAATTAACCATTCCTTTGTCTAATGGCTTTTGCTAATTTTCCAGTATCTGCCGACCGCCCTGGAATAATTAATTCATGGAGTCATTGCAGGAGAAAATAATTGGAGTGATATTTTAGAGCACGCATTCTTACCCATTCACGTGCCATTATCAAGAGTGTGTGGGCATTTAATTTTGGACCCACTAAGGGATTCATTTGTGCCATATAGCAGCATAACCAGCTGGAATTAACAATAATAAAGCCAGTTAAATAAATTATTCATTTAGATTGCAATTCGAAAAATTGTTTACGTACAATAACCAACACGTGAAGGCTGTTAACATCAAAATAACTTGAAGAATTCTGAAACAAATTGCAAAGATAGTAAATATTTATTGATATTTGGGAGAATAGTGGAGTAAAATGAGCTGTCTCTAATTGTAAATAGCTTCAGAGTTGAGTTGAATCATCTGATTTTTTCACCGTTCCGGAGGTTTTTTTCGAGATTGAAAAAAAGCGTAATTGATATGAATTATTTGATTTGATTGGAAGATATTGAGGATTGACAGACATATTTTATCAAAAGTGACTTACCCACGATTTGGTCCCTTGGGAACGAAAAACGGGAGCACAATGCCTACCGCACCCCAGACAAGAGTGAAAAACAACACAGGAAATGCAGCTGCTCCCATTGTCACTCTTTAATATCACTTTTTCGAAAAATAGGGTTGAAATACAGTATATTCCGGAGACAAACGTTTGTCAATACTTTCGGGCGTTCTTGATTGCTTTCTGGTCTTGGAATAGGGAGGCTAGTCACATGAGACGGAGATAACCGAGTAATTTTACCCAAAAATAGATTGTCCCGCCCTCTCACATATAAAGTCGGTACAAACATTTGAATCCCAGTCCCTTCTGTGTTAGTCAAAGAGGATTGACCAAAGTAGAGGCTCAGTTCTGGGGGTTTGAGTGACCCCAGCGGCATCGTAGTAGCCGACCCCATAAGAGGGAGGGCGTCACACGCAACGCTGGGGTATCTGTCATTAGCAGACTCAGCGACTTTTCAGTAATATCCCTCCAGCTTCCCTTTTAACAACTCTGAGCTCTTCGATGCCTCAGATTCCACTGACTGGAATTTTTGAGGAGCTGATTTCAAAGCCTCCGACTGCTAATTATTTGTGTTTCAACGAATTAACAGTTATTAAAAATATCTTGACAAATTTGTCAGTGATGTTTACTTGATTTACTTCAATAATAATTTAATATCGTACTTACCGTTTTGGGCGGAGATGGATTATCTGGAAAATATAATTTACTCCGAAATTTGGACTGCTAGTTACTCCGGAAATTAATAGTTTTTTCCAATAATTGTTAGCCAGCACCGTAGCGGTTGTCAACAACTAGAGCGCTAGCTAACAATTATCGGAAAAATCGATTAATTGGTGGAGTAATTAGGAGTGCCAATTTTGGAGTAAATCATCTTTTCCAGACAATCCAACCGGGCTTTAATTCCAATTTCAAAATGCGGCACTCCAGCGTAGTCAATCACTTGTTTATAGACACACTCGCGATTTATCTGATGGAGCCATATCTAGTGGCATCTCGACATCATCTGATCGAGAGATAAAATCATCTCGAAAATTCAAACGCCCGAACCAACCACGAAAAAATCCACGGAACGGATACGATATATTAATAAATAAATTTCGCTCACCGGCGTTGGATGAAAATAAGTCCGCTTTCAATTTTCACCTTTCGAACGTCTTACCTTAACTGTAAACATAAAAAAAAAACAAATTGTTAATGAAATTTCGACTAAAGAATTTTTTTACTACAAAGGCGATTTTTAATTTTGATTTGCGAGTTTTTATATTAAATTATTATTTAAAATGATTTATTATTTTTTATTTAAAATTCTTTTATTTTATTGGAGAGTTAATTGAATAATTGAAAATTGTTTGTAATGTAAGCATTGAATATATCAAGAATCAGGAATGAAAAAAATGACATGAAAATAAAATGAAAATGATGCTTCAAGGTCATAAAAAAAATGCATACGAAACTCACCTTGCAGTCGGTTGCAAGATGCCCTCCGATCCTGAAGATCTCTCCATGTGATTCTGACGCCAAAGGTTGAAGTCGGCTTGGAAGCACCAGCATTTTCAAAGACAGCAGACAGTTCAAAAGTTCACTAATCACTCACCACACAACCAAGAATGTTTTATCAACTCAAAATCCACAAAAATCAATAAAATAATATCAAAGATCAAATAATATTTTTACTCATTGAAAATAAGATGAATGAGAAAAGTAATCCTTCGAATCTAATTCGCACTCTCACTTCAGTCCGTATCTAAACACACACTCAACAATTCCGAGAAACGGACAAAGGAATTTTTGTAAACACAATGACGCCGGGCGGCCGTTCGGCAATACCGAAGTTCAGTGTACCAAAGGAAAAATCTCAATCACTCAAAATGCTCTGATAAACTGTTTAAAAAATTATTTCACATCCCAAAATCATTTGCACTGAGTCCCGCACTTGGTATTTTCAATGTTCATAGGCGGCACCGGTTTTCTTCACTCACTAGGAACACGATGTTAATGGATTTTCACTACGTGACACGTGACCGACCGTTCCACGCACTGCTGCCGAACGACTGACTCCCCACTCAAGATGGCGGGGCGTTGGAGGCGGCGCTCGAGTGGGGGTCGCCAGGCGATACTCCGCGCATGCGCATAAAACAACCTGCATGCGCACAGAAGACCGCGCCTACGCACAGCAGACCGCGGGCAGTCTCAATTTGACGAGATAAGATAATTGCGAAAATTCTGAATCTAATAAATAATTCTCTCCTAAAAAAACAGTGCAATCACGTAAAATCCAATAGTCAGTGAAAAATAATTGATTGAAGAGAATTTAGTGTGTGGATTTTGGTCTTGACCATCAAAAACACTTCGATTGGATCTGTGAAACGGAAATGGGAGTATCAGATACATTGAATTACGTTCTGTTTTCTAATGCCGTCTGCTCGAATGCCGGTTCGTTTGCGAAAACTGCTGCATCAGCTGTAAGTCGCTGTTATTTTTTAATAAAAAATAAGAGGAATCAATTTATTTATTGTTATTGCCTGATTTTTGGAGACTGGGTAATGCTTCTATAGTTTATTCTATTTTTGAAACTTTGAGGTCATGTAGATTCACTGAAATTTGAGAATTCGAAATTTTCAAAAAAGTATCTGGGGAGCATGAAAATGGAAGAGGTATTCACTGAAATGTGAAAATTCTAAATTTTTGAAGAAGTATCAGGAGAGCATGACAACTGAGGAGGGATTCACTGAAATTTGAAAAATTCAAAATTTTCGAAAAAATATCAGGGGATCGTGAAAATGGAGGAGTGAAATGTGAAAATTCGAAATTTTTGAAAAAGTATCAAGGGAACATGAAAATTGAGGAGGTATTCACTGAAATTTGAAAATTCAAAATTTTTAAAAAAGTATCAGGGGAGCATGGAAATTAAGGAGGCATTCACTGAAATTGAAAAATTTTAAATTTTCAAAAAAGTATCAGGGGAGCATAAAAATCGAGGAAGTATTCACTGAGATTGAACAATTTTAAATTTTCAGAAAATAAAATTCACCCAATCGATTGGTCCCTCTGACAGCGGAACTGCAACTGAGGCAGTTACCGAGTCGGCTGACGGGCAGACACCCCACCATTGGGTGCGGCCCCCTCTTTTGGGGTGAAGTACTGCCGGTGGGGTCACTCAAACCCCCCACTTACCCCCTCAATTCTGGGAGGGGGTCGCACCCTTTGGTGGGGTGTCTGCCCGTCAGCCGACTCGGTAACTGCCTCAGTCGCAGTCCCGCTCTCAGAGGGACCAATCGACTGGGAGAATTTTATTTTCTGAAAATTTAAAATTTTTCAATTGCAGTGAATATCTCCTCGATTTTCGTGCTCCCCTGATACTTTTTTGAAAATTTTAAATTTTTCAATTTCAGTGAATGCCTCCTCAATTTCCATGCTCCCTTGATACTTTTTTGAAAATTTTGATTGTTCAAATTTCAGTGAATACCTCCTCAATTTTCATGTTCCCTTGATACTTTTTCAAAAATTTCGAATTTTCACATTTCAGTGAATACTTCCTCAATTGTCATGCTCTCCTGATACTTTTTCAAAAATTTCGAATTTTTCAATTTCAGTGAATACCTCCTCGATTTTCATGCTTCCCTGATACTTTTTGAAAAATTTCGAATTTTCAAATTTCAGTGAATACCTCTTCCATTTTCATGCTCCCCAGATACTTTTTTGAAAATTTCGAATTCTCAAATTTCAATGAATACCTCCTTCATTTTCATGCTGTCCTGATACTTTTTCAATTTCGTAACGCATAAAATAACATTCACCCCAACGACTGATTCCTCTGACAGCGGGACTGCTACTGAGGCGGTTATCGAGTTGGCTGACGGACAAACACTCCAGCACTGTGTGTCGCCCTCTCTCCCTCAGGGTAAGGTACTACGATTCCGGTGGGATCACTCCAACCCCCAGAACTGAGCCTCTACTGTAGTCAATTTTCAGTTGCTGTAAGCGCTGCTGATTTTCTCTATAGTCTCTGCCAAAAGCAACAAAAACGAATAAAACGAAGTGCAGTCTATTTAGTTAGCTTCTCATTATCTAAAACATTCTCTGAATTCAATCAGAAAAATGTCAAATCCAGCCCACACAGATATGGTTGAAGAGGACGCAGCAGATCTGCAGTTTCCAAAAGGTACATAAATAAATTATTCCCATCAATCCACGATAATAGCCTCCAACCACTCATTGTTTACCCCCCAACCCGTATCCTCTCTCTGAAATCATCGCGACGAATCGGCGTCTAAAGTGATGATTATCTGTTTTCAGACTGCCGAAAAGCTCCCACCGAACGAGATATACAGTCATTTACTAAATACGAAATCTTCACTTCAGACCCGACTTGTTTCACCTGCGATTCTATTCTGTCCGAGCCCTACATAAAATGCGCGATCTGTCAAAATGCCAACCTGTGCCCAAAATGTTTCTCTCAAGGATTAGAATGTCTCCCCCACAGGAACGATCACGACTACATAGTAATTCACAACGAATTTCCCTTAATCGATTCGTCCACGTGGACAGCAAAAGAGGAATCAGATTTCCTCACAGTCCTGCAGGACTGCGGTTTTGGTAATTGGGTGGACGTGTCCAAGAGAATGCCGGGGAGATCCCCCGATGACTGCAAATCCCATTATTTAAATAATTATGTTGACAACCAAAGCCTCCCAGGTTTGCCCCTCATGAGGGAATCACCATCGACACTATTTTCCCTGGAATCCATTCCCTTCTGCTTCAAGCTTCAGGACTTGGAGGAACCTCCAAGGTTCGCCACAGGCAGCTCCAACAGTCGTCTCCTGGCAGGTTACAATGCAGCAAGATCAGATTTCGACGTGAATTTTGATAATCACGCTGAGCTACTGATTTCTGAGCTGCAGTATAACGAGTTCAGTCCAGAGGACGAGGATTACAGATTGGGAACTAGTCTTCAAGCCGCAATTGTCGAGTCTTACAACAACAGATTGAAGGAAAGATCCAGGAGAAGAGCAATTGTCCGGGAACATGGTCTCATCGCCTTCCGGAGAACAATGTCCTGGCTCCAAAGGTACGAGACCACCATCACTAGGACAACTGCTGAGAGACTTCTAATTTTTATGCAGTTAGCTGGGGGAATGGAATTTGACTACATCCTGGAGGGACTACATCGGGCTGGAGAGCTCAAGAATTCTCTGAGGAGACTTCAGGATTACAGGAGGAATGGTATCAAAAGGCTTCACAGTGTTCCTATGTTCAGGAAGCTATTGGCATTGAAGAATGAGAGCGACAGGGAGAGGAAAATATATATGGGAAGTGTTGAATGCAATTGGCGGAGTGGAGCTCCTGAGAAGCTGCAGGAGGTAGCTGTTGTCTCTGGGGGCTCATCCAGGAGACAACCACCTCCTCTAGATATCAGGGGACTCCCTGCAGAGGAGAAACTGAGGCCTGAAGAGAGGGAACTCTGTATTCATGCTAGAATCCCTCCGGAGCAGTATCTCGATCATAAAAAATTGTTGATCAATGAAAATAAGAAAATGGGGAGTTTGAAACTGGCGCAGGCCAGGACTTTGTTGAAGATTGATGTTAATAGGACTAAGAAACTTTATGTTTTTTTGGTGGAGCATGGATGGATTCAGGCCAAGACTTCCTGAGGGTGAGGAAATTCTGAAGAATTTAAGACATTTTTTGAGAATTTTTTGGCTTTCTTTGGTTGGAGGTCGTGGATTGCGGAAATTTTATGGATTGAATTGTTTTGGGGCGATGGATGATCATTTTTTTTGCACAGAGTTTGAAAATGCTGAGACTCTACTCATCTCGGAAGTTCACATGCTCCTGGAGCACAGGAAGGCGCAGAACGAGTCAGCTGAGGAGGAACAGGAGTTCTCTGAGGTTTTCATGAAGAGTCTCAATTATACTGATCGCTTCAGAAAGTTTAAAAATAAGGAAGTCATCGCGGCCGTCAGAAAGTAAGATTTTAATTTACAAGTGTTCGTGGTTAATTAAGAGATCTTTTTTGTTATTAAATCTTTTTCAATACACCGATATTTATTAATTTTGGTCGTTTATTTTACGTTATTGTCGAGAGGATTTTTCTTGCCGTGTAAAATTTTTTTTAATGCAATTGATAATGATATTTATAGATTTGTTCCCGTATTGTTTTTTAGTTTGCTAATGCAAAAGAAACTTCACAAATTCGAGCTGGCTTCCCTGGCAAACCTCTGTCCAGAAACTCCAGAGGAAGCAAAGGCCCTAATTCCTAGTCTGGAGGGACGCCTGGAGGACGAGGAATTGCGAACAATTCTCGATGATATTCAGACTAAGAGATCACTCCAGTACTGATGTGTAAATGTTTATCAGATTAATATCATTCCATTATGTTCACAATTTTTTTATGCCCATAAACTTAACTACCCGTCATTCAAGAATAAAAAATATTGTTATACGTTTCTCTCTCCTAAATGTCAAATATTTTTATCATGAAATGGCAATTATTCTAATGACTCACGAAATCAGCAATTAATTGCGCATGAATAATTTATCCAACGAATTTTTTTTTAAAAACATTCCCGCAAAAAAAAACCCAATCAAATTAAATAGAAAAACAGCGAATGTTTTTCTCAACATTTTAGGTAATAATTTTCTTCATTCATGAATATTGTGAGTGCTCCTTACGCAAGACATCAGTAATTATTGAAAGAGGGAAGATATCCCCGAGGAAGAGTAAAAAAAGAAGGGAACGAATTACTGATTCCCCAGGCAATTATAAACGCCAGAATAATTTACGTACGGAAGGGCAAAATGAAACTAAAAAATATCTGGTCGTTGCACGGCGACAACCGTGTATTATGTCGCGGGATAATTGCAAGATGAAGACGGTCTTAGTCTTGCACGCGATGGACAGCAAAGGCCGTCATTATCTACCCATTTTCCTCGTCCGCCACTGTCCAATTCCAATTAAACTAACTCACTTCCATTATTTCTTAACTAAACGCGTTCAATTTGTCATAGATTGTTTGTTAGTTGGCTGAATTTCGTCAATTTAACTTCGAGTGGTAGCCATTTTGTTATCCTTTATATATACGGATTCTGTATTTTGGAATTTCCCGAAATTTCCCATAAATTCGCTGGCCATTGAACGATTTATTTACTCGGAGAATATTTATCTCTATATCTACACCGAATCAAAACAACACGAATAATCCCCACTTACAGTGATTGGTACATTTATAAAGAACGGAATCAAAACAAAGGAGAGGGAAGGTGTATCTCATGTGCGCCATTTGATTTCATCGTGTTGATAATGAGAACCAATTGATCCATAAGTGGGTTTCATTCGGAATCGCCAATGAGATTGAGCCATTTCAATATTTTGAAAATGTTGTTTACTTTGTACGCCGCTCAGTTTCCTCGTGGATATTACTGCTTATCGCCTTTCCACTTTTCTACCGCTGGCTTTCTGCAACACCGTCGTTAGCTGGAGCTCTGCACTGCACGAAGATCGGGAACGCAATGAGTAGGGACCGGGAAATGCTGTTCTTAAGCCCTCAGGCGTTTGGACCGCCGAACCAATCAGAGCCGCCAGCGCTATGCGATCTCAGTGTTCACCAGTAGACGGGTGAAGTTGAAATGAAGTTAAGGAACAATGCGCAGGTCCAACAAACCAATAGCAGCGCTGGCGGCTGTGATTGGTTCGGCGGTCCAAACGGCTGAGGGCTTAAGAGAACATCATTGCCCGGTCACTACTCATTCCGTTCCGGGTCTTCGTGCAGTGCGCACCTCTAGCTGGTAATCATACAGCTATTGAGCAATCATATAAATACAGGAGATTTGGGAGACTTCTTCAGTTGCCGTTTAAATCTAGAGGCGGATGGATCGCAGACGAGAAGAGAAGGATCATCTTTAATCAAAAAAGTGGATGCAGACTACTTCGAGGATAATGATTGGATGAAAATTTTGCACCCTCCAACCTCACTTCCACTACTCCTTCCATCCTGAATTCTCCGACAGTTTTTTTGGATTGTAATCGCAATCGGTTGCAGTAAGTGGCGAATCCTGACCCCGAAAGAAATCAAAATTTCTGGTGGGCATCTTTCATGTGAAGGGCAAGTGTGGTTTTATTTTGAGTTCGGTGAATTTGCATGGTGAAATTAATATTTACAAAGTAAATTATTTTTCTAAAATAAAGTGCAGAATGCATTCTGAAATAATGCTAAATTTGTTGTGGAATAAACGTGATTATAGTGTAGTGAAAACAGTGAACAATTATTGGACGAGTTTCTACTGTATCGATGGCAGTACCTGCAGCATCATGTCCAGAGTAATTGGTGAGTGACATTATCGACAAAAAAATTTTAACCGGCGCTGCGATCGACATTCACCTGTTTGATAAGGATTCAATATTTTTCAAGTACTAACATTTCACGGATTCATTGTTAGATGTTTTACGATTCAGAACTCGGGATATTAGCCATGAAAACCCGGGAATTATTAATAAGAAATAAAAAATAATTCACTTTGATTTCGTTGGAAGCAATCAATTAATCATTGATCGTTCGGTACACAAATGAAATTAGCTTTCGAACCTGACACCTGACTCCGCGTAATATTTTACAATTTTCAATTGCGTCGTCGATGATTTTTGCTCCCTTTCGTAACGAGCCTAAAAAGGTAGAGATATTGTATTACATCTTGAGTTGATGAGAGGAAAAGATTCTCTCCCTAACCCAGGGTAACGAGAATCCTCGTTTGGTTCGGTGTCTTGTGATATTACACCACCTGACTCACGTTCTCCACTTTTTTATTTTACCCCGCCTCCATTTTTATCCGGTACTCTTCAAAAAGAGGAAGAAAAACATCTAGTGGATGTCTTCAGGGGAATATCAAGTTACAAGGTCGAGTGTCGGGCCTCCGGCACTCTTGACCCCGATATCTCATCATAAATACTATAATAATTAGATGATTAGGTTTAAATTATTGATAACACTTTTTTCATTAAGAAAACGGAAATTTAAGTTTTCGTCACGAAGTTTTTCACTCCCATTTCGATGGATTTCCTTTGTCGTCCGTGACTACTGCGGTTAATGATAATTCACTAGTGATTAATTATTCATTGGAAATTGATTAATTAGGCATTGATGGCGAAGGAGGTAATGGATACTTTATAATGATTCATCGGATAATTACCGTAGGAAAATGTGTATTGATTAGCCTCCAGCATTTTTAAGGGGAGAAAAAAATTGAAAAATTTAAATTTCTCAGAAATATCTGTGGGTATAAAAAATAACTATGAAATCTCGAATTTTCAATTGGGGCAATTCAAATGAAAAAAAAGTTAGTACCGCAATAGGATTTCCGCAAGAGAGAGATACAAAACAAAAGTACAGGATCATGAATATTTCTCAAGGTTCCAAAAGACCTTTGAATATTCATAATCGATTCTGTAGTTAATCCCATTCACCCAAGTGTGGGCGCAGAATAAAAACTGTTATCTGTAATTGTGAATCGTCTCGTAAAATTCCAACTTTTGCACTTCATATTCCACTCAGATGAGGCAATGTAGGGGGTAGAGTTGAGTATTGGGTGGATTAACGACAAGAATAAAAATGGAAAATATTTACTTCCATCTCTGTTGCCCAAACGCAACAAGTTTACGAGTTTCCCGACGAGTTTTGTGGGAAATCGATAGAATTAATTTGCATAATGTACCCATGGGGCGGTCGACTTGGCTTTGACAGTTCTCAGGTCGTGGGTTTTCTTTAGAATAAAATCGCACCGAGGGAGGATTACGTGGTTTAATGCACTTTCGTATTTATTTTCTGTAAGCAATGTATCAATTTCTCTCTGTACCGCTGGGGGTGAATTCCAAACAAGAATAAGGTTCTCTCATGCCCATCATCTGATTGCCAAGGGAAAAGAGTAGCTATGACTGACATCGAAATCCTTTAAAATCAATTTGATCACGTAATTGCGATCAACCAAGTGGACCAAAAAAAACTCATTATAGTGAAATGGTCAAATTACATAATTCCAATTTTACAGTTTCATTAAATGTCCATCAATCTTAAAGGATTGATATACCAATTTTCATAATTAAATCTAAGATATAATTTCCCGGTAGATTGATATTACAATTTCAAATATTCACGAGATCATTTCATCAGCTCGGAATCAACTCACGTGGGACTAGAAGCCATTGACCCTAATTTCTATTTTTTTAATTATTCAGATTGCTCAATAATTACATGAACCCCTTTCATAATAGAGTCATGGGTTCATTTAATCCCCCGAATGCTCGTTAATTCCGGAATCATTGGTGAGGAGCCCTCACGCGACAATTGTACAATCGACAATCGAATATTTGAGAATCGAAAATTGTCACGCGCGTGAATACCCGGAAAGTGTCGGTGAAGAAATTATTCGGTGATTATCCACGTGGATATATGGGAAAAGAGTTTGTTGAAGTTTGTTTGATACGTGCAACTGGCGGCGATAATGAGGGAACGAGAAATGCAAAGAGTTAATCACATTTTGTTTTCATCTAGAGAGTCATTTAAGAATATCCAAGCGGATAAATTATCCCGTGGCCTCATTATTATTTAAAACGGATTTATTCATATTTCAAGTTCTCAATTCGGTACTCAATATTGCAAACAAAAAAAATAATTAAATATTCAAATTGCTTAATAATTAATAATTCATCAAATCAATAAAATCAACTTGTTGATTATATATTGATGTAAGAAAAAAACATTGAAGCACAAAAATTTATAACATTTACATTTCTACCTTCAACTATAACTGAAGAGAGAAATTTCAACAAAAAATAATACGAAATCACTTGGATATCCTCGAAGAGCTGTTTTACAGAAAAAAGCTTTGAGTCTGCTCACATGCTCTCCCTCATTACTCATGTTCGGGAATGGTGTACGTGCAATGTATTTCCCCATGAGTACACATCTCCCATAAATAGCCCTCCGCCATCTCCAAAAACCGTAAAAAAACGAAATCGATATCACATTTCTTGAAATGCGGCCAATAGAAATATATCAGCCCTATTCTATTTCCACTTTTTTAAAGCAATTAATGTTTTTATTCAATATAATATAATATCAATACATCAGTATTAGTATATTAATATCAATATCCTCATTTGTAATATAAAATAGATTTGATTGTGAAATATTTCATATTTCACAATTCATATTTTATGGGGCAGCGGGAAAGGAAGAGATACGTAAAAACCCGAGAGGGTACACATCTGGACTGAATAAATATATTTTAAAAAATTGAAATGAGGATATTAATATTCTTAAGTGAAGTATATTTGTTTTCTGGTGTAGTCTCTTTGCGGCACGAGCGCGGCACGTGCGTCAAAGTAGCTCCAAATGTGCGGGAGTATTTTACAGTGGCTCCGAAGTTACACGTTATGGAGTCATGGGTGTAGGTGGGTTGCAAAAACACAGGGGAGGGGGTGAGTCCATACTACACTGTCAATTCCTCCCTCGTCCTCCCTCGCCCTCCATGACCCTCCTCCTCGGCATCCTCACCGAGTCCTCACGAGGATCGCCGAGTAGAATATTCTCCGTTGTCGCGGTAGAACTGGGGGGTGGTGGGAGGCATACTAAATACTCTGCCCGAACCTCCGACACTCCACTCCATCGAAACATTCTCGTTTTTGGCCAGGTCTATCTCCCTACTACTGGATGGTTAAATTAGCCACTCAAATTTATAATAATTTTTTGGACATTTTTACTATTTTTTTTTAATCGAGAAATTCTGGGTTATTTAAATTGAATTTGAATTTATTTCAATGATATAATAATTTAAATTATGTTGGTGAAATTTTTTGAAAAATTTCAGGGAAGTTTGTGGGACTTTAACTTTTTAATGAAAAAATCAGTGAAAACTGAACAGGAATTCCTTTAATTACCCCGCGACATAATTGTGGTTTTTTTTATTTTTTTGTTTTTAAGCGTTCAGGGGATGAAGCGATTTGAGAAAATTTCAAGAGATGCTCTTAACGCTGTTTGCACGGCTCGATAGATCTAATCTATTGTACATGGCATTCGTAATCTCGTAACGTTGATTTTTGTATTCTTCAACTCCATTATGAAAGTTTATAACACTATTATCTACTTTTTCGGTAAATACCCGTTTCTAAACTGTACATCAAATGTAAATAATAGATCTTCCTATTCCGAGAATGCCGAGAAAATATTTATGCTCTTTATCGGGCCGAAGGTATTTTAGAAAGTGAACAATTTTAATAAATGGTGCGTTCTACCATGAGCTCGTAACGATTGTATTATTCCGTCGGTTCACGAAAGACAAATAAAAATGATAGCTATAACAATAACAATAACAAATACACCCGTAATTTATTTATAACGCTGCAACCGAATAACACACACATTGCAATTATTTACGAAATTTCAAATTTCCTTAAGATCCGAAATCCGAAAAATGATTGATTACCAAAATTCCGTTTTTTAAAAATCAAGTTGAATTTTGGTAAATGATCCAGACCGAAAACGGCTTTTCCTGCCCCCGAAGAAGGGATTCAATTCATTCTCCCGGGTGAAGAAAAGGCTCTCCCCGATGAGAGAGAAAAAATTCTGGTCGCGCCGGTGTCCCTCTCCGTCGCTCCCCTCATTGGTGCCCCTCACTAACACCAAGATAGCGTGCGCGCACCGCGCACTCGGCACTCCGCACTCTCCTCCTCCACCACCTCCTCGTGGTGCTCCTCTTGCTCCACCACCTCCACCGAGCGTGTGGGATCACCTAGTGTGTGTGCGCTTGTCTCCTCACCAGTGTCAGCATTGTGCGGCTGTTGCTGTGTCTCCCTCTATCCCTCGGATCTCGTTTATTTGGTCGTTGCGCGGGGTATACTCTGTATCCCTCGTCCTCCCGTCTCGTGGGGTCAGTGCCTGCTCGGCTCTTGAGCGGGAACCCCGGTTAATCGTATCGCTACGGTTCTATCCTCGCGATCATCGAATTACCGTGAAATAACCGTAATAAATGAAAACAATAAAAACCCAATAACAACCCTAACAACCAAAAAAAGGGAAACATTCAAAAACTGAAATAAATATCAAAGCTCCAAGAGTGAATGTTGAATGAAAATTCGTGTGATATATAGTAGGTGAATATCGGGTGAAAAATTAGTTCGTCAATCGGCGGGTCTTTGTTTACGCATTTTGATTTCGGGTAAAATAGAATAGGATATTGGGTGGGAGTGGGGAAAATCCAAACGAAACAGACACTACTGTTGCGCGTGATTTGGTTGAGTGAGAGAGCAGAAAATACAAGAGCTGACGTTTTATCGGCTGGTTGTGGCTGTTTGTTGTTGACGAGTCAGAGTTTGACCGGAGTTTATACTCAGTTTGACGGACGCCATCGTGCGATAAAGACGGTGATTCCCGTGACCGGGTGTTCAGTGATTTTTTGAGGTGAACATTAGAAATTTTGTCAAACGAGTGAAATTAAGACTTGAGGGAGTGTCAGTGAAAGAGTAGAAGCGAAATTAACGTTGCGAGTGTTTTTTTTGAGGGGGCACTTGAGAGTGAATACAGTGTAATACGTGAGGGTGATCGGCAATTTAATTGATTAGACGTGTGAGAATCGAGTTGATCGGTGTCTCATTTTTCCTGGGAATTCAACACTTTGAACGTCCCATTATTTTCTCTGGTTTCCTCAACCCCGAGGGGTAAAACCCACCCCCTTCTTCCCAATCGCCATTCGCTCCATTTCCCTCAGTCCCTGCGCACTCCCTCGTTGTCTAATTGGGAACTAGTTTCTAAAAGTTTATGGCATCGGAGAATTAGGAAAACAGAATAGTGAGTGTCTGGGTTGTGACTCATTGATTGTGGTTCCTGGTGCTAAGGATGATCTGAGAGTAACGAGGACTTCTGGGGACTTCGGATGGGGTGAGCACCTGTTTTTTATATAGAGATAGGAAAGGATAACAAGTCGATCTAGTTGATGGGTGAAACTTGGGTATTATCTCTCGATCTCAGATAACGAAATTTTTGTCGAGATCATTTTTGCAATTGTGATTGCACTCTGTAAAAGAGATATTACAAAAAATGTCGATATCTTTATCGGATTTATAGATATTCACCGGAAACTCCATTAGGAGACATGACGATTTGTTACTCTTCATTTCTTCAGTACTCCAATATCGCGTATAATATTTGAAAATTTATTTAAAGGGATATAATTCGGGATATTAATGCGTGAGGAAGATATTCAGATGGTTGTAGGTCGATCCCTTTGAATTATTCGTTTCCGAATCGAGGGAATTTACAATAAAATGAACCAGTGGGTTTTGTAATAACCCTTTGCGCAGGGGCCCCGGGATGATTTCTCGAACAGGTGGAGGCCCTTATGATTTTTTATTTTTACCTCTCGAATTTTTTTCCCCGAGGTCCGGGGGAATTCGCTGATCGAGATTATTATCCTGTCGTGCGTGTCAATACGCTCTTTTCTTTCAATGTTTGAGTCGTGGATTGCGTGGCATGTGTCGGGAGGGAGGCATGCGAATTGTTGAATAAATTTGCTTCATTTTTTACGGGAGACGATTTTAATTTACCGGCTTTAACGCCAATTTCATTACACTGGTCACGCAGAAAATTATTCGGTGAATTGAAGCGAGTTATTGTAGCTCATCGATTATTCGTTGAGAAAAATTTAATTATTATTATCATTTAACGAATGATTCATTTAATAATTTTGGATGAATATCTCGGAATTTAGTGATGACATCGACTTTTTGGTCAATCTTTTTTGTGAAAATAATTGATGCTACGAAAAAAATTATTACAAAAGTTCACCAACTCCTCTAAATTCGGAGACTTTTTTTGAACACTTGGCTGAGTTAAATTGTTTACGCAATGATTTGCAAGGAGTGTTAATTCGAAAATTGTTTGACAGTTATAGATAAAAATTCGAATTAGTTGAATAATTTCCTTCGTGATCGCAAAAATAAAAATGACTGAATAATTATTAAATTACTTCAGTCAATTCCGCCAAAAATGCCAGCTCCAAAATGGAACAAATAAATAATAATTTCGCGAACGTGGCGCTTCACGGGATTAAGAATAAATTTTCTCTCCATTATTTAATGATCGCGGTCTCTCGATAAATCAGCTTATGATCTAGCGTAAAAATATCAGTAACCGATACTGATAATGGCATTGAAAATGCAGTAATGTTAGTCATCGAGTTGGGTATCGATAGTAATATTATAAAAATAGTAGTCATGATTATCGGTAATAGTCATAATAAAAGGAAAATTGTCGCAGAGGTCGTTAAGTGTCTCGATGAGTGCCGCCTAGAGCATATTCTCTCCATCATTACCGATTTTTCAAATTATATCCAATGGGTGTGTTTGAACTTTTCCTGATAACCCCCAGAACAGATAACACTATATCATTCTCTCCTCGTTTTTTTTTCTCTTGTCTCTGTTACGCACTTGGATCACAACTGATTATCGTCTCGACGAAATTTTCCAATGAACGATTTGGAGCGTCTCCAACTGTGCGTCATCGGTCTCACGATATCGTAACCCATGGGGGGAGCATAAAAAAAATATTGGACTATCTGTTTCTTATTGATTCATGTTCTCATCTGTTTGTTTTCTTTTTGCTTTGTTGTGGTTTGAAGTTCGGCTCTAGTCCATATGGGAATTCTTTCCAGTGATTTTTCTTGATGCACTTGCTGACGCATCATTTTTTCTATTTTTTCTATTTTTTCTCTGATAATAAAAATCAATTGATGGGTTTTTAATTGCTTCGAGGATAAAAATATGAAGTTAATAAATTGTTTTTAATCATCCGATTAAATTCATTTAAAACCGGCAAACATTGGGGAAATTGAATATGGCATTCCTGTGCTCGATCTCTCAAATGATTCCAAATAGTTCTTCCTGCACGTGTCATTATTGCGATATTTGAGTTGTACTCTGTCGAGAGTTTCTGGGTAATCCTGTCGAACATCATTGGATGTTAGCAAACCTCGTGTCAGTCTTTCATCCATTAGATTAAATGCATGAATTTACGGTCTCTCTGTGATACGGTTGTTATCATCGACTGCCTAGTATATTTCCTAAAATCAAAATTTCTTGTTTCTGACAACTTCACCGGAAATAATTACGATCAATTGCAATAAATTTCTATTCAATTATCGATTTAATAGTCTCAAATTATGAATTACCACAAAAATTATAAGTGACAAATTATGCAGTAAATTCAATTTTTTCTTTGAAATTTTTGTGAATATCGGGATTAATTTTGGTTAGAAAAAAAAATAGAATGTCTCACAACCTTATGACCCCGAAGGTCAATCCATAAAAAAAAAATCCGCAAGTGTTATTCCCACGTTATCTAAGCGAGCCCGACTAGACACCAACAAACTCTTCTATGCAGTGGATCAGAGAGGAAATGTCGGTGATAGTCGACCGTGATATACAAACGTACCATCGCGTTTGTATTCCGCGCTTTACGTCTGTCGCGACGTCACGCGATTGGATCGGTCTGCACGTTCCAAGGGGCTCGCGCTCGCTACCAACAATCGATTGCATAAGAACCGACAACTATCAGACGTAAGAGAGCAATTGTTCCACCCCTGTTAAATACGAAGTAAAAGTATTTGGGACCAAGAAATTATACGTTTTCGGCACTCGTCCGGAAAGTGACACTTTATGACCTCTACGCACCCCTAAAATCCTATTCACGGACTGACTAAAAAAAATCTCCGCCACTCGGTGGAAAAATTTCGCTTGAAAGCAATTCGTTTAAAAATTGCAATTGATTCTCTTTTATTGAAATTTCAAGATGAATTTTTTAATTGCAAAAATTCTCAATCAACTCATAATTATTTCAATTAATTATCCGGTAATTAATCTCGTCCGCTGAATTGCCGGTTCATTCCTTTAAGTCTGTTAATTTCAACAAGTGAGTGATCATTATCACTATTTTTGGCTCTCTCTCTTCATGAGTCATTTAACCCGGTGGATAGGTGGACTAGTTCGGGGGGTTGTATGAAGGCATTAGGGCTTTCTCGTAAGTAAAAAATGTGGAGGAACTTAAATCGCCACATGCCCCACCTCTCAGCCAACTTCCGCTTCGTTCAAGGGTCGCTACAAGAGGAATCGATCGTCTTGTGGGTGGCAGGAGGTGAATGAGGGGGAGGAGGGGATGTTTTATAACCCCCTCGTGTGCCTAGGTGGTTTACACAGTGGCTGAATGAAAAAAAAAGAACTTGTCCCATCAATTTTCACGTGATGCAGTGAGGGACATAAATTACTGGCTTTCCGTGTTTTTTTTTTTCTCCTGCGGGTTGGGGGGCTTTCTTTTTGTTAATAGGGAAACCAACCACGGAGGGAGGAATTTCGGAGATGCTTTTTTTTCGTTTGTCGAATGTACTGGTCAGATGAAGGCACTTGGGGAAATTAATTTGGGAAAATGTTGGCTGGTGAATGATTCAATGTCTCGGGGATTTCGAAAGGCCGAAATATTTTGGGTGAATATTTTCTCGAGTTCTGGTCATTTTCAGAGAGAAATAAATTTTTTTCAACTAATTTGCTCATCACTCAATGAATTTTAAATTTATATGAATTAAAAATTCCAATCGTACGAAATTCCATTTGAACTTCAATTTCAATTAATATCTGCAAGATGATAAAGTTGAAAGATTTGTTTCTCGGGAAAAAAATTATCTATCAGGATTTCCCAGGATTTAACCGATAGACAAGAGAATATTTTTTGCATCAGATAAATCTTCTTTATCAAAAGCGAATTTTTTTTCTCTCTCTTTGGTCTTTCCTATGATCATTCGTCTCCGTTAGTGGGATTTAACCGGTGGGTTGGATCGGTTTGAACTGAAAATGGTAACGAGAGCAATATCGTGTTTGTGTTTAGTCGGTTTGTACAAAACCAGTGCGGCTCAAGCCGTAGGATGACGTAGTTGGTGCGCGTAAGCCCGTGTATTCTATGATTTACATAATTGGAATATCGATCGAGGGAGTGTGAGCGCACGTCACCGACCTCCGCTCGATTCTGTCTGCCTCTCGTGCTTGTAATCGCTACATTGCCTTCCCCCCTTTTTATTTTCCATCATTTTTTTTTCATCCAAAAAAAATGGCAAGTCATCCCGGGCTCCCAAGTTAGGTCAAATCGCCGGCATTCATGTTGAAAAAAATGTAACATTTTTTCAAAAAAGCCATTTTTTTTGCGTCATTTATTTCTTAGGTCGAAATGAAAAAAATTCTCCCAAAAATAGATACTTCACCTAGTGGAAGGTGTTCTTTTCGCTTTCATGTTGTATAAAAGAATCAATAGTGAAAATAAAAAATAGTTGAATAATCTAACTTTATGGGTTAATGGATTTCTCTATTTTGGATATTAGAATGGAAATTTGAAACACCTGATGTAGCACTAATACACGTGAATCCCTTCTACTATCTCCCCTTCTTTTTTTATCCCTCACATCAATGAATCAATCCCGATAAAAAAATCACTAACGACTCAGCAACTTCTGCCGACCGACACCGCTGAAAAAAACCCACGTCTTCATCTTGATAAAAAAAAAGTGAATTTTCAATCGATCAACTTCTGTTTTCACACCGCCTGACAATCACTGTTGATAAATCAATGCGGATTAACTCGGTAAACAGACAATGATAAAATGTCATGATAAAACTGGTACCATCGCTTCTGCAATGCACAGAAGTGTTATGAAACACTTCCACTGCCCACATTTCACAAAACGTGATCGCACAGAATGAAAAAGGTTCTACTCTTAATAACTAGTCTCGAAATTCTGAAATTATGGGATTTAAACACCAATAAAAGAAAACAATTAATTCTTAAATTACGATAATGATAAAATTTTCCATGAATTTGAAATTGTCAATTCCGAAATCTCTTGCGATTTCCGCCAATAATTTTCATAATATATTCGCAAATCTCATTGAAAACTTTTTTATAAAAAATTTGATCTTGCGAAACTTATTTCATCAATCTCTACTGTATAAAAATTCCCGGAGGAATTTTTCTTTTCGATCATGATGGTAAATTGAATCGATTTGAGCCCGGGACAATAAGTCTGGCACCTCGCCAATCTTTTTTTCCCCTCATAAACTGTATTAGTGTACCACAGGCTAGCCACGTCGTACGTAAAACCCTCATTCACCACCCACCACCCGCTCTTTCATTTCTCGGTGGCGTGCTGTATCCGGTCGGGTGTGGTTACATCAAACCCGGGGGTTGGGAATTGATCGCCGACCTGAGAAAAGCCAACCACCTCTTCTCAGGGGGTTGAAAAATGTATTACACTTTCATCTCGTTTCTCCCGGCCCGACGACAAGGGCACGACAATTCACAAGCCGGTCTAAACATCTTGGTGGCGATTGAACTTTCATCCTGTTGAGAAAAAAAAAAAGCAAACTAAAAGCAAGAGGGATGACTTTGCCTTTTTCACCCTCGCATCAGTGCCTTCAGTCGCATTCTGAGAATTAAAATTTTTCTGACGTCTTCTCATTTTTCAAGTCTCTTGTCGAGTGTGAAAGGAAATATTTCCAATGAGTTGTGATTTATTTAAATTGCCTCACTTGATCTGGAAATATTGCTGTCCAAGGGACTAAACTTGCCCGATTTTCCGCTAGAAAAAAAGCTTGGATGTTTGACCGCGTTGGCATTCGAAAATAAATCATAAAAGTGCATTCACGTTCACTCCTTCAACCGCTATGAAATATGGAAATGCATTTAAAAGTTTTTCCATCGAACTTCTCCAAATTCCCGTTCTCTACCCGAATTTCTCATACTTTTCTCCACTCGGTTGAAGTGGCCGCGCATTGGGACCGGGTACATCGTTTTGCACTCCACATTTTTTCTATATCCGATTTAATAGACTCACTGGGTTGAATATTTTACGAAATTGCAGTCACATATTCTCGTGAATCCACGAGCTGACTGACACGTTAATTGAAACCAGTTTTTCACACGGAAAAAAAAATAAAAATTCGAGATGCAACACAAATCTTACAGGTTTTATGTGAATGGCAGTCTTTCC
The DNA here is from genome assembly GCF_000806365.1 of Fopius arisanus. Taxonomy (NCBI): domain Eukaryota; kingdom Metazoa; phylum Arthropoda; class Insecta; order Hymenoptera; family Braconidae; genus Fopius; species Fopius arisanus. Next base: position 1,057,111 of record NW_011887741.1, on the reverse strand, counting down.
TAAGGCCACAATAGCTTCAATTTTAATCCTCCGTGACACTATTTATCATTTCCGCTCTTCCATGCCTTTTTCGTCATTGAATATCGATGAATTGATTTTAACTCCACGAATTCGTTCAGAAGACGAGACATTTATTTGGCTCGGGTGAGAGTTTTGCTTCATTGTGAATGGTCGCGTCCTTGGGAATTCGGCAATGACCATTTGAGAATGAATGGGCATTCTTTTTTTAGGTGAAAGGGAGAGAGTCGATTATTCTGCTTTTAGCTGTCTCTGTCAGTGTTCGGGTGGCACCTCTGGGGACGGTAACAATTCCAGTAGTCGGTTGTTTCTTTTTTTCGTCCTTCTCTCCTCGACTTTTTATCCATCGGGGAGAAAGGAAAAAAAAGGAAGCTGAGTTGAGATCAAGTGAATGCCGACTGTTGCCCGAGGGCGTGACACACACACTCCTGCTTTCTTCGATCCTTTCTCACTCCCTTAACTTCGTGATGTGTGTCACTTATATCCCCATGTAACCTATTTTGAATTTTTCTTCATTTGTTGCTGGGGGGACCGTAGACGCATATGTTAGCTAAAAATTCAATTGTGGATACATCTTAGGACTCTATTTCGGGGGATTTTATTTTGCAGGGAAAGATCTATGAACATGGAGAATAAAAATTCTCTATATTTGATTAGATTATATCTTGATTAATTCTAATTTGAACACAAGACGGTATTTACTGTTAGGAGAAATTGTTTAATTGATTTGGAAAAAAATTCCACGTATACTACCAAAGGTCTTGTGTTGAGAAATTTTTTTTTAAGAATGGTTTCGAAGGCCTTCCTGTCGCATATACTATTATTATATTGGAAAATTCGGAGGAGACGCGCGCGTACCCGTTAATTAGTCTAACCTTTTACATTATGTTTTCAGTTTTATAAATACTTATCAAAAAGTAAATTTTGTTACTTAAATCTTAATTTGAGTTGATAAAAAAGAAAAAAAAAATCTCTCTGGCAGGGAATCGAACCCTGGTCTCCCGCGTGACAGGCGGGGATACTTGACCACTATACTACCAGAGATTGAAGTAACGATCTACTGGTAATCGAGAAACTTCTCCTCAGAGTGAGAAATATTTGAATAAAAAAATGAATTAATCGAGTAAATTTAAAATTGAAACATTTTAGAAATTTAATTGGAGATGGATTTCCTTAGGAGAATGCTAATTGCTCATTGAAATTCAAGTCACATGAATTATTTTCAGAAATCAAATACCTTGAAACCCCAACAATAATATTTTTTCCTGTGGCAGGAGTAATTTTCCACTAGTCCGCCCTCGAATTTCCCAAAACAATCCCACAGCACTCGGAAATATTGACAAAACCCTCGATCTTCCCTGAAACTGAAAGGCCCGAAGTAAAGACGTATTTTCAGAGGAAAAAAAAAATCCGACGTAAAAAGCCCGTGGATTTGGTCCGATGGGATAAGCGAGTCGAAAAGACGAACGAAATGGAGCACCGAATCGTTGGTCTGTGGCTACTATTAGCTATGTGAAGTTGGCATCGAAGTTTGAAAAATCTAACTTTTTTTTTGTTGGTTTGGATTGTACTCATTGAGTACTTGAATGTACCCTGTGCACTTTTTTTTGTACCCTCTT